>NW_027556098.1:397229123-397704123 GCF_003287225.1 Phascolarctos cinereus
AGGGTGGGAGAACATTATTTTGTGTGATATCAAATTCTTGCCCCTGTTTCCCCCCTGCTTAATATTTGGGTGAAGTGGGTGGGTGGGTGAAAGTAGTTTTGTGCTTATACCCAGCTAACTCAAGCTTTTTTCCTGCCATCTATAAAGTCCACTGTTGGCCAAAATCACTATGTCAGGGCTTCAGGAAGGCTGAAGGGTTATGGCAAGAGGATATGAGAAATCTGTTGGAGCCGTTGGCAATGCATATGAATTGGCTCTGGCTTATTCCCTCCAATGGGGTCTGCTGTGTTCTTTTATTCATAAGACTCCATTTGAGAGCCTTGTAAATGACATTACAAATTTTTCATTAAGTAGGACCAGGGAGGTTGGCCATTTTACTTTCTCTGCTTCCTTCGGAGGGTAAGATTGGTTTACAAGCCAATTGCTTTATTAGGCACTTTAAGGAAATGCCAGAATCTCAGTATTTTAATCTAAAAATCGTTAAGAGGACTGGGCCGGCCAGAAGTTGATAGGCAGAAGGGATAAATCTACTCCATACCTTCCTGCTGGTGCTATTGTGGTCTAGGCTGAGCTGTATTCAAACTTCTGTTCCCTAGCTTACACCCCCACCTTCAAACCCCATCCTTGAGTCAGAGAATGTATTGAGTAGATCTGCACAAATTCTAGGCTATGGTTGGTAAAGAACTAGAATGATCAGTGTCAGCTTCCAGAGCTAAGCATGTCACTGAGAGCATTCAGGAGGTGATGCACTTGGGTGGGAGAGGGAAGAGAATTACACTGCTCCTAGTGTATGGGAAGCCTATTGTGAAGGCTACTTGAATATTTGTTGACTATGAAGAATCATAAAACTGTAAGAAGATAAAGCTGCTATCTGATCCCAACTCAACCTGGCCATGTACCCATTCTGTGACATCCTCAACCTGTGGTCATCTTCTTTAAAGACCTTTAGTGCTGGGGAACTCATCACCTCCCAAGGCAGCTTCTTCTATGTTTGGATAGCTCCAATTGTTAGGAAGGTTTCTCTGGGTCAGGGCTATTTGACAAATGCCTCCTCCAGCACTTTGCATATGGGAGACATATAATAAACGTTTGTTGCTTGACTGATTGTTGAATTCAGCTCCCACCCATTTCTCTGGCTGTCTTCTGAAGCCAAGAAGGGCATTTGTAATTCCTCTTCAGGATGGTGGGCAGCTAAGTGACACAGTATAGTGCCAGGACAGGAGACTAATTCCACGCTGGGCATGGGGCACACAAAGACAAAAGTGAAAATAATTCCTGAACTCAAGGACCTTCAAGTCTTGTCTTCTTCACTCATTCATATAGATTACTATGTGTGGATGTGTTGGGCCAATATAGATTAAGAATTTATTTTTCTTTTGGGTCACAAAACTAGCAAAAGAATACTATAATAAAGAGGAATTTTTAAGCAAAAGGGGAAAAAAATAGAGCAAAACAAACAAGCTAGAACCCCAAGTCAGTTCTATTTAGCATGCTGAAATTGGCTCGGCTCCAAGCCTTCCACATTTGATTTTCCTGAGCTGTGCCTGTCTTGCTGAGAGAGTGTCATATCTAGATGGTTTTTGGAAAGGGAAATAAGAGCCTTCCGCCCAAATATCCTCAAAGGGCCTTGACCATCTTATTTGTCTTGTGACGCAGAGCTCATCCGTATTGGTACTCAGAAGCTCTGTTGATATTGCAAGCAGCCTTTAGTTTGATTTGACATTTAAGCTGATTCAGAGCTGGTCAGAAAAAGACAGATAAAAGGCCTCGCCCCCTCTCCTCCCCTTCCATGAGGAGTGTCTTTAGAACAGCATTAAGAACTACAAGGCCTTCTTCTCGCCTTTTGGAATCCGTAGACATCATGGTCCTGCTGGGCTGTGTAGAAGTAGGCTAAGCACTTTACAAATATTAGCTCATTTGATCTTTGCAATAACCCTGGGAGGTGGGTGCTATTATTATCCCCATTTTACAGTTGAGGAAACTGAGGAAATAGAAATAAGTGACTTGCCCAGAGTCACACAGCTAGGAAGTGTCTGAGGTCAAATCGGAACACTGACCTTCACTCCAGGCTCAGCACTCTACCCACAGTGCTACCTATCTGCCTCTGGTCAACGCGGCTATGATACATCTAGTGGTTCAGGTGAAGACTAAAAGTTAGAGTCTGAGCTTCTGACTTGTAAGGGATTTTTATTTTTCTCTCTCTCTAAGATGTTTGGTTTCAATCAATCTTCTTGCTTCTTTTGAAAACAAGGACTTGCATCACCTCCCCCAGAAATGGCTAATTTTCAATTTTTAAACTCTACAGAATCCAGAACCCATAAACAGAGGGCTAGAAGGGGTATTCCTTCATGGTATGCAGGTAACATTCAGATGTTTAGAAAAATTTCATCAATCTTAGAGTAATACCCCCATCCATCTTTCCATTATCTCCCCAAAGTTTTCCTGGGAAGTTGGAATATCTCACTGTAAAATCACTCTCTTAAGAAAGGAGGCAGAAAGGGATGCTTCAGGCAACCAGAAAAGAAGTAATATTGCAGAGTGAGAATGGACAGAAAAATGAGAGATGGCATTTGTCTTTGCAGACTCAGATAAGAAGCTGCTTTTACAAATGTAATCTTTTGGGGCCAGCTAGGTGGCACAGTAGAGCATTGGCCCTGGCCCAGGATTTAGGAGGACCTGAATTCAAATTCGGCCTCAGACACATAACACTTACTAGCTGTGTGACCCTGGGCAAGTCACTTAACCCCATTGCTTAGCACCCCATCCAAAAAAAAATTCAGTCTTTTGTTCGTGCATCACCTTAATTTCTGAGTATATCCCTGCCCTCTCCTCTACCCAGGGTCACAAAAATAAAAAAAATAAAGTTCAACAAAACTAATAAACATATTCCTTGACTCTGAAAGTTCATGCCAATAGCTTCCCATTTCTGCAAAGAAAGGAGGGAGGTGAATCTTCTAATCCCTTATCTGGGGTTAGGCTTGATGATGAAAATTATAGAGCATTGATTTTTCCCCATTTAAATTATCGTAGTCATCACCTACAATGTATTGTTTTCCTAGCTCTGCTTACTTCATTTTGTATCACCTCATAAAAGCCTTTCCATGTTTCCCTGAATCTCCACATCAATCCTGTCTTACATGTAACTATATTCTATTACAGTCATGTACTGCTATTTAGCCATTCCCCAATCAATGAACATCTACTTTAGAGTTCTTTGCAACAGCTTTTTCTTAATGAGGTAAAATGTGTAACTGGCTCCGTGAACATAAAAGAAGAAAGAGATTCACACCCAGGGACCCAAGATACAGCTGCATAGATCACCCACAATTCCTTTCTAATCAGTTCTCTGGGTCCTGCCACTGTTGACTTCCAGGGCCCTGTTACTTACCTTAGCCATGCTAGAGAAAACAGGAAGAGATCAAAAGGTATGGTCACTGAGCTTGCACTTCTCATCATTTTGCTCAGATTTTTGAAATATCCTGCTCCTAAAACCTCAAGCAATTTTCAGGATGGAACAAAGTCTTCCCCTGGAGACATATACAATGCAGGCAAACATAAACGCAGTCCTAGATAGGGAAATCCATCTAAATCACTATGATTCATCCTGGTCTCTAATTCTCTCTCATTTCCTTCCCTTCAATGAAGCACTCTTTTCCCCACAGCATGATGCCAGTGCCTTTCTTCCTTCTCTGTGGCTCACAGCTAGATTATGTATTACTTAAAACTAAAGAACATATCTTCAGCTTACCTTTTATCTAAGGATTCCATCCTCAGTTACTGCCCAATCAATGCTCATTGACTTGGTCTTAGAAATATTGTAGTCCCCAGTTAAGCTTGCTGTCTTTGTCCCTTTTGTCACTTTCAACCTTTTAAGCCAATGACCAGTCAACTGGAGTGGCTCATGGATAGGTGACATCCTTCAGCAGGATGATGATAGGTACAAAGAATCATGGGTTTAGGGCTAAAAGGAATGTTAGGAATCATTCAATTCAACCTTATTTGATAGAGAAGAAAACCAAGGCCTCAAAAAAACCTTATTGATTTGTCCAAAGTCACTTAAGTTGTAGGTAGCAGAGGATTTGAATCCAGGTCCACTGGTTCTTGAATTTAATACTTTTTTTAAACTAAATCTTGTGGTTCTTTGATCCAGTTGTATGAGTGGGGCATAGTGGATAGAATGCTGGATTTGGAGGAAGGAAGTCCTGGGTTCATATTCCATGCCCGACACTTCCTAGCTGTGTAACCATGAATGGGGCACTTAATTTTTCTAAGTTTTACTTTTCTCATCTGTAAAGTGTAATAATGTCTGCAGTACCTACCTCTACAGAATATTATAAATCCTACATGAGATAATGTGTGAAATGTATTCTGTAAACTTAAAAGCATTATAAAAAGTTCAAGTGTTACTGACTGACTTTCTCTGTGGATATATACCATCATCTTCATACTTATTATTATTACTAATAACTCGTGTTTATATAGAACTTTAAGGTTTGCAAAGTACTCTACATATATTAGCTCCTTTGATCTTTAAACTAACCTTTGAGGTAGTCACTTTATCACCCCCATTTTATAAATGAGACATTTTATAAACTGAGACTCAAGGAGTTTTCATGGTTTGCCCAACATCATAAAGCTTAGTGTTTGAGGTCAAATCAGAATTCAGGGTTTCCCTGACTCCTTTGAGAAAGTCCAGAAGCATCACTCTATGGCTTCCTGTGCAGATTTCATGATTTATGTATTCTTGTGACTGTGGAGTTGACAGGAGCACATAATTTAGAGCTTGAAGGGACTTAGAGATAATCTAATGTTATTGTTGTTCAGTCATTTTCACTCATGTCTGACTCTTCGTGATCCCATTTGGGGTTTTCTTGGCAAAGATACTGGAGTGTTTTGCCATTTCCTTCTCCAGCTCATTTGACAAATGAGGAAACTGAGGCAAACAGGGTGAAGTGACTTGCCCAGGGTCACATAACTAGGAAGTGTCTGAGGCCAGATTTACTATATTTACTCTATCCCCACTCATACAACTGAGTCAAACAACCACAAGGTTTAGTTTAAAAAATATTACTCTCATCATTTTACGGATTTAGAGGCATCTAGGTGACATAGTAAATACAACAGTGGACTGGAGTTCAAGCAAGTCTCAAACTGAGTTTCCAAGTTGGTAAAAAAGGAATAATAATAACATCTAATTTATAGAGCTGCTATGAAGAATAAATGAAATAATATTTGTAAAAAACCATAATAAATATCAGCTCTTAGTCTGGGTGTTGAAACTTAGGCACAGAGAGGGGAAATGACTTTCCCAGGGTCACGCACCTAGTAAATGGTAAACAACATAGGATAGTACCAGCATTTTGGACCTGAATTCAGGATTTGGGTTCATATCCTGTCTTTGATAAAGAATATTTGTGTGGCCATGAGCAAACCATTTAACCCCACTTAACCTGAGTTTCATCATCTTGCAAAATGGAGATTATACTATGTCACAAAGTTGTTTTTGTCTCTTCCATGGTACAACTTAGCTAAAATACATGATGAACTTTAAAGGCCTGTGGGTCAGTTCATATTTGAAAAAAAAATGTGATTTGGAGTCATTGGATTAACTGTGAGAAAAAGGTGAGAGCTGTGGACATACACACACACACAGACAGAGACAGAGAGAGACAAAAAAAGAAGAAAGAAAAGAAGAAGAAGAAGAAGAAGAAGAAGAAGAAGAAGAAGAAGAAGAAGAAGAAGAAGAAGAAGAAGAAGAAGAAGAGGAGGGGAGGGAAGAAGGAGGAGAGGAGAGAGAGAGAGAGAGAGAGAGAGAGAGAGAGAGAGAGAGAGAGAGAGAGAGAGAGAGAGAAATAATTACCTGGGTTAAGATTTGGTGACATGCCTGGAGTCTCACAGCTAGAGTGATCATAAGATCATGGATTTTGAAGTAGAAAGGCTCTCAGAGATGATCTATCCTAATTCCTCCTTTTTAAAGATAAACCAAGGTCTAAAGAGATGTCTTATTCAAAGTCACTCTGGTAGTAAGTGTCAGAACTCAGATCTGAGCCCAGACACTTTGAC
This sequence comes from Phascolarctos cinereus, assembly GCF_003287225.1. NCBI lineage: Eukaryota > Metazoa > Chordata > Mammalia > Diprotodontia > Phascolarctidae > Phascolarctos > Phascolarctos cinereus. The sequence goes on from NW_027556098.1 coordinate 397,235,187, forward strand.
TCCCAACCCAGACTTCTTTCCAATATATCACATATCAGAGGCTGATTTTGACTCCTGGTCTTCTGGACTCTGAGATTTTCTTTCTCTGCTCATCACTTGAGTCTAGGAGTCTAGCAATGCTTTCCCACAGAGTCCTTCCCTACTTGTTCCCTGATGCCTGAAATTCCTTCTTCAAGGACCAAAGCTTTCATTGCCCAACTGGAGAAAAGACCTCAATGCAGAAGTCTATGGCAAGCTAATATTCAGACTACAAAGTAAGCGACTGAGATGCCTGATCAGTTCCTGAGAGCAAATCTTATTGGGAGAGGTGGGGAAACAGATTGAACACTGTAGATATCAGAAAATGGTGGAAAATCCATGGAGAAAGGAGCAAGGCATAACACAGGGCAATGGGCATTGCAATAGACTTCATAATTTTGCTGAGGGCCCATTTCAGTGAAATAATTAAATGTTACCTTCCCCTTGCCAAATTATTATGAATTGCTTACACCAGATGCATAAAAGTGATTGAGATCTTAGAACATGGAATGTTAGAGTTGAGAGGTCCCTCAGAGCCCCAAATGCTAGAGCAGGAAGGGGCCTTAAAATATAGGATGCCAGAGATGGGAGGCCCTTAGAACATTTGAGGTGGAAGGGCTTTTAGAATAGAATATTAGAGTTGGGAAGGCCCTTAGAACATAATGTTAGAGCAGAGAAGGGTTTTTGAATTCAGAATATTAAAGGAGGGAGGGCTCTTAGAACATAGAACTGGGAGGGCACTTAGAACATAGAATATATCAGAACTGGGAGGACCATTAGAATTTAGTTTGTCAGAACTGAGAGGGACCTCAGAACATGAACTGTCCAGAGAAAGAAGATATCCTCATCCACAGAATGTGTCAGAGCTGGGAAGGGCTCTAGAACCTAAAATGTTAGAGATGGGAAGGGCCTTAGAATATAGGATGTCAGAGCTGGAGGGGATCCTGGAGGTCTTGAAGTCAAACTTACTAATTTTACAGATATGGAAACTGAGGCCCAGAGAAGAGTAACCATTTGTACAAGACCCCAAAAATCATGAATCATTGAGTTAAATTTCAGAGCCATCTCTTTGGACTCCCAATCCAGTGCATTTTTCACCTGACCAGATTTCCTCTCTCCTCTTTCCCTCCTTCCCTCTTCTTGCCACCATCCACTTGTTTCCCCTTCCCCTTTCACAGTCTCTATAGAAACTGGGGCTCAGAGAGACCAAATAAGGATTCCAGGGTTACACAGGAAAATAGCATCACAGTAGGGATTAGAACTTTCCTCAGTAGCTGATGTCTGTCACCTAGCAACAAAGCCAAATGGCCTGCCTTTTCTCCTTTCTTTGCTTTGATGTCTCAGGCCTGGGGTCCTAAACGAAAACTGTAGTGAATGTCATCAGCCTCAGCATGGCAGGACATTTCTCTGGGCACTGGCCGGCCCTCAGAGAGGAGCTGCAAAGGGTGGATTTGTTTGCCAGCCGGATGATCATGTTTGGATGCTTAAAATCATTTTCCCCCTCAGAAGTCTGCAGCTCAGTACCAGGCTGTCTTCATTAAATAGATCTCAAATATGCCTAATGCAGCTGTAATCAAAGCCCTGCACTGGCTTTTCCATGATAAAGTGACCCGGGTATTTTACTCCTTTGCTAACCTTCAATTTCTGTTCCTGACCTTTCTCCATGAGATATTTCAATATAAATAATGCAGCTTTGCAAACACATTGGTCTGATTATTTTTGTCGAGCTCTGATTCTCCATGTGTGAAAGTCTCTGAAGTAAGTAGTAATTTGTTCCCCTTTCTGGTAATTGCTGTTTTAGAAATCGTTTCTTCAGACGTCTGCCACAAATTGGCATCTTTCTTACTCTTTGCTCGCTTGCAAGGAGACAGCTGCCTGTACCTCCCACAAAGTCACCAGAGGAGACAAAAGGCATGTGGGACTGGAGGTGAGAAGGGGGCTGCTGGGGACTCCAGACTGGACAGGTGTTCCTAAAGCAACCTCTTGGGAAGCCAGAGAGCCAGGCCCAGTGGGAGACCCAACAGTTGTAGTACCACAAGGAAGAGGAGAAAGTGAAGAGGCAGTTCAAAGAATGGCTCCTGCTTCCTTGAACAGGCCGGTGGTGAATTTCTGCCTCACTTCTCCCAGGTAGAATTCTTAGCTGCATTCATTTACGATGCTGCTCAGGAATCACCTCCTACCCTTTCCTGTGCTCTCACTTGCTAGGATTTCTTCCCCACTGAAATTATTTTTGTATTGATTTGCATAAACTTTGTATTTACCTAAGACTATAGGATCAGATGTCTTTGGTGGGGAGCTCCTGCAGAGGTCATCTGGTCCAACCTTTATATTATACAGATCAGGAAACTGAAGCCCAGAGAGATGAAGTGATTTGCCCAAAGTCAAACAGGTAGCAAACATCAGAAGTGGGTTTTGAGGGACAGCTAGGTGGCACAATGGATGGAGCACTGGCCCTGGAGTCAGAAGGACCTGAGTTTAGATCTGACCTCAGACACTTAAAACTTACTAGCTCTGTGACCCTGGGCAAGTCACTTAACCCTGATTGCCTCACCAAAACAAAACAAACAAACAAAAAAGAAGTGGGCTTTGAACCCATGTCTTCTCATTCCAGAGTTAGAGCTCTGTCTGCTATATACCCGTTGCATCCCCTTCATAGAAAGTAAGCTCCTCTAGGCACGGAATGTTTCATTTATCTTTAGATCTGAAGCACCTGCAGTGTCACTTGTATAATAAATGTATATTGAATCAATTTAACTCACAGGTTTGCCCCTATCTACTTACCCTTTGCTCTCTGGGCCAAAGCAAGTCAAGGAGGATCTGTTGAGTATCTATCATATGCCCTCCTTAGCCTTTTATTAGGTGTGAGGGCATCTGGGTGGCTCAGTGGCTAGAGAGCTGGGCCTGGAGTCAGGAAGATCTGAATACAAATCTGGACTTAGAAACTTACTAGCTGTGTGACCCTGGGCAAGTCACTTAATTTGTTTGCCTGAACCCACTGGAAAAGGAAATGACAAACTATTTCAGTATCTTTGCCAAGAAAATCCCATGGATAGTATGGTCCCCGGGGTCATGAAGAGTCGGACACAATTAAATGACTGAACAACAACAACAGGGGTACAAAAGATGAAACGGATTCCCTGACCACAAGATGCTTTAATATGGATAGAGAGATAGGCAGATAGATAGAGAGACAGATAGATAGAGAGATAGATAGATAGATAGATAGATAGATAGATAGATAGATAGATGGATAGATAGATGGATGGATGGATAGACAGATAAACAGATGGATAGATAAGCAGATGGATAAATGGGTAGATGGATAAATAGAGTAGATACATGAATGGATGGATGGATAGATAAATGGATGATGTATAGATACATACATTTAGATAAATGGATAGATATATAAATATATAGACACATAGATTAGATAAATAAATGGATGGATAGATTAAGAGATAGATGGGTGAATAGATGGGTAAGATAGGTAAGTGGATAGATAGGTAGACAGATAAACGGATGAATAGATAAAGAGATAGATGAACGGATACATAGATATAAGATAGATAATAGATAGAGCATGCATTTACTGAGTACTTACTATGTACCAATCCCCATGGTAGTCCCTGCTTTAGAGGACCTTCCATCCTAAGATGGGAAGATAATATAGAAAGGGCATATGGAAGGTGGGTGGGGGTGAATGAGTTGACTTGAGAATGAAGGGAGCTTGGGCTGGGCCCCTCCTGAAATGGTGGTTCAGACTATAGATTCCCCAATCAGGAGAACACACCTCTAGGCAGAGGTATCTCAAGAGTGGGAAGAGATCTAGCAGAGATAAATGAGACAAGCACATGTGTGTAAAACTTCAAGGGATTGGGAAATTGAAGGGGGCTCAGAGTTCAGTTAATGCTCATTTTCAAATGAACCAGAAGGGAAAGAGTCTTGTCCAAGGTTACATAGTAAGTAGTAAAGCTGGTATTCAAACCAAGACCCTCTTCCTTCCTGTCTGTCCTTTCCACCTTTCCCTCATGTGGATTCTAGAGCACTGTCTGCCGACACGACGTTGATTGCAGCTATTTTCGTAATAACAGTGATAATAATGTACCACTTCATGACCTTCAAGATTTGCAAAGCCCAATACAAACATGATCTCCTTTGATGTTCATAATAATCTTGGGAGGTAGATATTATTATCTGAATTTTACAGATGAAGAAACTCAGGCAGACAGAGATTAAATGACTGGCCCAGAATTACATACCTAGTAAATACCTGAGACTGGATTTGAACTCAAGTCTTCCTGTCTCCAGATCTAATGCTTTAGCCATTGTACCATCTAACTTACAATACCCAGGCCATGAACATATCATGATGAAGACTTTGGTGGTCATTTATTTTTGAGGCATCTAAGTGACAGAGTGGATAAATGCTGGTCTTGAGATTAGGAAGCCCTGAGTTCAAATCTTGCTTCAGATTCCTATTAGATATTTGATCCTGAGTGACTTTCTGTCTCTTTACTTCAGTTTGTTCATCTGTAAAGTGAGGGATTTGGGTCTGATAGACTCTAAGGTCCCTCTCAGCTCTGGTATGATCATCTGTTGGCCTTAAATTGTTCAGTCATTTTTTCTGTCATGACCCCACTTGGGTTTTCTTGGCAGAGATACCGGAGGGGTTTCCATTTCCTTCCACAGCTCATTGTACAGATGAGGAAATTGAGTCAAACGAAGTGAAGTGACTTGCCCAGGGTCACATAGCTAGGAAGTGTATGAGGCCACATTTGAGCTCAAGACAAGTCTTCCTGATTCCAAGACCAGTGCTTTATCCAATGCACCACCTAGCTGACCACCTTACAATACAAGGCAAAATATGATAGGCTTCATTAGATAATATTCAGCATGGTGTGGTGCATTATGTAGGTATTTCCCAAAGGTTATCTGAATTCAAGAAATCTATAGGCAAAGTACTATGAGGACTCAGAAGGAAACAAGATCATATACTGTCTGGGGAATCGTGTAAGGCCTCGTGGAGGTCACATTTTACCTCGTTGGGGATAGGGAAGATTTTGCTATGTAGGAGAAAGGTACTGTAGGCTGAGGTAACAGCGTGAGCAAAGGCATAGGGACAGTGGAACACTTGGAGTGTCTGTTGTTGAGTTGATGATTCATTATAAGATAGGGGACAGATGATTAGGGAGATTTAAATTCCCACTCTCTAGGCTGTAGCTAAAAGAGATACTTTCCCAGTTCATACATGGCCATAGGGAAGCCCGCAGGCTACATGTTGTCACCCAGGGTGTTGGATTCAATTTGAGGAATGATGAAATGCAATGTCAAGGACTAGATTTGGAACCTGGAGACCTGTATTTCAGTTTTTGCTCTGCCCTTTACCTTTCTGTGTCCCCGGGCAAATAACTTTTCAGAGTAAGTGTTACTTCATCTATGCCAAGGGTGGGTTCAAATTCAAACTTCAATTGTTCTGTGAAGCTTGGATTCAGTCAAAGGGATGACTTGAGGTCCTAGAGGGCCACATGTGGCCTTGAGGCTGCAGGGTCTCCACCTCTGAATTCTATACAATGGGAGGGTGGGACTTCATGATTTCTTGGGTCTCTTCTACCTCCCAAAGTCTGTGATTTTGAGGTGGGTGAATCAGAGAGTCTCAGAGTGAGAAGGGCCATCTAATTCAACCCATTCTTGATCAAACAATACCTTCTACATCCAACCCAACAGAGTGGTGTTTCAGCTTATCCTTGGAGCCCTCCAGTGAAGGGAAATGGACCACCTACCAAGGTGGCCCACTCTGCTTTTAGATAGCTCTATTTTTAGCATGATTTTCTTGTTTTTGTTATTGTTCACCCTTCATTCTCAAAGAGGACCGATGATATCTTGACCTTGATGTCTTGACTTGACTTCGAGCAAATTGGGTTTGTGAGGCAGTGCTGTGCAAAATCATCAGCCTCACTTTCTCTTCCAAAGGTATTCTTCATAGAAGCCCGCTGGGCCGTTGCCAGGCATCTGAACTCTTGTGTTGATAATTTTCTCACACCAAGTCAAAGTTCATCTCACTTCAATATCCATTCAGTGTTCCTAATCTGCCCTTACACAGCCCTTCAAATACTTGGGGATATCTGTTTTGTCCTTCCTGAATTCCTCATCTCCAGGTTGGAGGTTTGTGGGAGGACCTCACACGTGGACCTATTCCAAACACAGTGTGAGTGGCGTTTGGAAAAACCTTGGTTACTTTCAATGACAATGGGGGAGGGGCATTTTGATTCAATAAGGTATAGTTAATAGAACAGTGACCTTTTTATGGTCATTCTGAGTTCTTTGTTGACTAATTTCAGTGGAAGGTTAAGATTCAACATGAGCTAAAAGTCAATGACTAATCCATTAAGCTCCTTAGGTAACTTAATTTACATGTTTTTAATGATTACTTCCTACCTACGAATTTTTAGAACTAATTGGACCTGAATCACTAAGTACATTCAAAGGTGTATTCAAGTGAATCAGCACTATTGATGCCTGTTTTATTTCTTTTATTTTTATGAGAGACAGAGAAAGACATACACACACACACACACACACACACACACACACAGAGACAGACAGACAGACAGAGAGACAGAGAGAGAAAGAGAGATGCACATTATGGTTTGGCTCTGACCACTAGTGTTTCATTGCATGTATTCTTGATTCTAATTTGTGTGCCAGGGATTGATGGGGGAGGAAGGGGTTCAGCTTATCCTATCCAGGCCAGCCCTTGAAACCCCCTCAAGAAAAGACGATAAGATGGCTGAAAATTCTCATCCTGGTCCTTGAGGCCCTGAATGTGCTATTTGTTGAAGCTTCTGCCCCGAGGGACTTTTCAGAACACACTATTGTGATGCTTCAGAGAGCCTTGTGGAAGCAATGGAGTGGAAATCCCAGACATAGATATCCAAGGCACAGAAGAGCAGGATAGATGTGACCTTGCTTGATGGACAGTGTGGCCAGCCTGAGCCTGGGAAGCTCTTCAGTTAGTTGGGTTTTCTGTTCAGATAATATTCCTTTCTTTCTTTCTTTCTTTTTTTCCTTTTGCTTCTCAAATAAAAGCTCTGCATAGAGTGTGTGTAGTACCTTTCTCAGAGACCAATTATGAGATCTCTCTGCTTGGAATGAATAATTTAGAGTGCAGAAAGTATCTTCTAAGGGGTCTTCATGAAACAAATCTTGCTCAGTGATGAAGGGTTTGGGGAAATTAGGGCTTATATGCTCAGTTTATGCAGCACAAATTTCCTCTTAATGCTTAAGTGCTCTTTAAGGGAGAAAGAGAGAGGGAGAGAGAGAGAGAGAGAGAGAGAGAGAGAGAGAGAGAGAGAGAGAGAGAGAGACAGAGACAGAGACAGAGAGACAGAGAGAGAGAACAGGAGAAGAAAGGAAGGGGAGGGAAAGAAAGAGAGGAAGGGGAACAGGGGAAGGGATGGAGATAGAGACAATGAGAGCAAGAAGAGAGAGGCAGAGAGAAAGGAAGAGGAAAAGACAGACACAGAGACAAAGACAGCCAGAGTTAATATGTGCATCTGTTTTGTGCTTCCTGACAAATTTGTATATCTTTGAGGTCAAGTGACCTGTCTACATTTCTGGGGTCGATCTACAGTAGCTTAGCACAGCAGCTCTTTGTTAAATATTGGTTTTTATTCTTAGCACTGAAATCCTGGGGAGCTGGGGTTGTCAAAATGCTGGAATCAAAAATCCCAGGATCCTAGAATGACCTGAAAAGTTGTCTGGCTTAATCCCCTTGTTTTACTTATGAGAAAATTATGTCTTGTAGAAGGACCAAAAATTGAGACCTCTAATGGACTTCAGAGGTCATCTTATCCAATCTGCTCATTTTAGAGAGAAGGAAATTGAGGGCCAAACAGGTAAAGTAATTTATTTAATGGCACTCTGATTGTGAGTGAAAAAGCTAGGATTTGAACCCTGGTCCTTTGACTCCAAGTGGCAGGTAGGTGGTCCAGTGCATACAGTGCCTGGCCTGGAGTCAGGAAGACTTGGGTTCAAATCTGGCCTCAGACACTTTCTAGATGTGTGACCCTGGGCAAGTCACTTCACCCTGTTTACCTCAGTTTCCTCATCTGTCAAATGGGCTGGAGAAGGAAATGGCAAACCACTTCAGTATCTTTGCCAAGAAAACCCCAAAAGGGGTCATGAAGAGTCACATGACTCAAAAATGACTCAAAAGCCTTTGAGTTCAAATACAGGATTCCTTCCACATCGTGACACCACCACCCTAGGAGATGTCTTACTCAATAGTTAATAAACAGAAATGGGACCAGATTCCAGGCGATCTAATTTCTAGTCTTACTGACAACAATAGGTATGTGGGGAGAGGAGCTCAGTAGGAACTGGACTTTGTAGATCATTCCTAATAAGGAGAGTGAGGGCATTTAAGATTCCAGGGCTAGTGAGCTGTGGTCTGACCAGCCCTGGAGATAGCAGGGAAATTGCTAGATAACATGTCCAACTGCAGCATATTTGCAGTGTTTCAGCTACAGAGCTTCTTTACCTTTCTCCCTATGGTTTGTGGCCCTGACTGCTGGATCTCTAGCACAGTTAGATAGGATCTCATGTAGCATGTCTGGGCTTCCCCAGGGGGTCTCACATGGCCTCTGATTGGGTCCTGTATCTTTTAGGAAGTCTAGCACAGAGTACATCTAAGTGGTGATGGGGAAAACTACAAATTTAATGGGAAAGCTGTGTGTTTTATGCTGTAAAACTGAATTCAGTCCTTTATCACTTGGGAAGATTTCTTCATGGTGAACAATTTCATCCCAGAAAGAAATACCAGGGGTCTTTCTTTGGTACCCTGCAGTCTCTTTCCTAGCTAATGAGAGAAATGATTATTTTTCTATTATATTAATAACCAATTATTAAATGAAGTTGAGGTTTTCCTACTTCCTTATTCAAGGACCAGCCCCTGTAGACCAGTCAGTCTCTGAAAGACATTGCTGATAGCTGAGATTGCCCAAATACTTGGGGAACATGCTCTACGATCTTGGGTAGGATCTCACCAAACTAGAAGATCTTTCAAATAGAATGCAATCCAGGTGAATCCTTGCCCTTAAGAAGTAGGCCCCTGCAACATTCCATTAGAATTTAGGATCTTCCAGTTAATGAAGAAGAAAACCAACCAGAGCAGTCTGGGTAGAGATGGATTCCTTTGTCCGGATTGCTGTAGGTGGCTGAGTCTCATGATCTAGTCATATTCTTAGCAGGAAGAGCTGAAGACTTTTAACCCACCTCCTCATTAATATGCCCACCCCTCATCAATTGCTCACCATTGTTGAACAATTGTTCACCTTCATTGATTTTCACCTGTTGAGCCACCTCCTTTTCCAAAGGTATTTAAGCATTCAGGGATCTCCATAGTTTTGTCTTTGGTCGCCCAGAGAAACTACTGGCCATCAATTTATTGATTATTAGGTAACCTAATAAATAAATTGATTATTAATCACCCAGAAACCCTGTCTCTTGAGCTTTTATTTATTATGTACTAAACCTTAATCAAATATTCTATTTATTGGATTGCTGTGAAGCTCATCAATTATTTTCACATCAATATATTATATGTTTTACCACACAATGGAGAATGATAGAATTTTGGAGGTTGAGAGGCCCTCAGGGACCATCTAGCCCAACCCACTGAGAAAAAAGAATCCTCTTTACAACATGCTTAGTACTTCATCTAGCTTTTTCCAAAGGATCTCTGGTTAAGGGAACTCATAACTTCCTAAGGCATGATTTTATTTTTGAATAGCTAATTGCTAGGATTTTCCCTCACTTTATATCAAGCCTCAGTGTACCCCCCCCCTTCATTTTATACCCTTTTCCTCCTTATTGTGTATTCTTGGGCCAAACAGAACAAATCTAAATCCTATCTGAAGGGCAGCCCTTAAAATGATGATAATAATAATAATAATAATAGTAATAATAATCTAACATTTGTATAGCTCTTATTATGTGCCAGGCACTGTACTAAGTGCTTTTTCTTTTTTTACAAAAATCATTTCATTTGATCCTCACAGCAACTCTGCTAGGTAGGTGCTATTATTATCCCTATTTTTCAGCTGAGGAACCTGAGGCAAACAGAAGTTATGTGACTTGCCCAGGATCACATAACTAGTTAGAGTCTGAGGCCATATTTATACTCAGGTTTTCCTGACTCTAGGCCCAGTGTTCTGGGCACTGTGGTGCCAACTAGGGGCCTCTTGAAGTACTTGAAGACAGCTGTCATTCTCTTCCCTACCCTTTAACCCCACCACCCCCAAACTCATACTAAATCTTCTTTCCCCTAGGCTAAATGTCCCTAGCCCCTTCAATTTATCTTTATCTAGCAGAGCATAAACTACAGGCCCTTCTATGAAACACTCCACAGTTATAATAATAATAATAATAATAATAATAATAATAATAATAATAGGCAGCTAGGTGGTACAGTGGATAAAGCATAAGGCCTGGAGTCAGAAGGACCTGAGTTCAAATCCAGTCTCAAACCAGACACTTGACACTTACCAGCTGTGTGATCTTGGGCAAGTCATCTAGCCCCAATTGCCTCATCAAAAAAAAAAAAGGTAGAATTTATGTATCAATTTAAGGTTTGCAAAACAGTTTACAATTATTACCTTACTTTATCTTCACAACAACCCCCTAGGAGGGTTGTTATTATTATCCTCCTTTTACAGAAAAAGGAACTGAGGTGCACAGGTTAAGTGACTTGCCCAGGAACATGCCACTGGTAAGTATCTGAAGCCACATTTGAACTCAAGTCTTCCTGACTCCAGGCCCTGGCACTAACCATTGTACCACCTTAGCTTCTATTTTTAATGTTTATTTAAAAAAATATGGAGCCAAGAACTGAATACAGTACTCTAAATGTGTTCTGGCATGATCCAATATGACAGCAGTGTGACCCCCTAATTTAATCCTAACCGCTCTGTCTCTCAAGGCAATCTTGAGATCCTATTAGCTTTTTTTTGGCTGACACGTTGTATCATTAACTCCTAATGAACTTGTAGTCTACTAAACTCCAAGATGTTTTTAGAGCAAACTGCTGATGACAAAATCACAATAAATTTCTATTGCATTCTGTTTACTGGTCTAAAATCATGCTGGGTTATGAATCCCACTAACGGATGTGGCCACTTTTGCGGAGAGAACTCTTTTTTTCTTTCCTATATTAGAATCAGAGAAGGTACCACTGAAGAAATGCAGTTTTTCTCCCTCTTACACTCCCTTAACTCCCCACCCCACCTCCCAGCTATCCCCAAACCCATCTGGCTTATCTAGACAACAGTTAAGACCTGTTACCATTGGGAGTGGCCTGCCCTCATTGCCTTCCCTTTTCTTCCCCTCCTGTGGCCAAAGGCTGCCCAGAACTCATACAGGCTGTTAGATTGTTCCCATATCTTGGATGAGAAAAAAGTCTTCCAACTCCACTCCTCCTAGTGAGACGGGGTGTCACCAAACCTTACTTATCATCTGCCATGTGACTAGTTTGTAAAGTCTTCTAGACCTTCTCAGCTGTTCTCTTTTTATGCTTTGTAGACTCTGGACCTTTCATCCCTACTGACTTAACCTAAGATACCATAGGCTTTGCCATCTGCCTGGCCTCTGCATCCTGGGTCTTCTTGACTTCTCCATTTGCCTTGTAGCTGAACTTCCCTTTATTCCTTTTCTACCACCATCTCCACCTGACTGGAACCCTCAGTTCTGATATGAGAGCCTTGTGCCTTACACACCCCTGCCACGCTCATACAAGGTACACTTTTCCTCTTCCCATTTCCCATACTTTTTATATGTTGTCTTCTCCACATCAGAATGTAAGTTTCTTGATGGCAGAGACTGTCCAGCCTTTTCTCCTTGTATCTCTAGTGCTTAGCGCAGTATAGCTGGCACTTGATAAATGCCTTTTCATTAATTCATTCACTATGAACAAACAACTCCTTTAAGGGACCCAATCTTCCCACAGCCTCAAAAATATCTTTCCTACTGGTGTAGTTATAAGTTTTAATTTCCCACGTAACTCATGCTTTTTAGGGTAAGTCATTGAAGACTCCTGTGATGGAGTAACATACAAATATGTTACCTGGGAAGGGTAATGAAGTATTGAAACAATTTTAGAAAAGTAGTGCTGGATAGTGGAACAGACAGTGAACTGGAATTCAAGAGAGATGGGTTTGGGTCCAAGCTCAAGCTCATGCCAGCAACTCGTCCTTCAACAAGGCAGTCCAATGGTTTGAGTGTAAATTAAGGATAATAAACAGAAATAGAAAGTACTTTAGTCCAATTCCCTTGTTTTATATAAGAAGAAAATGGTTGGTTGGCTGTTGCCCTTCGTTGTAGAAGAGGACCAAAATGACATCACTACACTAGAGTTGTTACAGTGGGTATAACTGTGGCCAATCAGACCTATATGAGCTCGGAATGTCCTACTTAACCCCTGTTACTAGTGGTAGAAAGAGTCAATTTGGTCTCCAGCTTGAATTTCTATAACAAACCAGCTTACCACTGAGCTAACAGCCATTATTTCTGGATTTAAGGGCCTGAAGATACATGTTGATAGTTGCATATAGGTTAGCCTTCACAGGCACAAATAGTCCATGTGGACATTTGGGGTGGATTCTCTAAATTTGCACATCTCCTGTTTCTTTTGAGCTATTTCAATTCTGCTTTGCTCATAGAGCATGGCACCTTCTCCAGTGAGGGCATGCCATGCTGAGCAGCCGTGTGCCAGTGCCTCCCATGTCACCCAATCAATTCCATAATGGCCTAGGGAAGAAAAGTGTACCCTGAAGGGCACATATGGAAGTAAGTCATAGACCTGCCATAGTAACATTCATCCTATATACTTTATACAACTATTATCAGGATTGAAGGAGATAATGGATGTGACAGGATTTTGTAAAAGGGAAAGTCCTATTCAAATGTGAGATATTACAATTATAATGATAGTAATAGCTAGCATTTATATAGCACTTTAAGATTTCTAAAGCTCTTTATGGAGCAGTTAGGGGGTGGGACAGACAGATTGTCACACATGAAGTCAGGAAGACATCTGAGTTCAAATCTAGCCTCAGACACTTAGTAGTTTGTGACCCTGAGCAAGTCATTTAACCCCGTTTGCCTCAGTTTCCTCATCTACAAAATGAAGAGGTTGGAATATATGGCCTCTGGAGTCCCAGTTCTAAATCTGTGATCCTATATTCATCATATTGGTTAGTTATCTCTTAATAAATACTCAAGTCTCGAGGGAATTGGAAACAAACAACTAAATCTGTAAAGCAATAGGGTTATGTGGAAAAAAACCCAAAGAAACAAACAATGAAACATTGACTCCTTAGTCAGGAGAAATGTGTTCAAATCCTACCCCCAGCACTTCCTACCTTACTGTCTAGGCATGTTCTTTAACCTCTATAGTACTCAATTTCTTTATCTGTAAAATGAGCGGGCTGAAATAGATAGTTCCTAAGATTTCTTTCCATCTCTGAATTTATCATCTTTTTTCCTAAGTTTTTCTGTTAAGAATACAGAAGGGAAGGATGGGTCTAGATCACCAGGTAATAGAGCCAGGGAGCAGATCAAAGTGAGGATTCCCGGAACCCTGGGTGTTTGGAATGAGGTCCTGAGAGCAACCAACTTTGGATGACATTCTCCAGCCTTGCCTGATGTAACCTCCCACCCCCAGCTCCACTTTCCAAGGGCTCACCTATGTTCATCTATCTTTTATCTCCAAGCCCTTAAATATAGAAATGATGGTTGTTATCTAGGCAGTAAGCTGGTTTCTTATAGAAATTTAAACTGGAGAACAGATTGACTCTTCCCACTGTTACCAACAGGGGTTAAGTAGCTTAGGGATTTATAAATAAGTAAGCTAAGAGGACTCATAGACTTGGTATATACAGTTTTAAAGACAATCCTGGGGGCCACTGGAGTTCACTAGGCATTTGCAGGGAAGCTCCCAAATTAGCTTCTTTCACCCAGGTCATTCTTTACTTACTCAGCAGAAAAGCATTCAGTCAGCACTGGTTTGGATGCTTTCAGGCATCTCCTTAAATTTTAATTTTCCATTTTAATGGAAAAGGAATAGATCAATTCACAGGACTGGGAATAGAAAATAAGACCATCAAGGCAATAGATGACACCCAAACCACAGACTTCCCTTTGTCACTTCAATTGTCTTGATGGCCCTTCCCAACACATTGGCTCGCAAGTTGTAAAGTACATGATATGCGACTAAATTAAGGTGACGTTTCAAATGTGTAACAGGATCCGAAGTCAGAAGGATAATGTTTTCTCAGTGGCTCATCCAGAGAACACAGCAGAGCTTACTAGAGGTGACCCAGAGATTTCCTGCCCATTATTTCTGTCATGTTTCATCTATATCTCTCCCAGTTTGCAGGTGCAGGGGAGGGGGGGTGGCAGGCAGTGTGCAGGTTATGTGAACTTGCTATGGCAAGGAAAAAAAAACCCTCTAACCTGAGGAAGTGGACCATGGAAATCACCAGAAGGAACAGTATTAAGATTAATAATTGACAAACTTAAAAATATATATTAAAATGCGTCCTGTATTCCAGCTCTGGGGATCCAAATGCAATAGTGAAGACAATTTCTGCCTTCAAAGAGCTTACATTCTAATAGGGGGATATATCATAGGTAGGGGAATGGTACTCAGGGAAGGAGTATTTTGGTTGAGAAAATGATAAAGATTGTCATAGGGGAATAGACCTGCACCTCCTTTCCAGTGGCAATGGTAGTATTGATTGAATTGTGGTTTCAGAACTGGAAAAAATGGGAGAGAGTATATGACTGATGTGTGCTCTTGAGAGCATGTAATGGTGTCTGCCATGCTAAATTCAGAATTACAGACACTGGGGTTAGAACCCTACTCTTGCCACTAATTAGCTTTGTGATCATTAATTAATGAGGCATTTGCTTTCTTTGAGACTGTCTCCTGATCCATGAAGTGGATTGGCATAAGGATTTTGACTAGCCTTATGATTTTGTAGGTGTAAAGAAATCCCAGATGATGAATTTCCCCGTGTGAATGCAGGTGGAGACTTTTTCTGCCACTTGTCATCTTAGAGAGCTGCTCAGAACACTGAGAGATTGAGTGACTCACCTCAATCACATAGGCAACATGTGTCAGAGGGAAGACTTGAATTCAGGTCTTCTTGGCTTCGAGGTCAATTCCCTTTCTACGATGACATACTGCTTCATCTATAAAACAGGCATATTAATAGCTTTACTTCATATGTTATGAGGTTGTTAGGAGCCTCAAATAAGATATGTGGGTAAGGTGCTTAGTCAATTTTCAAGCCTTATATGTGTGGCATTCATCATTGTCAATGCCCCTTGAAAATTTAAAATGTCATGATTCCTTATCATAAATGAGAGTCATCATGTTACGGTTGATAGTGTGGGAGCTAGAGTCAGGAAGGACAGGGTTCAAATTTTGCCAGTGACACCAACTGTTTCATGGATATACCATTTAAACTCTATGTGCCTCAGTTTCTCCATTTGTAGAAAGGAGATCACACCTACAATCCACACTTCATTAGTTTGTTGTGAGGCTCAAATGAGACAGTGTACCTTGCAAAATTTAAGGTGTTATAGAAAGATCAGTTATTGCTATTACTCTTGACCACAGAGGGAATTGCACTGGGTTGTCTGAGGGTTTCATTAGATTTGGTAGGAAGTAATAATAAGACAGAGAAGTCAAGAAAGCTAAGGTAGCCTTGGGCAGCACCAAAGGGCAAAACATACAGGATTAGGCAGGTGATGATTCCTTTGTCCTCTGCCCTAGCCAGAATTCATCTGGAACACTGTAGTCAGTTCAGGCTACTATATTTTAAGAAGGGTGCTGATGAATGGGAGAAGATCCAGAGAAGGGCACACAAGATGCCAAAGGGCTTGAAGTTAATTTCCGAACTCTGTCTGTCTCTGTCTGTCTGTCTCTGTCTCTCTCTTTGTGTCTGTCTGTCTGTCTGTCTGTCTGTCTGTCTGTCTCTCTCTCTCTCTTTCTCCCTCTCTCTCTCTCTCTCTCTCTCTCTCTCTTCTCTCTCTCTCTCTCTCTCTCTTCTCTCCTGCCTAATGATATTCTCCTCCTGTATCACTTTGCTCCCTGGAGAATCCTTTGCCCTGAGACTCTGGTCTCTTGCTTGGCAGCTATCTCCTTAGGATCACTGTTTTAGGTAAGAACACAACCGTTCTTCATTTCATTTGCCTCCAGACTCTCTTAGACTTTTTCCATTTTCTTGCCCGCCACATTGCTTTTCTTTTCCCATTTCCCTTTATCTCCTTCTCAGTTCCCACATATGAGTTGCCTTCACCAGTCAAGAATGTAAGCTTCACTCATAGAATATAAGCTCTTTGAGGGCAAGAACCTCTAGGTCTTGATTCAGTCAAGGGGCCACACTTGAGGACCTAGAGGGCCACATGTGACCTTGACACCTCAGGTTCCTCGCTCCAGGACTCTTGTTCTTTATGATACCAGAGGAAAGATCTATGTGCAATAGGTAGAAAAGAGGTAGATTTAGGGTCAATGTAAAGTAAAAACTTACTTAACAATCAGAATTGCCCAGGAAGAGAGTCAGCCAGCTCCCTTTGGAAGTGGTGAATTCCCCCTCACAGGAGGTCTCTGAACGAAGTCTTCTTGACCACTTAAAGTGCAAAGGGGATCATTTTACAGTTGCAGACTTGACTAGATGGCCCCGAAGTCATTTCTGACTCTGAAATTCTGGGATTCCTTCCTTGTAGTTTTTACATTCTGTGACTCTACCATTCTATGAGGTGTTCCACGCTGCATATGCTGTTTACCTCCATGAAAATCTTTCTTTGATGTTTTATTATGTTTGGAAGTGACCCTGGATTCTTTAAGTCTTTGGCTGGGAATCGGAAATTTTAGCAGGTCCTTCTGAGCTGGAGAGAATTTATATTCAGGTTCAGCAGTGGTTGCATATATTATATATGTTGATGCATCATTTATCTGCCATCCAGGGGAATGAGCATATCCATAAAACTAAGTTTTCTAGGTAAATGAAGCTTCCACCTTAAGCATTCAAACATTTATTTTAACTCATTTTGTCAAAGTCAGGTGTAAGATTTTAAGTAACAAAGAAAAAGCCTTATGAGTACGTTTATCTAACTACAGGGTTGATTAAGTGATATACCAACCGTGTGGACATACTCTCTTACACAAGAAAGGATACAAGAAGACATATGTATTCCACTTCATTCCCACCTACTGGGTCTCCATATCTGCCTGACTTAGTGCACACAACATTCCACATGGGTGGCAACTCCACCATACCTCTATTTAATTTCTTTTAATTCACAAAAATTTAATTTTTCTTCCTTCTACCCCCACTTCATTGGAAAAAAAGAAAAACAAATTCCTTGCCACACATATATAAAGTCAAGCAAAAGAAATCCCCTCCTTGACTGTATCCAAAAATAGATGTCTTATTCTGCACCCTGAAACTGTGACCTCTCTGTTAAATGTATTAGATGAATGTAAACTTTGAGAGACAGAGTTTCCGAGTAATTAATAATCTATTTATTAATTAGGCTAGCCAGTAATCAATAAATTGATGGTCAGTTTTTTTTGATAACCAAAGATGCCAAGGGAGACCCTGAAAGGCCTTAAATTCCTTCTGAAAGGGAACTCTTCTGACAAGTGAAAGTCACCCCTGATTGGTGGATAGTTAATGAGGAGATGGGCCAAAAGTCTTCAGCTTCTCCTGCTGAGAACTTGGCTTGATCATGAGACTTTCAAGCTTCAAGACATCTGGGCAAGGGAAAGTCATATCCATCCCTCTCTCTCTAGCTAGTTTTCTCCTTTATGAGCTGAAATGCCCTAACCTCTAATGGAGGACACCAAGGATAGGAGTTCCTCCAGGAAAACACTCACCCAGACTGGATTCTGTTTATACTCTAAACAGAAAATAAAGGGCTCAATAAGGAAGTAATTCAAATTTATAAAAATAAGAGCTATTTCTCAAATGATAAAAGATGAACAACTATGAACAGTTCTTAGAGGAAGAAACCCAGGCTATTTATAGCCATGTTTTTTTTTTTTCTTAATGCTCCAAATCACTACTAATTAAAGAAACACAAATTAAAGCAATTCTGAGGTTCCACCTCATTCCTATCAGATTGGCAAAGATGACAAAAAGGGAAAATTACAAACGTTGGAGGAGCTATGGGAAAACAGTCACATTAATGTACTGTTGGTGGAATTGTGAATGGTACAGCCATTTTGGAAAACAATTTGGAATTGTTCCACAAATTTTACTAAATTGTTGTAGCATTGCTAGGTAGGCCTATACAACAAAGTGATAGAAGAAATAAGAAAAGGTCCTACATGTACAAAAATAATTAGAGCAGCTATTTTGTGGTAGCTATGCAGTTTAAAAAATTTGTATATACATACATGTAACACATGGGTATATAGACACACATGCATGTATGAATACAATGCATATCCATATATAACACATATGCATACATGTGCATATGCACATGTGTGTATTTAAGTGGTATGTGTATATGTATATGCAAATTCCTATTCATTTGCATATGCAGTACATAGATATTTGTGTATGTGTGTATAGACACACATACTGTACACCTACACCAGAGTTCAAACTTGGGCACTCATTAGCTATGTAACATTGCACACATTACTCATATGTAAAATGCATATAACAACAGTAGCTACCCCCATTGGACCACTGTAAAGATCAAATGAGATAATATATATAAAATACATCTCAAACCTTAAAGCATTGTATAAATGCTGGCTGTTGTTGAAGTTACTATTGGTGTTATTGTATCTTTTGTTTTAACGTCACTCATATTATCTGTCCCCTTGGTAGATAACTCCCCGATCCACAGTATAAACCTACTGCTACCCTTGAAAAGGAAAGAAAAGGCCTAACCATTTACATCTTAGTCCATAAACTCTTTTCCCCTGAAGTGGCAATTTTTCCCTGTGTCTAACTCCCCATTAAGTGATGTGGCAAGCAGGCCAGTTTAGCGCCAACTGCCTAATCCATTCTCAAGGCCTTGGCGCTGTTCACCAGATGAATTTAATTAGTGCATTTTAATCATTTATTCTAGAATGGATGAATATTTCCTGCTAAAATCCAAACATTCACACAGTTTATAAATTACCCAGCCCTAATTTGGAAGACAGACGGGCTTTGATATAAATCAGCCAGGGGACAAATGGCTTATTTACTTGAAACTTGGATGCAGCTAGCCAGCGATGGTCACCATATGTTGGAAAACAGCTTAGATGACGGGCTTTGAATTTACCAGGGAGGCTCAAGGTCAATGCCAGGTGACATCAACTCCTTCATTCATTCAACTCTGTTCAATTGAACAATTAATTGTGAAGCACACTAAGATGGTCCAGGTGCTGTCCTATGTTCTGGGATACACAGACAAAAATAAATATGTCTATGCCCTCCAAGGAATTTACTTTCTCTTGGAGGAAATCATCTACAATCAACCAATAAACATTTATTAAGCACTCAGCATGTACTAGGAACTAGGGATATAAATGCAAAATTTAGGTATTTGATCCTCACAGCATCCCTTTGGGGTTAATTCCATTATGCTTATCCATAGAATGAGGCTGAAATAGGTTAAGAAAGTTACCCTGGGTCACCCAGCTATTAAGTGTCTGAGACAGGATTTGAACTCAGGTCTTCCTGACTATAAACTCAGTTTTCTACACTCTATCCCATCTAGTTACCTAGTACAAATTAGCAGCAATTATTACAACAGTAAATGCGTTAGAGAAATAATGTATGTGTGTGCATGTACATGTGTGTCTCTCTGTGTGTTGAGGGATGGAAGAATTGTTTTCAGAGTCCAGAGTGGACAAAGATCATTTACAGATGGGAGAAGAAGAAAAGCTTCATGGGGAAGCTGAAGGACACATGATTTCTAGGGGCAGAATTGTAGGAATGGGAACCATACGGGCAAATACATGGAAGCTGGAAATTGGGGATATGTTTGCATAATAACAAGCATTCTGACTAGGCTAGAGCATAAAAGAGCTGAGGAGGAAGAAGATAGGGTAAAATTAAGTGGAAGATGGGTGTTGGAGCCATATTGCAGAAAGCCTTGAGTGCTGGACTAAAGAAGGCCTTTTTTCTTGAGCCCCCGCATCTTTGGTTCATATGCTGGCTGACTGTGATAGTCCATATGCTGAATGATGGGTGAGGGCAGCGAGCTCACGCTAACTGAGCAGGCTAGGCAGTTTTCTGTTCTTACATAAGGGGCATTTCAGCCCTGTGAGGGTCTGTTCTATTAAAGGGACACAGCTTGGTGTGACTGGTCTTCCTGGAGTCTCAGAAACCCCCTGGCTGTCAGAGGATCAGAGATCCACAGGAAAAAAGGATGTTAGAAATCACATAATCCAGGGACTCTTAACCTTGGATCCATGATCTCATTTTTAAAATATTTGGTAAACATCGTTGTTGTTTAGTAATTTTTCAGTCATGCCTGATTCTTTGTGACCTCTTTTTTGAGGTTTTTTTGGCAAAGATACTGAAGTGGTTTGCCTTTTCCTTCTCCAGCTCATTTTACAGAAGATGAAACTGAAGCAAATGAGGTGAAGAGACTTGCCCAAGATCACACAGGTAGGAAGTATCTGAGGCCAGGTTTGAACTCAGGAAGATGAGTCTTCCTGACTCCAGGCCCAGCGCTCTATCCACTGTGCCATCTAGCTGTGTCTGTTTCAATATAATTGATTTCCTCTGTAATCTTCTGTATTTTATTTCATGCATTTAAAAACATTCTGAGAAGGGATTCACCAGACTGTCAAAGGATTCCACTGGAAAGCAAAAACAATTAAGAACCTTGGCTCAAATGCACTTCCATTTTACAGATGAAGAAACAGAGACCCATAGAGTGGAAAGGACTTGTCTAAGGTCACATGGGTCATGAGTGCAGACCTAGGATTCAAACCCAGTATTCTAACCCCAGCAGAGTCTATCCACCTTGAGGCCAGGAACTTGTTCATTTGTCTTTATCTCTGCAGTTCCTAGTACAGTGTCTGGTGAGAGGAGCTGCTCAGTAAATGCTTCACTGTTGAACTGAAATTTATCCACTTTGTTTGGAAGTAGCACATAACAGCAGATAAGCTTGGCAGCAGAAAGGAATAGGATTTAAAGCACATTCCCAGAAAGTGGAGAAAACTCCCATTCTCAAAAAAGGCAATTTGTCAGAGCAGAGGCCAGTTAGTGAGGGAGGCTCTACCTTCCCCTGCTGCTTAGAGAGGGTCTGGGCACCCACCAGGATTACTGACAGGTGGCTCTGCCTGGGCCACCATGGGACTCCTGAGCTTTGAGGATGACATCGACCACTTTGCAGTCTCTGGACAAAGTGTTAGGTGATTCATTCAGGTGGCTGTTGATTCTTTCCTTAAGATGCTGGCAAACCTGCTACTTATAGGGTCCTCAGGAAAGAATAAAATTATCACGGAAACTCTTCTGTTATTCCTAACTACCCCTGGTTGCCTTGCAAGGAGCAAGCCATTGAAATCTATCAAAAATGTTAGGGTTTACTTTTTCCTTCCTTTTGCATCTGAGAATGACCCTGATATTATTGATGGATGTTGGGGGAGCAGTTGTCTTTTATCATTTGTGTATGGTACTTGAGGAATGATAAAAACAAGACAATCTTATTCTCTGCTTGTCCTTTATCTGGGGACCCACAATGTGGAGGCTACTCTGGGGCCAATAGGTAAAAAGTTCAATGGTGGTAACTTCTTGGGGAAATCTTACTTGGATTATTTCTTCTCCTTCCACTTTTTTTTTCTATAACGACACTACTACTACTACTACTACTACTACTACTACTACTACTACTACTACTACTGTTGCTGCTGCTGCTGCTACTACTACTACTATTGCTACTACTGTTACTGCTACTGTTCTTACTGCTGCTGCTACTACTACTGCTACTACCATTTCTACTACTACTCATAGTAGTTATAATTTATATAGCTCTTTAAAATATATATTTTTTAAGAACGTGACATATAGAGGGTGGAGCCAAGAGGGCAGAGTGAAAGCAGTGACTTGCTCGAGCTCTCCCCCAAACCCCTCCAAATACCTATAAAAAATGGCTCTAAATAAATTCTAGAGCAACAGAACCCACAAAAAGACAGAGTGAAGCAAATTTCCAGCCTAAGACAACCTGGATGGTTGACCAGAGAGGTATATTGCGCTGGATGGCGAGAGGAGCACAGTTCAGCATGGGCATGCAGGCCGCAGTGAACCTGGAGCAGGCCTCAGAGGACTGAATCTTGAGCACCTGTGGTGGCTTCCAGACCTCTCAACCCACAAACACCAAAGACAACTTAGAAGGTCAGTGGGAAAACTCTGTTTCTGTGGTGCTGAGAGAAGAGTTAGGTCACAGCCAGCTCCAGAGCAAGCACAGAGTGCAGAGCGTGGGTGCCAGGTCAATGGCTATGTCCTGAGCTTCCATCCCACAAACTGAGGGGGAATCAAGTGGCTGATGAGGGAGATTGCAGGGATCTCTTTGCCAGTGCCCTGGCAGGAATCTCTTGCTTTGCCCGTGCTTGGATCTGGGTCACAGTTCTGGGAGGCGGTCCTAGGGTGAGGAGGAGTGCTGAGTTGATGGAGCTTGTAGTGGCTGTAGAGAGGAACCCCTCCTCACAGTTACAGGACAGAAAGGAGTACTTGTGGTCACTAATAGACCAGAGCACAGTCCAGGAAAGGAATAAACACCTCGCCCTTATCATACCACCTTGCAAGAACTGAAAATTTACAGGTCCCTACAAGCACCTCTGAAAACAGCTGTATAAACCACCAAAGCTTGGGATAGTACATTCTCCACATTGGAAGCAGACTCTTACCTTAACAAAGAATTTAAAACTCAATTAATTGGCCGGGATCATGAACAAACAGCACAAAAGGGGTCAGAGTATATTATCTTACTTTGGTGACAAAGAAGATCAAAACATACAACCAGAAGAAGACAACAAAGTCAAAGCTCCTACATCCAAAACCTCCAAGAAAAATATGGATCAGTCCCAGGCCTTGGAAGAGCTCAAAAGGGATTTTGAGAAGCAAGTAAGAGAAGTAGAGGAAAAACTGGGAAGAGAAATGAGAGTGATGCGAGAAAATCATGAAAAACAAGTCAACAGCTTGCTAAAGGAAACCCCCAAAAAATACTGAAGAAAATAATACTTAAAAAATATCCTAACCCAAATGGCAAAAGAGGTCCAAAAAGCCAATGAGGAGAAGAATGCCCTAAAAAGAAAAATTGGCCAAATGGAAAACAAAGTCCAAAAGATTACTGAAGAAAATACTTCCTTAAAAATTAGAATAGAGCAATTGGAAGCTAGTGACTTTATGAGAAATCAAGACACTGTAAAACAAATCCAAAAGAATGAAAAAAATAGAAGACAATGTGAAATATCTCTTTGGAAAAACAACTGTCCTGGAAAAGATCCAGGAGAGAGAATTTAAAAATTATTGGACTATCTGAAAGCCATGATGATCAAAAGAGCCCAGACATCATCTTTCAAGAAATTATCAAGGAAAACTGCCCTGATATTTTAGAACCAGAGGGCAAAATAGAATTTGAAAGAATCCATCGATCTCCTCCTCCCCCAAAGGAAAACTCCTAGGAATATTGTAGCCGAATTCCAGAGTTCCCAGGGCAAGGAGAAAAGTTTACAAGCTGCCAGAAAGAAACAATTCAAGTATTGTGGAAACACAATCAGGATAACACAAGATTTAGCAGCTTCTACATTAAAGGACTGCAGGGCACGGAATATAATATTCTGGAGGGCAAAGGACATAGGATTACAACCAAGAATTACCTACCCAGCAAAACTGAGTATAATCCTTCAGGGGAAAAATGGTCATTCAGTGAAATAGAGGATTTTCAAGAATTCTTGATGAAAAGACCAGCGCTGAATAGCAGATTTGACTTTCAAACACAAAACTCAAGTGGAACATGAAGAGGTAAACAGGAAAGAGAAATCATAAGAGACTTATTAAGGTTGAACTGTTCACGTTCCTGCATGGAAAGATGATATTTATAACTCATGAGACCTTTGTCAGTATTAGGGTATGTGGAGGGGGAAAAATTATATGTATGTATGTATGTAGATGTAGATAGATAGATAGATAGATAGATAGATAGATAGATAGATGATAGATAGATAGATAGTAGAGGCACAGGGTGAGCTGAAGATTAAGGGGTCATATCTGGAGAATAAAATTAAGGGATGAGAGAAGATTATACTAGGAGAAGAAGAAAGGGAGAGGTAGAATGGGTAAATTATCTCACAAAAAAAACAGAAAAGAAAAGGCTCTTACAGTGGAGGGGAAATGGGGAAGGTGAGAGGGAATGAATGAATCTTATTCTCATAGGATTTGGCTTAAGGAGGGAATAACATACACATTCAATTGGATAAGGAAATCTGTCTTACCCTACAGGAAAATAGGGGGAGAAGGGGACAAGAGAGCAGGGGGATGATAGAGAGGAGGGCAGATTGGGAAAGGGGTAATCAGAAGCAAATACTTCTGAGGAGGGACAGGGTCAAAAGAAAGAATAGAATAAATGGGGGGCAGGATAGGATTAAGGGAAATAGAGTTAGTTTTTCACAACATGTCTACTATGGAAGTGTTTTGCATAACTGCACATGTATAACCTATAGTGAGTTGCTTGCCTTTTCAATGAGGGTGAGTGGGGAGGGAGGAAGGGAGAAAATTTGGAACCCAAAGTTTTAAAAACACATGTTTTTTAAAAAAAGTTTCCACATGCAACTGGGAAATAAGAAATAAAGGAAATGAGGTACAGAAGTCTATCCTGCCCTACAGGAAAATAGAAGGGGAAGGGGATAAGAGAAGGGGGGGAGAGATAGAAGAGAGGGCAGATTAGGGGAAGGGGTATTCAGAATGGATGCCATCTTGGGGTTGGGAGAGGGGCAAAATGGGGTGAAAATTTGTAACTCAAAATCTTGTGGAAGTAAATGTTGGAAACAAAAATAAATAAATTTATATAAAAAAAGAAAAAAAAGAATCTGACATATATTATCATGGAGGCTTTTTTTTAAAAATTGAATCACCATGAAGCAATATGGATAGAATAAAAAGAGAATAGATGAATGAATTAATTAAAAATTATTAAGTGTTTATTATGTGCACTGGGGAAACAAGTAAAAAAGCAAAGGGAGTCCCTTCCCCAAGGGAACTTATATTCTAACAGGAGGAGAAAACCCACATAGAGGCTTGGAGCTAAGAAGGGAGCCTTTGGTCTTGAGTACTACAGGGATGGTAAGTGGGGACAGAGGGAGCAGAATGATACACCCTATCCATGAACAATAATAGAGATGTTTTGACCATGGTGATTCCAAAACTGGACCATGAATTGGAAGTAGGGGTGGTGGAAGGAAAGGATACATTACAGAGCCCAAGAGTCAGGAAGACCTTAGTAGGAGTCTTGTTTCCAACACATATTGTCTGTGTGACCCTAGATAAGTCAACACACTTTTATTAAATGCTTACTATATTCCAGGCAAATGTGCTGAGTGTTGGGAGTAAAAAGGAAAAACAAAAGCAAAAATGCAGTAACTGCCCTCAAGGAGCTCACATTCCAATGGTAAGATCACGTGTAGATTTTTGCTGCTGTTCAGTTGTTTTTCAGCCACATTTGACTCTTCATGATCCCTTTTTTTTTTTTGCAAACACACTGGAGTGGTTTACCCTTTCCTTCTCTAGCTCATTTTACAGATGAGGAAACTGAGGCAAACAGCATTCAATGTCTTGCCCAGGATCACACAGCTTGTCTGAGGCCAGATTTGAACTCAAGATTCCTTGCCCACTGGCACTTTAGCCACTGTGCCCCCTACCTGTCCCCATGGTAAATAGCAATATACATACAAGATACATGCAGAGCAAATCAGAGATGATCTCAGAGGAAAGGTATTAGCATGAATTGGGGGAGAGGGGAGGAGAGGGGAGGAGAGGGAAAGTCCTACTGTAGAAAGTGAGACTACAGCTTAGTCCTGAAGAAAGCCAGAAACAGGTATGAGGAGTAATGGAGTCCAGCCAGAGTCCATAGATAGCTCAATCTATGGAGCAAGGAAGAACAAGACTGTCGTTGTCACTGGATTTATGTAAGGGATATTTGGAATGTAGTAATGTGGAAGGAATCTGGAAAGGTAGGAAGAAGCCAGATTGTGAAGGGTTTAAAATGCCGAAAGATAGGATTTTATATTTGATCTCACAGATAAGGATGCACTAGAATTCACTGGATAGGGGGTGCCATGGTTAGAGCTAGGTTTCAGGGGTGTGGAACCTGTGGCCTAGAGGCCACATATAGCCCTCTAGGTGCTCAAGTGTGGCCCTTTGACAACCTAAACTTCACAGAACAAATCCTCTTAATAAAAGGATTTATTCAGTACAAATTGTTTGCACCCAAGGACCTAGAAGGCCACATGTAGCCTCAAGGCCACAGGTTCCCCACCCCTGGTTTAGGTAAAATTCTTTGTCAAGAGAGTAGAGGATAAAATTGGAGAGATGGGACAATTGAAGTAGTGGCCCCAATTAGAATGGTTTTTGGAATAGTCTAGGCAAGAAGAGATGGAGGCCTGAACTGGGGCGATGGCTTTGGGAGTATAATTAAAGAGACATGAATGAGGGATAATGTAAAGGGAGAAACAACAAGGCTTGAGAAGAGATTGAATATGTGCAGTGAGTTTGAATGAGGAATCTAGGTTAACAACAAGGTTGCAAGTCTTGGAGATTAAGAGTATGGTGGTGCCTTTGACAATAATAGGAAAATTGGGGAAAGAGGAGGGTTTTGGAGGGGAAAGATAAGGGTTTCTATTTTTGGATATGTGGAGTGTGAGATGACTTTGTGGAATCCATTTGGAGGAGAACAATTGGAATCATGATAGTGACAATCCAGAGGAAAATTAGGCCTGGATATATAGATCTGGGAACAATGTGCATAAAAATGATAATTGAACTCGTCATTCCTGATGAGATCACCAAGTGAGACAGTATAGAAGGAAAATAAAATAGGGCTTAGGACATAGCCTTAGGGGGACATCCACCTTTAGTGTTACTTATTGGATGTTGATCTAGCAAAGGACACTGAGGGGAGATCAGATAGGGATGAGGGGAATCAGAAGGGAGCAGTGCCATGAAAACTTACTGAGAAGAGAATATTCAGGAAAAGCAGGTGATCGACATTTTCAAAGGCTCCCCAGAGGTCAAGAAGGTTGAGGATTGAAAAAAGGTCATTAGATTTGACAATAAAAATTTATGTGTGTGTGCGTGTGTATCGTTTACATTGTGTGTATGGGACAGTAGGTAGGGGGGTAGGTAGTTAGGTAGGTAGATAGATAGATGTAGATAGATAGATAATGTGAATCTCAAAAGAGGAGGGATGGCTGATTTCTAATTCTAGAGGAAAAATCTTGAGGTGGCAATATGGATTAAGAAGTATTCTTAATGCCTTTCAATGCCCACTGAATTAGGGGTATGACTGAAAGTTTAACCAGTGCTGTGAAAGTTGAACAATGGTGTGGTGTCCTCAGAAGCGAGCCAGGTCCTAGTGACTGGCAGGTGATAGAAGTAAAAAAAAAAAAAGTTTAAAACAAAAAGAATTTTATTAATTATGGAGAAGGAATTCCAGTGGAAGGGGAAAATGAATCTGCAGTTGAACTTTTGGGACGGGGTCAGGGTGATGGATGATGGAACTGAAGAAGTGAGTAGAGAGATGAGAAATGGGGTTTGCCTATTGGTAGTTAAGGGTTCAGAGTTATTGGGATGGGGAGTGTGTGGAGTGATGGGAATATATTAACCATTGAGAATGTGTCCCAGCAGAGGAACTGTGGTTGGAGAAAGGTCCATTGCGGAAGGCAGGTGGTTAGAATTTTCAACTGCCTCCCTCAAGATCTAATTTCATGGCAGGTGGTGATGTGTCCTGAGAGACCCATGAGACCTGCCCCTAGCAGTCAGGAACAGGTAGAATCACAGCATCAGGAGGTGTCAATTCAAGGTGGGTCTGGTTAAAAATGGCTTCTGGAGGAAGCACTACAGAACACCCAGAATGACCAAAAGCCTGAAATGGCTGGTGGTGGATGGTTCGAATCAGGCCACTTGTTCCAAAGCTGACAAAGAGTTGACTAGGAAGACCTTAGTGGAAAGTCACTTTCCGTTAGTTATGCCCTAGGCATCTTCTAAGACTGTTAGTTGCAGAGCAGAGGCTGATCTATATTGTTAGAAAAACTTACTCACAAAGAGATCCTTGCACTTACGAAATCACAGGCCATGTTGCAAGAAAAAAATAACACCTTTGTTTTACCTTCCCTCTTATGCCAAGACTTAGGGGTAGGGTGTGAGAGGAAATATAAAATCTTTAGAGGTTGAGGGGGAATTTGAAACACAGACACAGAAGAGATGATATCAGGTATGGCAGGTACAACATTCCTTCCCTCCTCTCCCTCCCCCAAAAAGAGGTGAATAAGAGAAGAAATAATAAGACAATAGCAATGGCAGCCATAGTAGTTTCTTCCCATGGCTGGCCATTCCTTTTCCATTATCTTCAGCTCTAATAGTGGTGGAGAAGCCACAGGGAATGACCACAGCCTTTACATAGCATAACTGATGAGCAGCTATATCTGGAGGTAATTGAACAGCACTATCAGAGGTTGCTGGCAGCCATACAATGATGCACTGAGAAGCAGTGGAACTGGGATCCTTGGGGATTTGTTGATGGCTCTCCTGAAGCCCATGAATGTAGAAACTTTGTTGATATTTTTTACATCCAATATTTGGAATGTTTGAATCTGGGGGATGGGAATAAGTAGTTAATAATTGAGTCTAGCAAACCTCATTTGAGAACTGTTTTTGGGGCATACCAATAGACTGATTGTCAATGATCAGGATGTGGGAGAGGCCATGGGCAGGGAGCTATATGACAATTGTTTTTAAATATATTTTGTTTCTTTTGCTTCTTGGCACATGAATAAACCATGTATATGGTTAAGCCTTAATCTTAGGGAGAAGAATGGCCAGCCATGAGAAAAAACTACTTTGGCTGCCATTGCTATCTTGTCTTATTATTTCTTCTCTTATTCACCCTTTTTTGGGGGAGGGAAGAGGGAAGGAATGTTGTCCCTGCCATGCCCTATGTCATCTCTTCTGTGTCCGTGTTTCAAATTGCCCCTCAACCTCTAAAGATTTTACATTTCCTCTCACACCCTACCTAGCTCATAGTACATTGTTTAGCTCATTGTAAGGGCTTAGTAAATGCTTTTTCATGCATTGATCTTTGGCTGACTCTATTCTGTCCTGATCACGTGATAAAGGTTCAATGGAATGCTAAGGGTTCAGAGTGGAAGCCAGTTTTTGTGGAGGATGGGGGCTCGAGTCAAAATTTAAATTGTCTAGATCTACACCAACCAAACCACTCAGACTAATGACACAAGCAGCTGGCACCCATGTTTAAGGCAGAGGCAGAAGCAGAGGCATCCTGTCGGCTGCTCTTTGAGAACTTCACTTGATTGGGATGATGTGCACAAGTACCGTGATGAATACCTGGGGTAGCAGAACCTGGGTCCCCATCACTAACAAGATTTGGATAGAGTGCCCTGTCTTGGGTTTAAAAATTAAAGTGGGGGGAAAGAGCCAAGATGGCTGAGTAAAAGCAGTGACTTGCTTGAGCTGTCCCCCAAACCCCTCCAAATACCCGTAAAAATGGCTCTAAACAAATTCCAGAGCAGTAGAACTCACAAAAAGACAGAGTGAAACAAGCCCAAGACAACCTGGAAGGTTGATTAGAAAGGTCTATCATGCCAGGCCAGGAGGGAAACACAGTTCAATGCAGTTCAGCAGGGGCATGCAGGCAAAACCGGCCTCAGCAAACCTGGAGCAGGCCTCAGGGAATTGAATCATGGGCAGCTGGGGCAGTTTCCAGACTTCTCAACCCACGAATGCCAAAGACAACTTAGAAGGTCAGTAGAAAAAGTCTGTGACCATAGTGAGATAGAAGCTAGGTCCCAGCCCCAATCCCTAGTGCAGCCCGAGGGTGGTGGCTGCTCCCTTAGCTTCTGGCCCACAGACTGAACAGGAATCCAGTGGCTAATGAGAGGTGGATTTCAGTGATCTCTTTCTGGTGCTGAAGCAGGATTCTCTTTCTTTGACTGTGCTTGGATCTGGGTCACAGTTCTGGGTGACAATCCTGGGGCAAGAAGGAGCACTGGTGTGGTGGAGCTTGTAGTGGCAGCAAAGAGAAAATCCTCCTCACAGTTCCAAGGCAGAAAAGAGTGCTTGTGGTCACTCATAGACCAGAGCACAGTCCAGGAAAGGAATGAACACCTCGCCCTTGATCATACCACCTCGGAAGAACTGAAAACTTATAGGTTCCTAGAAGTATTTCTGAAAACAGTTGCATAAAACCCCTGAAGCTTGGGACAGTACATTCTCCACACTGGAAGCAGACCCCTAGTTTAACAAAGAGTTTATAACTCAAGTAATTGTCTGGGATCATGAGCAAACTGCACACAAAAAAAAAAAAGTCAGACCATAGAATCTTTCTTTGGTGACAAAGAAGATCAAAACATATAACCAGAAGAAGACAACAAAGTCAAAACTCCTACATCCAAAGCCTCTAAGAAAAAATATGTATCAGTTCCAGGGAAAGAGCTCAAAAAGGATTTTGAGAAGCAAGTAAGAGAAGTAAATGAAAAACTGGGAAGAGAAATGAGAGTGATGCAAGAAAATCACGAAAAACTACTTAACAGCTTGCTAAAGGAGACCCAAATAAATACTGAAGAAAATAACACTTTGAAAAATAGCCTAACCCAAATGGCAAAAGAGGTCCAAAAAGCCAATGAGGAGAAGACTGCCTTAAAAAGCAGAACTGGCCAAATGGGAAAGGAAATCCAAAAGCTCGCTGAAGAAAATACTTCCTTGACACTGTAAAACAAAACCAAAAGAATGAAAAAAATAGAAGACAATGTGAAATATCTCATTGGGAAAGCAATTGATCTGGAAAATAGATCCAGGAGGGATCATTTAAAATTATTGGACTGTCTGAAAGTCATGATCAAAAAAGGAGCCTAGACATGATCTTTCAAGAAATTATCAAGGAATACTGCCCTGATATTTTAGAACTAGAGGGTAAAATAGAAATTGAAAGAATCCACCAATCACCTCCTGAAAGAGATCCCCAAAAGAAAACTTTTAGAAATATTGTAGCCAAATTCTGGAGTTCCCAGGTCAAGGAGAAAATATTGTAAGCAGCCAGAAAGAAACAATTCAAGTATTGTGGAAACACAATCAGGATAACACAGGCTTTAGCAGCTTCTACATTAAGGGACCACAGGGCTTGGAATATGATATTCCAGAAGGCAAAGGAGAATCACCTACTCAGCAAAACTGAGTATAATCCTTCAGGGGAAAATAATGGACATCCAGTGAAATAGAGGGCTTTCAAGCATTCTTGACGAAAAGACCAGAGCTGAATACAAAATCTGACTTTCAAATACAAGACTCAAGAGAAGCATGGAGAGGTAAACAGGAAAGAGGTATCATAAGGGACTTATTAAGATTAAACTGTTTACATTCCTACATGGAGAGATGATATTTGTAACTCATGAGACCTTTGTCAGTATTAGAGTAATTGGAGGGGAAAGAAATATATGTATAGATTGATAGATAGAGGGCAGAGGGTGAGTTGAAGATGAATGGGTGATATCTGGAGAATAAAATTAAGGGATGAGAGAGGATTATACTGGGAGAAGGAGAAAGGGAGAGGTAAAATGGGATAAATCATCTCACATAAAACAGAGAAGAGAAGGCTTTTACAGTGGACAGGAAATGGGGGAAGGTGAGAGGGAATGAATGAATCTTATTCTCATCAGATTTGGCTTAAGGAGGGAATAACATACACGCTCAATTGCGTATGGAAATCTATCTTACCCTACAGGAAAATAGAGGGAGAGGGGACAAAAGAGCCAGGGAATGATAGAAGGGAGAGTAGATTGGAGGAGGGGGTAATCAGAAGCCAACACTTCTGAGGAGGCACCGGGTCAAAAGAGAGAATAGAGTAAATGCAGAGCGAGATAGGATGAAGAGAAATGTAGTTAATTTTCCATAGCATGACTGCTATGGAAATGTTTTGTATGACTACACAAGTATAACCCATATCAAGTTGCCTGCCTTCTTAATGAGGGTGGATGGGGAGGGAAGAAGGGAGAAAATTTGGAAGCCAAAGTTTTAAAAACAAAGTTAAAAATTGGTGTCACATGCAACTGGGAAATAAGATATATAGGCAATGGGGTATAGATATCTATCCTGCCCTAAAGGAAAATAATAAAGGAAGGGGATAAGAGAAGGGAGGGCAAATTAGGGGAAGGGGTATTCAGAATGAACACTGTCTTAGGGTGAGCGGGGGGATGAGTTGGGGAGAAAATTTGGAACTCAAAATCTTGTGGAAGTGTATGTTGAAATCTAAAAATAAATAAATTAGTGAATCTTTTAAAAAAAGGACAAAAAAATTTAAATGAATATTTCTCTCTACCAGTCTGTCTACGTCTATCTCTCTTTTTCTACTTCTGTCTCTGCCTGTCTCTCTCCATATCTCTCTCTCTGCCTACTGCTTCTGTCTTACTCTATCTCTATCTCTGTTGGTTCTCTCCCTCTCTGCTTTTGAATCTGAATCTTTGTCTTGGTCTTTCTGTCTTTATCTTTCTGTCTCTCTGTCTCTTTGCTTCTGTCTCTCTGTCCCTTTCTCTCTGTCTCTCTCTGTCTCTCTCTCTCTCTCTCTCTCTCTCTCTCTCTCTCTCTCTCTCTCTCCATATAGGTTTCTTTATACTCCAATCCCCAACAAGGATCCTCATTTGAAATTCTCTCCCTCAAAATTTCCTTTTGTGTGATATAAATGTGGATACATGAGACAGTATAGTATAGTGAATAGAGCGCTGAGCTTCTTTTCAAGAAAATCTGGGTTTAGTTTTAGCTCTGGCACTTACTATCTGTGATCATATGCAAGCCTCTTAACCACTCTGAGACTCATTTCCCTTATATATAAAATGAGGGTAATAATATTGTAGTACATACCTTGCAGGGCTGTGAGACTTAATAGAGATAATACAAGGGGCTTTGCAAACTTGAAAACACTTTGCAAATGGCAGTTATTGAATATTAACTCTCTCCCCTCCCCTATTAGAATATATTTAGAATATATAGAATATATTGATCTTGTATCACCAGAAGCCAGAAAACACCAAATAGGGTCATGAAGAGTCGAATGAATGAAAAATGCCTGAACTACAACAAAACATTGCGAATATTGTTTTCTGGGTTCTGCTAACATCACTTTATGTCAGTTCATGTGAGTCTTTCTATGCTTCTCTGTATTCAGGATATCCATCACTTCTTAGAGCATGGTATTATTCCATTACATTGAGGTACCACAACTGGTTTAGCCTTTTTCAATGGATTGGAACCTACTTTTTTCTCTATCTTTTGCTACCACAAAAAAGATTGCTATAAATATTTTGATGTATATGGAGTCCTTATTATTGCCCATGACTTCCTTGTGGAATTAATGCTCTTCTCCTTCTTAAATTATCAGATGTACACATATTGATGTATATATTATATCACTTTCCCTTCCACAGAGTGGAAGTTCCTTGAGGTCAGGGGTAATTTTCCTTTGTCATATCCTCATATCCTAGCTTGATGCATTAGATTAGATGTAGCATCAGCAAAACCAGATGGAATATAAAAGGTGAAGGATAAGAAACGGTCAATAATCACATCAATGCTGTGAACATGGGATAATGGATGAAAGATTGCATCATCAAGAGGAAGAGTGGAGCCAGAAGCCAGAGGGACAGAGATAATAAACTCAGATTTGGAGTTACTGTGTTTGAGGTGATAGGATATTCAGATGGCAATGCCTGTGGAATACAAGCTCTTGGAGGGGAGTTGCCATTTTCCTTATTTATTTTATCTTTATATCGTGAGCACCTATCACAGTGCCTAGAATATGGCTGAGAAATAATAGGACTTATCATTGGAAGGGATCTAGCATGTCCTTCATTTTACAGATGATGAAAATGAGGATCAGCTGAGGTGAAGAGATTTAGTCAGGGCCCCCCACACAGTAAATGTCAGAGCTGGGATTTGAACCCATGTTTTCAGACTCCAAATCCAGCATTCTTTCCTTTGTACTTGTTGAATGTTGAATGATTGAGATGTCCTGAAGGAAGCTGGAGAGATGAATCTTGAATGCCAAGATGGGAAATGTACATCTCCTAACACCAGCTGGGTTTTGAACTTCCCTGAAGGGTCTTGGGAAAAGGGAGGAGGAATGGCTTCTGAGGCGGACAACATTGGTGCTGCTGTCAGTTCAGACAAAGTGAGGATTAATCCTGAAACCTTCTGAAAGCAGCATCAAATGACAGAGACGTGATTGCCCTCCGGAATGTCTCCATCGATGTCACGGAAAATGTCAAATTGTTTTCTCTGGGAACAAAAGAAAGTGTTTTTCAAAAGGAAGAAAGGCTATCAAGAAACTGAAGGTCTGGGAAATTTTGCAAGGAAGAAAGCCCTGTGAGACTGGAGAGGGGGCCTCCTGACTGACCTTAGGCAGAGTTGAGGGTACTTCGTCCCATTCAGAGGTGAGAGCTCGGCACATTTTGCTGTGGTAAGATGCAAAACTCAACTCTCGGGGGTGTAAAAGATCCACTAAGTGACCATTTTCTGCTCGTTATTTTAAGCACTGTTTCTGACTTTGTTGCATATTTTCTCTTCATGACTATTCTGTCTCCAAAGATGAAAAATTTAGAAGTAGAAAATTTTTTCGCTGTGTTTTATTCTGGGGTGTAATCTTTAGAATTAGAGACTCAATCAGTCAAAAAGCATTTATTAAAACACTATCAAAAGAATCCATCAGCAAGCATTTATTAAGCACCTACTATGTGCTACTATTTGCTAGGGGCAGCTAGGTAGCACAGTGGGTAGAACCCTGGCCCTGGCATAAGGAAGACCTGAGTTCAAATCTGGACTTGGACAATTACTAGCTGTGTGACCCTGGGCAAGTCACTTGACCCTGTTTGCCTCAGTTTCCTCATTTGTCAAATGAGTAGAGAAGAAAATGACAACATCTTAGCCAAGAACTGTGACCCAAATGGGTTCACAAAGAGTTAGACATAACTGAACAATAAAAATGTGCTAGGTTCTGCACTAGAAATGGCATACAAATAATTATTACATCTTAGCACTCACATTTCCTGTGTGGTATCCAGCCTTTTGTGGAAAGAAGAGAAGCCTCGTTCTAGCATACTAGTTTCCTACTGTTGAGCTGAGTGGAGAGGGCACCATTTCATCCCCTTTTTGGAATTTAAAGCCCTTTATAACCTGCACACCCCACTTCCTCTAGTTTTCCAGTCTTCTAACACCTTACATTACTCCCACATGCTCTTCAATTTAGTCACTCTAGCCTCTTTGCTATTACTTGAACAAGACACTTAGGAAGCAGACTCACTATGTTGCTGGGACTATGTTCCTAGTCTTTCCATCACGGTAGACTTCCTGGTGAGGGACTGAGTTCTCTTGCTCACTGAGAGTATTAAGGTTCATTTCAGTTGATTCATATATGGGTGGTAAGACTATGCTAGGTAACCTTTAAAATCATATTCATCTATGAAAGTTTATTCAATTCTAATTGAATTTTGACAAGATGGAGGAGGAGAAGGAGCTGCTAATGTCTACCCTTCCCCCAAATTACACTGTATCTATTTTCGTGTGTTTATGTTGATCCTCTAAGTGGGTCCTTGACCTTTAGTTGAAAAGATCTTCAGAGATCATCTCATCCAGATTCTTCATGTACAGATGAAACTGAGACCCAGCAAGTCAAAGTGATTTACCCAAGACCACACAGCAGTAAACATCATATCTAGGCTTCGTACCAGGGCGTAGGACCATTTATCTAGAGTTGGAAGGGTCTTCAGAGGGCATTTAATCTGACTTCTCCCCCCTCCTCTCTCTTCCCTTCCCTTCCCTTCTGAACTCCCAAATTCAATTGTTCTACTGGTCTCAGCCTCCTCAGCAGGAGAGGGTACAGGTATCCTCTCTACTCCTAGCAAATACCTTATTTTATAGACAAAGACACTGAGGTTCAGAGATGTAAAATAATTTCTCTTTGGTCAGACAAGTAATAAGCCTTAGAGGCACACTAGAACCTAGGTCCTCTGACTCCAATGCCAGTGACCCTTCTGCTGTAGGATGCTGTAAGTTTCTTTGGGGGCATTTTGTCTTTTCATTCTTGGTACCTAGCATAGTGCATGACACTGAGCACTAGCACATAATAGGTACTTAATAATTACTTGCAGATGAATTACTCAAATTCAATTTGAATCCTAGTAAAACTTTTAATGTGTGCAGGGCACTGAGGTTAGCAACAAGGATACAAATATAAAATATTTCCTGCCCTCAAGAAGTATATAACCCAATTAACTTTAGGTTCTATGAACCAGTCAGCAATTCTATGACAATGATGTGGGGAGCAGGAAAGATTAGGAGCACGGGAACCTCTCAGTGTGAGAGGGGTCCAGGCTCTTGAACAGTTCTGCTGATAACCAGCAGCATTGGTTGTGCTTGGCGTGGTGATGGAAAACTGAATTAATCCTAGGTGGGAGAGGGTCATCCACCTAATATTTATTTCCCTAAGAACCCAGCTGTTTTGCCATAGATGTTTACAGGTAAGTGATGCTCCTCTTCAGTAAGGGCACAGTAGAGGAAATGGACGAACATTCCAATCTGGACTGCCCATTTTCTACATGGTGAGCCTAGTACTGGCTTCAATCCACAAACATCCTAATCACAGTCACTCCATTTAAGGAGCAGAAAATGGGTGCTGTCCTATCAAGAGTCCGTGTGGAGCAATGGAAAAGGAGTTTAGATTTGGGCTCTGATGTTCTTCCTTTTGAGATATTTCTCAGCTTTGACATGCCCTGCTCTAAGGCCCCTCCCAGCTCTGACATTCTCTGCCCTAAGATTCCTCTCTCATCTCTGACATTCTGTCTTCTAAGTCTCCTCCAAGCTCTGACTTTCTGTGTTGTAAGGACCCTCCCAACTCTGACATTCCCTGTTCTAAGGCCCCTCCCAACTCTGACATTCCCTGTTCTAAGGCCCCTCCCAACTCTGACATTCTCTGCTCTAAGGGCCTTCCCAGCTCTTTCATCCCATGTTCTAAGGTCACTCCCAGCTCTGACTTTCTCTGCTCTGATGCCTCTCTCTACTCTGCCAGGCCCAACCTCTGTTGCTCTAATTTAAGAGCATATTGGAAACAGGTCCCACTGACTCATCATTGTTAAATTTCAGTGTGAGCATTTACACCTTGGAAAGCAGCCACTGGTAGGAATGAAGTCTTGCTTTATTGTTTTGTTGATCATCTGGACTTAAAAAAAGTGTTGTGAAAAGTATTAATAATGCAGATAAAACTTAAAAGTGCATTATATATACATTTCTTTTTGCCCTAGAGAGCCAATTGCTAAACATTTCCCAGCACCCTTCTGCTCATATCCAAAGGTATCTTCTAACTCAGATAGTCCCTGTTCTAATGTCCTTTTTGGAGCTCACACAATCTATTTTCAGGTCCTCATAGCTCTCATATTCTGAATACTAAGATTTCCTTTAATACTGATATTCTCTCTCTTAAGTTCCCTTCTATCTTTAAATCCATGACCACATGGCCCTTGTGTTATATTTTTATCCATGATTTGGTACCTTCTTTTCTATCATAATGAAGAAATGGGCTAGGAAATTCTTATTATATGAGAAAGGCCATGTAGTAATGCAGCCTCGGAAGTGACCTGAAATATTTGGACATCTAACTCTTCTTGTCCAAAGTATAACCAAATGTTAAGTTATGAAAGACCTGTTCTTCTACCCGGTCACGGTTTAAAAAAATGAGTCGGCTTCACTTGTCCATGACACAATCGCATCAATTACTGCCAATGTCTGGGGCTCTGTTAGATGGCTAGTGAATGGCTTTATCCCAAAAGGGAATTGAGCAGGGATCCAGCCAATTTACCAGAGGCCATGGAAGAAATTAGTTACCGCTACCTGCTTTCCTCCCCCATCAGCCCTAGAATGATAGCGTTTTGCCTTTACCTTGGCCTTGGAAAGTCAGGACCAAAGAGATGGAGGACTCTTCCTCAAAATATTTCGAGTGTGGGATTTTTTGCTCCACTTGGGCTGACTTCAGTCAAGCAGGCAGCCAGGAAATACCAGGTAGTCCTCTGTACAATGTCCAGAACAGGGGAGATGATAGCAGTATCACTGTCCTCTGTCCAAATCTCTCTCCTTCAGAATTGTTTGAATTTGGTCACCAAATTTTTGCACAGAACCCCTCTCTGTGGCCACTTTGCACCCATAGTTTGAGGTCCCCAATGAGCAGCTGCTGCTCTTTTCCTTAGGGTACTAGGAGTTAAGAGACTCAGATTTCTAGTGTTATAAGTGTCCCCCAGTGTGATTCCCTATTGTCAAGTAATCAATGGAGCCCATCAGTTTTGTCAAAAACCTATTGGGGAGGTATAGCAAGGTCTTTTTATAGGAAATATTCTCTCTCTGCCTTTGAGCACACAAGGTTTTGGAAAGAGAGAGCTTAAGTTAAAATACAATGACTGGGAAGGCCACATGTAGAGAACAAGCCTGTGGTGACACGTAGCAAAGGCTCTGGGGATCCTTTTACTCCCTTGGTGGACTCCTCATGCAGTTTGCTGCAGGGTATGGTCTTGGTGAAGGATGAGTCCTTCCACTGTACTGCGAGGCTATCTCCTTACATTTCTGCTGGATAGGTCATTCATTGCCTTTGGTACTTCTCTGCCCCTCCCCCCCTTCTGCCCTCATGCCAGTCAAGGGAAAGAAGCCAGCTATCATCTGACTGCTGCACTGGCTTATATCTGGTCTTGGCTGCTGCTGGATAAGGACACCCGGCTGCTTCTCCAGAATCTCTCTAACTCATATAATGCCCACAAGGTCATTGCTTACACATGGGCGCCTCAGGGTTGCTGCTCAGTCATCTCCCAGCTCTTGTGGTAATAGTCACTCAACAGCCCATTCCCACTCTTGTAGCTATTGCTCTGTTGGCTTCTGCTACTGACGACAGTCACTGATGAGATCTCTGATGGGGTCTCTGCAAATCTCAAACTCGCAAGGTCACCTACACACTCCTGCAATATTTATTCATCTAAGATAAGGAAAGACCAAACAAAGAGACAGAAGTGGCCATGTGCTTACAGCCACCACCAGGCAGCTGGGGAGAAGCCGAGTACCTGCTATTATCTCACCTTTCTCTTTCCCCTCTCCAGTTCTCAGACCACCTCAGAGCAGTTCTGGTTGTTCCCAGCTGCCTAGAAAAGACACAGAGATGGGCAGGTCAGGCTTCTTTATGTACACCTAGTTCTAGCTTAGCAGTTCTTTAGTCATTAGTTCTGACCCTGCAGGCACTTTTTGTCATCACATATTGACTCATTTGTCACAAGAATGAGCTCCCCAAAGTTTACATATGATTGAGATTGGAAACAGGGAGAAAAATCCCACATACACTCTGAGTGTTCCTTAATGGGCCATTCCTCATCCCCCCAACTTCCATCACATTTGAAACAATATGAAAACACCAGAGTGTATCCAGAAAGGAGAGATAAAGATAGCACAAGTCCTTGAGATGATGTCATATGAAAATCACTCAAAACAACTAGAGATATTTGTTTTGGAGAAACAGGGACTTGGGAAGGAGGTGGTGGTATAATAGTTGTGGGAAATGTTTCATTACATAAAGCTGAAATATGCTTCCCTAAAACTTCCACTCAAGGGTCTTAGGTATGTCTTTTAGGAACAAGAAGAATGAAAAAGTTTCCTCCATGAGCTCTTGTAACTACCAGAGAATCAGCCAGAATCTTAATGGGACCTCAGATATCCTTAAGTCCAACCCTTGTCTGACTAAGTATCCCCTCTACATTACCACTGACCCAAGTGGTCACCCAGCTGTCACCGGACATCTTCAAACAAAGTCTGGATGACCTTTAATCAGATATGATGTTTTGGGGATTCTTGGGCAAGTATGGGCTGAATTAGAAAGTCCCTGAATTTCCTTCTGACTGTAAGGTTTAGTCTGATTCTCTGATAGGCCCCAAGAGAAGGAAGGAGGGGAAAAAAGATAAAATAGCTGAATGAGGATTGTGCCAATGACCTCTTCCTTTTAAAACCCTGGCCTAACCTTAACATTTAAAAATCTTATCTGGGGCTTTTTATTTTTATTTTTTTCACACAGTTACCATGCATTAGCACCACGATCTCAGGCACTTAGAATATTTGAAACCATGCAACACCAAAATGTCGCATTTTTTTGGCATTATGTCAATACCTCATATTTCTCTAGCACTATTTCTCCAAAGAATTTATCAATGAATATTTGTGAAATCCTTACTATGTGCCAGGTACTGTGTTAGACATTGGAATACTGGTACAAAAATAAATGTTCTTCTTTCACAGAGCTTCTCTTCCAGGGGTAGGGAACTTGAGGCCTTGAGGCCACATGTGGACTTCTAGACCCTTAAATGCAGCTTTTTGACTGAATTCAATCAAAAGACCACATTAAGGATCTAGAAGGCCGCATGTGGCCTCTAGGCTGCAGGTTTCTCACCCATGTTCTATTCTATCAGAGGAGCTTAGGACGTAGGGCAAGAAGGCACCTGATCATTTAATCATCTGGCCCACTCCTCCACACACACACTCGGCCCTCCATCTCTAGCCACGCATATGAGATACCCCCAAAGACCCATTGAGCTATCTTGCCCCATATTTCTCTCCACTCCTCAGTAGCTGCCCTCCTTCCTACTAGTGCTACTACTGTATGCCATCTGCTCCAGGACCAAGTCCCAGTGAGGCTAGGCAGGCTGGGATTCTAGGCTAGGGATAGAGAAGTTTGAGAATCCTTCCCCTCCCCCAGAATTAGCAACTAGTTTTACCCATCCTCTTTAATGCACCGATGTTAATATAGACTTGAAATGCATAGCCCCGATTGATTTTTGTCTTTATGATTTAGTCTGCAATTGATTTTCTCAGGCAGAAGGCTTGCATTTAATGGACTATGGAATGCTCTTGGCACTGCTTGGGATTACGTGCAAGGACAATTACCCTTTGGGTGACAGCTCTCTCTCTTTTTAAAGTTATAATGTGATGAAAATAACACAGCTGATGAGAAGAGGAGTGATGTGAGGTAGGTGGTGATAGGAGGTGGGTGGCGTGTCATTTTCCCACCACTAGAGAAAGAGATAGCATTGTTGACAATGTTTGGGGGTTTGTTATGGTGACTGTTTTTTGGATAACTTGGGGGAAGTGCACTAGGTACTGGCTTTAGAAAGTGGGACAGGATATTTAATGAATCTGGTGACTGTTTAAGATAGGTCTTCCTTCAGCTAAGCCAAAACACTCAAATTTGATATAATCTCTGGGGTGTATGGAAACCTGAAAAATTGTATCTATGTCTGTGTATATGTATATGTATATGTATATGTATATGTATATGTATATGTATGTGTATGTGTATGTGTATGTGTATGTGTATGTGTATGTGTATGTGTATGTGTATGTGTATGTGTATGTGTTTGTGTATGTGTGTGTGTATGTGTATGTGTATGTGTATGTATGTATATATGTGATACATGGTATTATATATTTGTATACACACATATTTCGTTGTTATTGTTCAGTCATTTCAGTGACGTCTAACTCTTTGTGACCCCATTTGGGACTTTTTTTGGCCAAGATCCTGGAGTGCTTTGCCATTTCCTTCTCTTCATTTTACAGATGAAGAAACTGAGGAAGACAGGGTTAAGTGACCTGCCCAGGATCACAAGTAGTGAGTGTCTCAGGCCAGATTTAAGCTCAGGTACACCCTGCC
This sequence comes from Phascolarctos cinereus, assembly GCF_003287225.1. Taxonomy (NCBI): domain Eukaryota; kingdom Metazoa; phylum Chordata; class Mammalia; order Diprotodontia; family Phascolarctidae; genus Phascolarctos; species Phascolarctos cinereus. Next base: position 397,277,226 of record NW_027556098.1, read on the forward strand.
TCCAGGCATGGTGCTCTGTCTATACACATAAATATACATACATACACACATGTATATATGTTTGTGTATATATATAGATATCTCTATCTCTCTCTTTCTATCTATCCATCTGTCTGTCTGTCTGTCTATACAATGTCCCTAGGCGATGCAGTGAATAAAGCACTGGGACTGGTGTCAAGAAGACTTGCTTTGAAATCTGACCTCAGAGACTTAATAAGCGCATGACCCTGGACAAATCATTAACCTCTTCCTGCTTCAGTTTCCTTAACTGTAAAATAAGTTTAATAATAACACCTACCTCTCAGGATGGTTATGAGGATTTAATGAGAGGATATTTGTAAAGCACTTAGCACAGTGCCTGGAATATAGTTGGTGCTTAAAAAATGCTCCTTTCTTTCTTTTCTAGTGGTGGGAGGTGCTTATGAAGCCATTTATTTGGTTATTTTACAGATAAAGAAACTGAGGCCCAGGCAAAGAGAAAGGAAACACAAGCAGAAAACATCAGAGGCAGGTTTTGAACTCATGTCATAGGGTAATACATCTAGAGCTGGGAGGGACTTCAGAGGCAGAAATGTTACTGAGTAATGGTGGTAGAGGAGCAGTGGGGAGAAACTTGTATTCTAATCACTTTCCAGGAAATGTGAGTATGGGGTATGAGAGGATGTGCAAAGTTCAGTCATTATGGGAAAGGGTGGTGGGAGAGACAGTACTGTGTGGATGTGGTAGGTCTCAGTGAGTTCCAGAAGATTGAAGAAGAAAGCAAGGAGGAAGCTAAAGTTGGGAGGATGTGTGTCAATTATGGAGCAGACATTCTGGCAGGATGAAATTGGGAGTATGGGGGGGGTGATGTGGAATATGACCTTGGTGGGGTAGGATTGAGGTGAATGAGAATGAGAATCAATACCTGAGTCTGGGGAGGTGAGAGATTCATTCTCCTCTAGCTGAAGCTTCAATATCATTGGGATGGAGAGAGAGAACTGGGTGAGTGGGAATAAGCTAACCCCTGGAGAATGAGGCCTGGCAAAGCATGGGGACGGGGAGAAGTCTGATGAGGGAGGCAGATGTTAAAAGGTTCAGGGTCATCCCTTAAGGTCATGTTGCTTTACAGAAGAAAGAGGCAAAAGGCAGGAGACGGCATGTCCCAGGGCCCCATCCAATCATGAGCAGGTATAGGACTTGGCAATGGTATGGCCTGTCTAGTGAGAGTAGGTGGTACTTGCGCAGCATTTCAAACTTTGTAAAAGGCTCTGTGTGTGTAAAAGGCATTTTTGGGTGAATATATAAATGATATGTTGTATATATTTTGTATACATATATAGATGTGCATATATATGCATGTATATATGTACTCCTCAAAACAAGTCTATCTTATAGAAACTATCGCTACTATTATCTTCATTTTATAGATGAAAAGACTGAGGCTCAGAGAGGTTGTTATTTACCCATGGTCACACAACTACTAAGTATCAGACCCAGGATTTGATCAAGGATTGTTCTGCCACGAAGCCCAGCACACTAAGCATTGTTTTCATATTGCCTTGAATTCTTCCTCATAAGGCACAGTATCTAGCTCCCTCAGCATCCTGGTTGCCCTTCTCTGGGTGTATTCCATCTTGTGAATTGCCTTCCTAAACTCTGGTGTCTAGAAGTGAACTAAATAACCCTTACTCCTTCTCTTTCCTTCCTAAGTACCCAGGTATGGTTTCACTGTGGGGTAGGGAGTACGGGGAAGGCGAGTAGTGAGACGGAGTAAATGAGGATGAGTATCTATGACATTTTGGCCCCTTTTTCCTTCCATCAGAAATGCATAGCAGAATACCTTAAAATCGGATTCTCTAGATTGTAAATACACATACTAGTTAAGAACCAGAGTGTTTTGAAGTGTTATGCTTCAGAGCAAATAGAACCATGGGAAAAAAGAGAGGCACTTATTATTTAGAACCGCTTGCTTAAAAGTCAAGAGCTCAGCTTCAATTCACACTCGGCTTAGGTTTGCTAGAGATGAATCATCTTTCTGGAGGGTGTGGCTTTCCCTTCCCCTCTCTTTCCCTTCCCCTCTCTTTCCCTTCCCTCTACTTACTCCACACCCCCTCTCCTTCAGTGAGGCTAGAACTAGAACTTGTGTTGGGCCCAGAGAGACTGGGGAGGTAACCAACTTCTCTGCCATAGAAGACCAAGACGTGGAAGAAAAGTTTCAGCCACATCATAGAGAGTCTTGAATGGAGGCAGTCATTTGTGTTTTATTCTATGGGCAATGAAGAGCCAATGACATTTTTAGGTCAGGAGTGGAATACAATGAGATTAAAATGACCAAATTTAGGGGAGGGGTTGGTGGACTGTATACTCAATATGATACAGCTGTGCAATGGGACAGCAAGAAAAGCTCAAGGGATCCTAAGCTTCATTAAGAGTCCCAACTAGGATCGAAGGACGATAGATTTAGAGGCGGAAGGGAGCTTACTTTGTTTGGCTGTCACAGAATCCAAATTTTAGCTTTGGGAGGGACCTCAGTGTTTTTCTAGTCTAACCATACCTGAGAACGAATCCTCACCCCAAACAATAATGTACTTTCTGCTGCTTGAAGACCTCCAGTGGGACTAGACCAAAGACCTCCTGTAGCAGGGTCTTTCTGAGAACAATCATGTTTTGGGAAGGGCATTGATTGGGGGAGAATGTTCAAAGTAGGGTGTCTAGGCTGTGTTGGGAAGCTGCTGGTGTGGCCAGTTTGTGACTGCCTCAACTCAACCCATGATCTCAAGATCGAGACAGATTTGTAAATTAGCATTTGGGGAGGTCAAGTGCCATCCTTCCTTTGTGAATATAAAAGGAAAAGAGTAAACCTTCTTAGGTTAATTATATGTGTATTACATAACACATGTGTGCATGTCTATTGTATATATGTGTATATTTATATTCATATATAAACACATAATTACATATATCCAAATATGAACACGTAAGCATATACATCTATATTTTTGTATGTAGCTATAAATATACATAGATATACAATAGACATGCAGATATCTATCTATCTATCTAGCTAGCTAGCTAGCTAGCTAGCTGTCCTTCAAAAGGCAAGATGACTCACTGGATAGAGATGGCTTTGAAGTCAGGAGGACATGAATTCAAGTCCAATGTCTATGCATGATGGCAACATGATCCTGGACAAATCACTCATGCCTCAGTACCAAGCACTCAGTGCATAGCAGGTGCCAATCTCTGTACCCTAATGTAGTCACATGAGTTAACCCACAGATTGGTATATATACACATGTGAGTGTATGCATATGTGTGTATATAGTTATATGTGTAAATGGGTATATATGTGTATAGATGTGTGCAGACATGCACGTGTGCATATCTGCATGTGTGTAAATATACATACGTGTATGTACATATGAGACATACACACGTGCCTATACAGGCACATATGCATGTATGTGTACATGCATGTGTATATGCATATACGCATGCATGTGTACATGCATGTGTATATGCATATGCATATATACATGTATACACATATTCATATTGTGTATTTCTATATGAGTATGTGCATATATGTATATATGTATATGTTTGTGCATATATATATGTATATATTAATGTGTGTGCTTATGGGCAGCTAAGTGGCTCCGTGGATAGAGCACTGGGTTGGGAACTAGGGAGATTCCTGTTCATGAGTTCAAATTCAGCCTCAGACACTTACTAGCTGTGTGACTCTGGGCAAGTCACTTCACTCTGTTTACCTCAGTTTCCTCATCTGTAAAATGAGATGGAGAAGGAAATGGCAAAGCAGTTCAGTACCTTGGACAAGAAAATCCCAAAGGAGTTCGTAAAGAGTCAGACGTGAGTGAAACGACTGAACAGCAACAAAACAGCAGGATACACACATATCTGTGCACACACATTCACACAAACTTGCTTCCTGTTACGTACACAATGCACATATAGACACACATGTAGAAATCTTAGCCTCTTGTACGTGATACAATGGGACGTTGCCCTCAGAACTCATGTGTATGCTTGTAGTGTTAACAAAAGCCTCCCACTACCATTCTATAGCTTGGAAGAGAGAAACACCAAAGTGGGAGGGAGGAAGGGAGTAGCATCTTACTGTCTCTCTTTCCTCGTTTTTTTTTTCTTATAGCCACCACCTGCCATTCAGGCAAACTGCTAAGAGAAACCCTGCTGCTCTCCAGTTAGACCTTCCACTGATTATCTGGTCTACAACCCCTAAGGAGCCTGCCTGTAGGCCAGATATGGATGGATATAGAGACCCAAGTATTAGGCCATGGGATCAGAGATTTCAAGCTTGAAAGGACTTTAGAGAACATTCAATCCAACTTCTTCATTTAACCAATGAAGAAAGGGGGGTCTTTTAGGAAGGCCATAGATAATCAACCCCCAAGGTTAAATGATTTGCGCTGAAACACTCAGTTTGTGATTGGCTGAGCCTGGGTTTTCCCTCAGGTCTTCCTGACTCCATGCTTGGCACTCTGTTCATGACTATACCTTAGCTGCCTCTCATCTGAGAGGTTCTTTTAATCTTGGCTGAACATTGGTTTCTGTGCCAATCGACCAACGTTATGAAATACTTATTATATGTCAGACACTCTATTTGGCACTGGGAATATCGGGGCAGCTAGGTGGTGCAGAGGATAGAGAACCAGCCCTGAAGTCAGGAGGACCTGATTTCAAATCCAACCTCAGACCAAACACTTGTCACTTACTAGCTGTGTGACCCTGGGCAAGTCACTTAACCCCAATTGCCTAAAAAACAAAACAAAACAAACAAACAAACAAAAACAATATCTAAAACAATGCCTCTCAAATAGCCTATACTCTGATGGCCCTAGGCCATTCAAGTCTAGGGATTCTTGTGTTCATGGACCCATGGGGTTTTTTTTTTCTCTTCTGAGAGGATGGAGAAAAAAGAGGAAGGAAACAAGGAGAGAGAAGGAGAGAGGGAGAAAGGGAAAAGGAGAAGGAGAGGGAGAGAAAGAGAGAAAAAGGAGAGAGAAGGAGAGAGGGAGAAAGGGAAAAGGAGAAGGAGAGGAGAGAGAATGAGAGAGACAGATATACAGATAGAGAGAGAGAGAGACAAGAAGACAGAGGAAATGGTGTGTGTGTGAGAGAGAGAGAGAGAGAGAGAGAGAGAGAGAGAGAGAGACAGAGACAGAGACAGAGACACCTTGGTTGTTTTATATCAAATAATCAATGGCTGATCAAACAGGTCTGAGTGCAGGAGGGTTTCTCAAGCATTTGCTAGATTGTGAATTGGTGTCTACAAGTAAACACTCAAAAATATCTTTTTTTTTTTTCTTGGTAGATATGCAGACAACAGAAAGAGAGAAAGACAGAAAGAAGATACAGCCAGAGATACAAAGACATAGAGAAAGACATAGATAGAGAGACAGATAAAGAAATACAGAAAGAGAGACACAGGGACAGAGAGGTGGACTGAGAGTCATAGACAAAGAGAGACAAAGACACAGAGGGACAATGAGATAACAGAAGAAAGGCACAGAGACATACAGAGATGGAGAGATACACAGAGGCAAAGACAGAAAAAGAATGGAAACAGACAGAAACAGAGAGACCAGAGAGATATGGAGAGACAGAGGTAGGTAGAGACACAAAGTAAGAGAGATGGAGAAAAGCAGAGACAGAGAGAGAGACACACAGAGACAGAGAGACAGAGACAGAGACAGAAACAGAGAGAGACTTTCTCACTTCTGTTTGCTGAAGTTTCTTAAAGTGAAAACTGCAAGAAGAAAATGGCATGAAGGATTGCTGAGAGCTTTCGAGGAGATTACACCAATTGGAACCCTAATTAATGTTTGTTTTATGATGTTCCAGGGAATGATTGCTCAATAAGATAATGCAAATAGAGTTAAAAAACGTATGTTCAATTTAAATACTGAGGGAAAACAAACTCATTGCAAAGTAGCCCATTGAAAGAAGTTATTCCAAGAGACTCTATCGCTTGCCATGCATTTGCTATTTGTAATCATTTCATTAATTGTGAAAATAGACTGTAATAGTGTGCATATTAAATAGTTCTCCTCCATAGGGAGGGCTCTCCAGAGATCAGGTGGCTCCTAAGATATAAGAGCTCAGTCCAGCTTACTTCCTGGAAACATTTCACATAAGACTATGGAGTCATAGCTTTAACCTTCAAAGGGGCCTGGGAGACAATATAGTCCAACTCACCTTATTTTACAGATGAGAAAACTGAGGTGTGAGGTGAGATGCCATGACCAAGGTCACTCAGGTCATAGTTGGTAGAAGAATCCAAACAATGATGATGATGATGATGATGATAATGACGGGGGTGGTGATGGGGAGATAAGGACAATGACTAACATTCATACGGTGCTTAAAGAATTGCAAAGCAAATTACATGTGTTACCTCATTTGATGTTCACAACAATCCTACAAAGCGAGTGTTTTCATTATTCCCATTGTACAGATGAGTACTCTGACACACAGAGAGATCATGCGACTCACTTGGGGTCACATAGCTATTAACACTTGAGGCAGGATTTGAACTCAGGCCTTCCTGATTCCCAGTCTAGTGTTTTATCCACTGCATGACCTTTCATGATTTCAAGTTAAGTACCTTTTTCTGCTACAAAGGATTTCCCTAGAGCTTTGCTGAAATATCCTTCAAGAAGAGGCCTCCATCTTGTTTTGTTACAGGGAAAAGAAAACTATACTTGAAGTCAAGAGAGACCTGGCTTTAGCTGATCACAGACTCTTAAGAGTTAGCAGGGACTGCAGCATCCATGCAGTCAACCCACATGGGAGAAGAACCCCCATATAACAGACTGAACACGTGGTTGACAGACTTCTCCCTGAAAACCTCCAAGGACTGAAAACCTCCTGGCTCTCAAGGCTCAAATCTCACCCCGGACATTTATTAGCTGTGTGGCTATGAACAAGTCACTTCCCATTTGTGAGACTCTGTTTGCTCATCTGCAAGATGGGGATGATAATACCCTCAGCACTTGTCTCACAGGGTAACCTCAACGATCAGTTGATAAAATACTCTGCAAACCTCTTCCAGGGTCAGTGGCTGTTTCTCGTTAGTATTAGTAAAAATCGTAATTTCTAATTGATCTGGAAGCCATCATAGATGCAGATCCTCATGAACATGACCCAAACGAGGGAAGGATGTTGCATGTCTCTTTGAGTCGCTTTTTCATTTTTTTGTATTTCTGTAATAACTGCCCCATTTTCTCCCAAACATGAAAAACAAGGTCTCTGAGGAAAACATGAAGAGTGTAGGAAAGTTCCTCTCTCTGGTCCCAATTTATACCATTGAGCAGTGTTCTATCCCTGAGGATCGGGGCAAAGGTCAGCTGTAGTTGTGAAAAGGGGTGGGGTCCGATGGCTTCTTTCTGTGAGTGCTGGCTAGTGGATTTCCACCAAATTGCCACCAAAGTACCATTAACTCAGACTTGGGTCGGGAATTGAAAGGGATCTTGAGCATTACCTCATCCTAGCATCATTGGATCATAGCTCTTGAGGTGGAAGGGATCTCAGACACACAGCCCATTTGACACATGAGGAAACTGAGGGAAATAGAGGTTAAGCGACTTGTTCAAGGTTGCACTGGCATACTACACTGTGGCAGTAAAAGGAACAGGGTCAGGATTTGAACTCAGGAAGCCAGGCGGCACATTAGATGGAGTCCTGGGTCTGGTGTCATGAAGACCTGAGTTCAAATGTGACCTCATAGACTTACTAGCCATGTGACTTTGAGCAAATCACTTAACCTCTATTTGTCTCAGTTTCCTCAACAGTAAAATGGGGGTAATAATATCACCTAATTCCCAAGGTTGATTGTGATAATTAAATGAGATGATATTTGTTAAGAGCTCAGCACAGTGCCTCTTGCATAGGAAGCTTTAACAGAAAAGTAATGAACTCAAAATGCAGAAGGAAACATACATTTTTGCACATGGATGAAAGTGGGGATTCTTTGTCTGCCATGGTGGAATTTTGAGACCACTGGGGTGCCTTCCAACTCTTAGATTGTCTTCCCAAGAACAGCTTTTGCATTTCCCAAGGACTTACTCACCCTTCTCTCTCTCTGTCTGGATGTCTTAAACATGTATAATATGTACCTGTATGTATGTGTATGTATTATGTTGTATATTATATTCAACTATAGTGGCATGTACAAGCGTGTATGTGTGTGTGTATTGACATGCATGTGTGTATGTGTTATATGTATAAATTCACATGTGTATATATGTATATGCATAGGTATATGTATATGGAGATAGGGATGTAGGTGTAGATAGGGATGGGGGTGTATATGTATACGGAGATGTGGGTGTAAGTATATATATGTGTATATATGTATGTTTAGATGCAAGTGTATGTACAAGCACATACATGTAAACACACCACATACAAAGACAGGTAACCATTTCAATATAATTTTATTCCTTTGTAACTTTATGTATTTCAGGCATCTAACATTATTTTGAGAAGGGATCCATACGTTTCTCCAGACTAGCAAAGGCATTCATGACACTAAACATGCTAAGAACCTCTGTTCTAGTAGAATGCTCTGGTTATTGCCTGCAGAGCCCGTGACTGTGTCAAGCCCAGTGACAGGAAGATCGTCATAAAGACAGTGGCAACCACAGTTCCAAAACTCTCATGGGGAAACCTGTTGTCCACTGCACATAGAGAGCTGACTGATGGCTGCAGAGTAGAATTGTTCTGTTGTTTCAGTCGTGTCCAACTCTTTATGACCATGTTTCGGGTTTTCTTAGCAAAGAGACTGGAATGATTTGCCCTGTCTTTTTCCAACTCATTTTTACAGGTGAGGAACCTGAGGCAAACAGGGGAAAGTGACCTGCCCAGGGTCACACAGCTACTAAGTGTCTGAGGCCAGACTGAAGCATAATTTCTTTTCTTCCTTTCTTTATATTTCTTTCCTCCTTTTCTTTTCTTCCTTTCTCTCTTTTTCTTTCTTTGTAGGGTAGGATGGCTAATGAGGGAATTCATTTTGCCCAGATACACATATTTATAATAAATTTTGTTTTTCTTCCCTTCTTAACGTGTGGGGAACAAGGGAGGGAGAGAATTCAAAACTGAAAATAAAATAAAATGGAATTATATGACAAAAAACCACCCCCCACACAAGTGCAATGTCACTTTGGCAACTTCCCACCCTCCTACTCCTACTGAGTAGCCTCAGTCCCTAATGATATTGGTTCATGGTAGGGTGTGTGTGTGTGTGTGTGTGTGTGTGTGTGTGTATGGTGCGTGTGTTGGAGGACAGGGGTTTCGGGAGTGGCTAAGCTTGCTCTCCCCATGGGCCTTACTGGTTGGTGGGTGGCAGGGGCCCAGCTGCATGGGTGGGCAGCTGGATAGGCACTGGGGGGCCGAGTCCAACTCTGCCTGGAAACACCTGTGCCTGGAGTCCCTTCCTCTCCAGAGGGTTGGGGCCTGGGTGCTCTGGTTTGTTTATATATTTATGTGTGTTACAATTGCTGTTTCTGGCACACTATTTACGTAACAATATAATGGTAATTGCGGGATAATTGTGCTTCAATGAAGTAACAGTCTGGGTCTGTGCAGTAAGTGAATAAAAAAAAAAACCAGTTTTATGGCTGCTGCTACTGGGAAGATTTATGACCTTAATATTGTATTATGTAACCGATGATTTACAGATCAAACTGGCCTGTGATGTTCAGGGAAACCTCAGCCAGCTGACTGTTATCAGGGATGAATAAAATAAAGAAATTGCATATGTCAGATCTGCCTCAGCCCCCACCCAATGGCCAATAACTCGGACCATTCCTGCTTTATTTCTGCTTTATTTTAGGGAGGAGGGTGTGGCCAGGAGGAAGGAAAGAACCATCTGGGATTCTAGGATTATAGATCTCACAAGCCATTGAGTTAGGATCATAGATTTAGGGCTGAAAAGGACCTGGGAGGCATTGAGTCCAACCCTCTCTCTCATTTTACAGATATGGAAACTGAGGCACAGCGCATTAAGTGACTTGCTCGGGGTTACCTAGCTAGTGTCTGAGGCAGCATTCAGCTATATAACTTGCTGACTCCTTAAGTCCAGCATGCTATGTACTGCATCACCTAACTGTCCCACCTCCCCATTTTACAGATATGGGAACTGAGGCCTCAAGGAATAAAGTAGATTGATCAAATTTTCACAGACTAGAGTTGAACCCAGTTTATAGAATCAGAGTTGCCAAGCTGTAAGGGACCCAAGAGGCTACCTATTCCATCCCCTCTCCCACTCCTTTTACAGACGAAGGAACCGAGCTAGTGTTGGTCAAGCCACTTTCCTAAGGGCACACAAGTATCAGGGGCCAGAGGCAAGGTTTGAATACAGGTCCTCCGACCCCAAATCCAATGCTTTTCTATGGTTCCTCCTTCGCTTTCCTTGGCCCACCTGCTCTGACCCTTCCCTCCTGGAGGTAGCCTCCCCTGGAATAGCCTTAAGATGTCATATGATCTCCAGCTATCAGTCCCCAGTTTCTGAAGCCCGAGCCATTTCTTCAGCCCTACTCTCCCCCCTCGTAGCCTCTTCTCACACTGATCTCAGAACAAGCATTTTTATATTTGCCAGTCCCCAGGTGTCAGAATGACTGCTTAATACTCAGCCATCATCTCACAGGTAGGGAAACTGAGACCCAGAGACAGGAAGTGGCCTCTAGACCTTGATGGGAGATAGCCCCTTCTGCTTCTTCTGCTTGGGGCTGGAGCAGAGACCCAGCAGCTGCATGTAATCAGCAATCATCCTTGTCACCAAGCTTTCATAAGTATGTTTCCCCCATTATCTCTGTTTCTGCTCTGTAATATAGGTTGCTTCATCTGCTTGTCCATACCAGTGCTACCCTGGGTGCTACTAAATCCCATTTGAGAGGGCTGCCAAAAACAGCCTCAAATGGTGCAGGCAGGAAGCTGGTTTTTATTTCCAGGCTTGGGACTAAAATAAGCCACCACCATTTCAAATCCTACTTCCCCCCTCTGATAATGTGGCCTGTCATTAAGCATCTCTATAAGAGGTGCTGCCTGAGATATTCCCTGAGGACCGAGGGCCTGAAGCAGGGGTGGGAAACCTGCAGCCTTGAGGCCACATATGGCCCTCCAGATCCTCAATCCTTGAATCCAAGTTTAACAGAACAAATTCTTTCTTAAGGGGATTTGTTCTGTGAGGTTTGGATTCAAACAGAGGGCTGCACTTGAGGACCCAGAGGGCCCCATGTGGCCTCAAAGCTACAGGTTCCCCACCCCTGGCCTAATATGATAGGGCCTTCTGATAGAGGGACAGGAATGGAGTGCCAAGAATGAACAACTCAACCTCTTTTTAGGTGTTTTTGAGGGAAAGGCCTTTGGAGAAATGTTTTTGATAGTTAACTAAGCTGTCTTATGAATAACTAATTATCCCTTGGGTCTTCTCTTAGAATAACTCAAGGAATGGGTGATTACATCCCTCAAATTGCATGAAAATTAGTCAAGAGAAAATAGGAGCAGCTAGGTGGGACAGTGGATAGAGCGCTGGGCCTGGAGTCAGGATGACTCATCTTTGTGAGTTCAGTTCTGGACTCAGATACTTCTTAGTTGTGTGACCCTAGGCAAGTCACTTCACCGTGGTTGCCTCAGTTTACTCATCTGTAAAATGAACTGGAGAAGCAAATGGCAAAACGCTCCAGTATCATTGACAAGAAATCTCCAAATGAGGCCACGAAGAGTCAGAAATAATTGGAAAATGACTGAACAACAACATTAAAGGTATAGAAAATGTTTGTAAACCTTGAAGTGCTATATAAATGTCAGCTATTATTAAGTGACTAAATATTCTTTCAATTCAATATACAGGAAACACCTACTCTGAATGAATCATGGTACTAGGCATTGAGGAGCTAATAAAAGTGAATTATCCCCTCCATGTTGTAAGTTCCTTGAGGGAAGAACCTGTCTCAATTTTGTGCTTGTATCCTCAATGATCAGTAACATCAATTGTTAACAATTTAATAAAAAAAAAATTAACTGACATAATTCAGTCACAAAGCAAGTAGACCAAATGAGACTAAAAGTAACCATGGTGAGCTAACCTTTGATGTCTTTGTCACATGGAAAAATATGGTAGTCAAGGGCAACAGCTGTTTAGACCATTAACTTCCTCATAAAATCCTACAAAGAATGGTGAAGGGTCACAAGTATCATTGCCTCATTAAACAGCAAAAAGTTGTTCGAGGAAATTGAAAAAAAAAACTAGTATAAAGTATCATGAAAGCCCTAACTTAACAAGGTCATCTGGGGGGCATTTACGATGAAACTGGAAGGAATAAGCAGTTAAGTAGGAAAAAAAAGTGGGAAAGATCTCTAAATATGTTGATAACAAACTGTTTTCATTACCAAAGACTATTAGATTTTAAGCTCCTTGAAGGCAGGGGCTGTCCTTGGACTCTTTTTGTATCCCAATGTTCAGCACAGTGCCTGACACATAGTAGGCATCATTGTGTCTTGATTGATTAATTGATTAGAGTCCAAACTTTTGTACTCAGCGTTAGGTGTGTTTTTCGAGGAAATGGAATGGCCCTGAAGAAAACAATGATAAGAAGAGCCACATGGCTAGACCTAGACCATACAGAGGAAGTCCAAACCAGATGCATCATAATTTGAGGGCATTGGGGGATTGATTCTTCTCTGAAGAAGAAAGTTTTGGGGAAAAAATGGGTGACCACTAACTCATATTCTTATGTTCTCATCTATGTAATTATTTAAAATGAATTATGTTCACATATGTCAAGGAAGTCTTTGATGAGGATGTAAGAATAACTTACATGGTTCAAAGCAGGGAGAGTGAGTTAATACAATGTATGAGGAGGGGTTAGGGTTCTTAAAGGCTAGGACATTGGGGCAATCTGAAGAAAATGAAACACCTATGGATAAATGGGATGTCTAAGTTAAAGAGGGCTTCCCAATAGATGGTGAGGTCTTCCAGTTGATTGTATCAAACCCTGGACCATGATAAAACCTTCCTAAACAAGATCCATGATCACTCAAAAGAATTTGGCCCAAGTATTCACACAGGAAAAAACCAACCTTTGGCTAGGCAATGGGGTTAAGTGACTTGCCCATGGTCACACAGCTAGTAAGTGTCATGTGTCTGAGGCCGGATTTGAACTCAGGTCCTCCTGACTCCAGGGCCAATGTTCTACCTACTGCGCCACCTAGCCGCCCCATCTTCTTAAAGGTGGTAGTGGGCAACTTGAATACCTTACCTATTTGTAATGACATCTTGGACATGGACCATGAGCTAGACCCTGAATTCAGGAGGAGAATGGCAGAAAACTGGATTGACTTTTGGAAACTGCACAGTTCTTTGCAATGACCCCCAAGTTTCTCCTTGAAACAGACACATTTAATTTTTTTTTCTTTTAACACAAGTATTTTTCTAGTGCCTTCAGGAAAATGCAAAGTTCCTTTAATGACCCTTTGTGGTATATAGAGCTCTAGACCTGGAGTCAGAAGAGATCTTGCCTCAGACACTTACTAGATATGTGATCCTGGTCAAGCCACTTGACCTCTGTCTACTTCAGTTTACTGGTCTACAAAATGGGGATAATAATAGCACCTATTTCCCAAGATTATCACGTGGATAACATGCGATCATATTAGCAAAGAGCTCTGCAAAGACCCTTAAAGTGCTATAGAAATGGTAGCTATTATTTTTAACACCAATGTTCTATGAGATGTTGAAACACAACAGTCTCTGAAGAACTGAAAATTCATGTCCCGTGGAGGTCAGTGGGGAGGCTCATGATAGGTGGGAGCAGGATACACCCTAATTTGGGGCTTCAAAGAGAAGGATTAAAAAGATTACCATCAGAGAAAAGCGTGATAGGAAGAGAAGATGGGCTGGTCACATGGTGACAGGGAGGCAATGGGATTGCTTCACTGGTATCTTCTTGATGTCGGGAGCAAATGAAGAAGGTCTCTAGCACGTTGGTTGTGCTCCCCTTATGACACACTACTGGGAGGATTTGGGTAAGAGATTTATAAGGTGGGGAGCCATGGATGGACTGCAAACTGAATCCCTGGAAGGAACAGCCACATTGATGAGATCATAGACTCTGAGGATTGCAGTGCCCTGGGAGATGACGTATGTTTGTACTTCACGAAAAACAACAGTCTCTGAAGAAATGAAATTGAGTTCTCCAAAAGGGCAATAGGGAGGCACATAGTTGGTGTGAGAAGATTGGGGTACATGGCAAACCAACAATTCAGGAGGGCATCTTTGGAGAAATGTCTGGTGGAGTGAAAACAAGGGCTTTAATGATGGGAAGCATATGAAGTAGGCTGGTCACTATGCAATGTCAAGAGACCTTTCTGCAGGCACACGTGCTTTATTTAGTACTTCCCTTACATAATTATTAAGCAATATTGCCTGAGTCCAAACCGGCCTCAGACACATAACAATCATTAGCTGCGTGACTCTGGCAAGTCACTTAACCCGAATTGCCTCACAAAAAACCAAAACAAAATAGTTAAGCAATATTGCATTTTGTAGCTTGTCTTGTCTTCCAGTTGGGCTGTAAAACTCTTGGTTTAGGGAGTGTGTGTGTCTTAGCTAAACTTTGCATCTCCCCCAGTGCTTTGCACTGTGGGCCCAGGATAGTGCCCTACACACAGTAGGTACTTAGCAAATGTTTGCTAAGGAGTACCACATTCAATTGTATTGTGTGTGTGTTTGTGCGTGATATTGTGTTGTGTTGTGTTGAGTTACTATTTAGGATTGGCCAGCTAAAAGAAGGTGACGTACTTCCTGCCAGATGGGGGATGAGGATATCAAGTTTGAGCACAAGGGATGAGAAGTGGTGACGGCAAGCTCACTTCCTGCATTATTGTCAAAGTCAAAGGTTCTGTTTGTAAGTGGTATCATTCTAGGCCCTGAGGTGAAAACCCCAGGCAGAAACAGATGGAGTCAAGTCACTGCTGTGAAGACAAAGAACAAAACCAGTGTAGCTGCTAATGCCTAACTAGAAGGTAAAGCATTGATATCCAAGATAATGTCAGGGGATAGGTTTGATGAAGAGGACAAGGATATGATTGAAACTGAAAGCGGAGGAAGAACCCTGGGCACCCCAACCCCAGGCAAGCTAGATCAGAAAACCCAGAGGCTCTCATCTGATCTGATCATCCCCAAAAAGTTTATTGAAGAAAGTTAGTTTTTCATATTGCCAAGGAGTGGAATTAGGAAGCTAGATGGTACAGTAGATAGAGTTCTGGTGTGGAGTCCACAATATCTCAGTTCAACTCCTTCCTCAGATACAAGCTGTGTGACCGTGGGCAAGTCACTTTACTCTCCCTGTACCTCAGTTTACTCTCCTATAAAATGTAAGGGATGTCCTTAGTAGCCTTCAACTTCTGCCTAGCTCCAAATGGATGACTGTGTGATCCCAAAGTTGCGTGAGAATTAGACACAGGCCTGAGAGAAGGGTAAGCACTGACTAGGTTTGATTTGAGAGTCCCTCCCAAGCTTTCCTTCCATATTGCTCTGTGGCACACAAGAATAGATGAATGCTGGGTGGGAGGAGTAGAGGGGGCTTGAACAAGACACTTCCTCTATCCACTCTGGGCCGACGAGCACTTGATTGTGTTCCACGTTATTTTTTCATTATGGTAATGCACATCTGTGGAATGCCTTCTCATTACACATGCCAGGGAGGCCTCAGCAGTTAGTGTGAATTGCATAAATTCTTTTTTTTTAATTTTTAAAAATTTAAACTACCAAGGATTTAGCAAAATAGATCATTTTGATTTCCCCCCCCTCTCTGTTATTGGCCCTGGCTGTTCTGAAATGTTTCATGAAAGCTGAGGGTTGTTGGCTCTCAAAAGGCTCAAGAGAAATAAAAGTCTTTGGAGGGGAGTGAAGGTGAGTTAAAGGGGCATCATATTGCAAGAGTGTCTTCCTTCCTTCCTTCCTTCCTTCCTTCCTTCCTTCCTTCCTTCCTTCCTTCCTTCCTTCCTTCCTTCCTTCCTTCCTTCTTTCCTCCCTCCTTCCTTCCCTTCTTTCCTCTCTCCCTCCCATCCTCTCTCCCTTTTTCTCACCCTTTTTTCCTTCCTTCATTCCTTTCTTCTTTTCTTCCTTCCTTCCTTCTTCCCTCCTTCATTTCTTCATATTTTTCCTTGTTGTAAAAACAGAAACTTTTCAGACTGGAGGTTTGTTCCTGGGTTTCAGGAGAAATTCAGTGACCAATGCCTCTTTGTGGGTGCTTGGAGAGAGATATTGATATCAAAACCCAGGCAAGGAATTTAAAGAGCCAATTCCTTCAGAAAGGAAAAGCACAGCTTGAAAGCCCTGATCATCAGAAGCCTGTCCTCAATATCCATCTTCCCATCTGCTCTTCCCCGATAGCTCCAGCCCTGATGACATTCATGCAGTCAGGAGGGTTAGAACTATAACAGCCGACACACGCTCATACCCTGGAGCTCTCTTCTCCTTCCTTGGAGCTGGTGACTTCGACTCCATTGACCAGCCATGCTTAAGGAACCTTATTTCCTAATGTGCTCAGGGAATGCAGATCACCAGAATAGCAAGCAATTTGGTGGTACCTCAATCGCTGACAGGTAGCAGTGCTATTTCACGCAGAATGCATGAGCCACATGGGACCCAATGCATACTGAGCTGACTGATGGATGCTCTGCAGGAGGTCTTTAACTTACGACATGGCAGCTATTATGTTTATCCTGAATTTGATGCTAGCGCCGGAGGAAATAATAATGCTAGTTGGTGTTTAAGCAGGACTTTAAGGTTTACAAAGTGCTGTGCAGATGTCATCTCATTTTGCAATGGTGTGCAATTAGATTAGAAGCATCAGTTTCCCAAGTAGGCACTTATTAGCTGAGTAACCCTAAGTAAGTCGCTTAACTTCTGTCTGCCTCAGTTTCTCCCTCTGTAAAATGAAAATAACAAAAGCATCTACCTCTCAGGGTTATTGTGAAAATGAAATTGGCAATATTTATAAAATGCTTTGCAAGCTTTAAAATGTTACATAAATGCTATTACTATTATTATTTCTATTATTATCAAGTTAGAAGTAGGAGAGACATTCAAAGACATTCAGTCCACCTCCCTCATTCTTTAGGTGAGGAAACTGAGGCCAAGAGACATGTTCAGTCTCATACCATTAGCATGTGAAAGAATTAGGATTTGAGCCCAAGGCCCTTGATAGTAAAGTCAGCAGTAATCAGTGTACCAAGCTTCCTTGAGGATTGTCTAGATAATAGTTACTCTGAAAAAAATCCAGAGGTTTTGGTGGATTTCATGGTCAATAGGAGTTCCATCCGGCATAGTAGGGAAAGGAAATAAGCATGATGATTATAGAAGGAAATAGACACTCTCTAACCTTCCTTCCAACTCTGTGACTCTGTGACTGTGATCTTTCTACCTGAAAGTGATTCTTTCTACAAGGCAGCTAGGGAGCAGAGTGGAAAGAGTGCTGGACCTGGAGGCAGAAAGACCTGGGTTCGAATTTGGCCTCAGACATTTAACAATTGTGACCCTAGGCAAGTCATTTAGCTTCTGCCTCAGTTTCCTCTTTAGGGATAATAATAAGGATAATAAAATAATAGCACCTACCTCCTAGGGTTGTGGTGGGGATCGAATGAAATAATACTTGTAAAGAGGTTTGCAACCTTAAAGTGCTATATAGATTCTAGTTATTATTATTATTATTATTATTATTATTATTATTATTATCTTTATTGATTAGAAGACTGATGTTCAGAGGGGTTTGATGGCTAGCTTGTGGTCACATAGTGACTATCAAAAAAAATTAAACTAAACTCTCTTGTGGCTTTCTTCTTGAAATGTAAAGCTGTATTTCCCTTCCTTTTTTTTTTTTTTTGCAGAGGTGGGGACAAAGATGGACCTCTGAGGTGCCTTCTGGTACTTACATTCTATGATCTTTGCAACTACAGGTGATTTCCTCTGTGGGTAGGGACTACCCTATTTCACAGATGAGAATACTGAAGCTCAGAGATGTTAGATAACTTCCTTTTGGAAGTCCTACAGATTGTAAGTACTAGGACAGACTGTGACCTAATGTCTCTAATGAAATATACACCACACACATACACAATATATATCATATATGATAGAGGCTCAGAGATATTAGATGAATGGAAGTCACACAAGTTGTAAGTATCAAGGCATCTATGACCTAAAGTCTCTACTGAAATATCTATCATCTATCTATCTACCTATCTACCTATCATCTATCATATATAATATCTATCATATGATATATATATATCACATATGATAGAGGCTCAGAGATGTTAGATCACTTCTCATGAAAGTCACTTAGGTTTTAAGTAGCAAGACAGACTATGACCTAAAGTCTCTATTAAAATATCTGTATCTATATCTATACATATGTAATATGTCTATATCACATATATGATATAAAATGCCTATTATAATCACATGTAAACATAATATGTATATGTCATATATAATTTCTCATGTATCATATATATCTATATCTATCTATCTATCTATCTATCTATCTATCTATCTATCTATCTATCTATCCATCTATCTATTTATCTATCTATCTATATGTATTTATGTTTCCGAAGAGGGTTCATGTATAGGTGTGGGTTGCCTAGATAGCCACTGATCTTTCTTAAAATTGTAAAGTATCGCCAATGTGATTGTGTCATCAGTATTAACCTAACCTTACCCTCAGAGATACAATGAAGGTGAAGTCAATGGTACCATATTTGTATGTGAAATATGATCCGTAATTTCATATTTTAAAAATACTTTTTGATGGGTGGGGAAATGTATCTTCAAGTTTGGAATACATGCAGATCAAGAACTGGTATATGGGGAAAAAATTTAGCTCTTTCTCTCCCCCTCCTCCCTCCCTGCCGAAGAAGCCAATACCAAAGAAAGGCGGAATTCTTAAGAAATCAGAGAAAGAAAAGCCTCAGAGAAGAAAATGGACAGTGCTTTAGGAGAACCACATCCTAAACCCCTTTGTTATTAGGTAGAGAGGAATTAAATATAGATCCTCAAGATAATGATGTGTCACTACTGAAAAGGGATGGGAAATTTATTAGGAGTAACTGGCAGGAAGGCCTCAAAAGACAGAAGTGCATGACCTTAAAGGAAAGCCACTGAATAGGATTTTGGACTGAGCTGAACTGGGAATGCTTTTATTTTTTATTTTTATTTTATTTTATTTTTTGGTCTAGGCAATGGGGTTAAGTGACTTGCCCAGGGTCACGCAGCTAGTAAGTGTTCTGTGTCTAAGGCCAGATTTGAACTCATGTCCTCCTGAATCCAGGGCCAGCACTCTATCTACTGGGCCACCTAGCTGCCCCCTGAACTACGAATGTTTAGCTAGAAGAAGAGAACACTTGGGTGGAGGATGGCAGGAGGGAGTAAGAGGTTGCAGGATGACATCGGCCTTCAAGTATTTGGGAAACTGACATAGTGGAAAAGAAATTATTATCCTCATTCCACTTGTTCTTTGGATCTTGCAGGATGGATTTTTTTGTCATTTAGTCATTTCATTTGTGTCTGACTCCTCATGATCCCATCTGGGGTTTTCTTGGCAGAGATACTGGAGCAGTTTGCCATTTCCTTCTCTAGCTCAATTTACAGATAAGGAAACTGAGACAAGGAAGGTAAAGTGACTTGCCCAGGGTCATACAGGTAATAAGTGTCTGAGGCTGAATTTGAACTCATGTCTTCCTGACATCAGATTCGGTGCTCTATCCACTGCACCATCTAGCTGCCCCTATATCCTCTATGGATGGTAATTATAATTTTCTTAAATTCAGGAAGTTTCTTATTTTCATCTTTTTATCTTCAGTGCTTGGCAGTTCCTTGCACATAAAAGGTGCCTAATAAATGCTGTTTAAATGAAATGAAGCTATAGAGAAGCTGGTACAAGTAAAGAACAGAGCATCTTGATGATTAGAGCTAAGTTAAAGCAGAAGGGTATTCCTGAGGTGGGGTGGGGTAGGGAGAAGGGGTCAGAGGATTATGGCTTCAGAGTTGAAAGGGGTCTGGGAGGTCATCTAGTACAACTCTTCATTTGGCAGATGGAGACAGCAGCACATAGGTGTGTCAAGGCCCTTGCCTTGAGGGTAGGGATTATCTTATTCTTTGTGTTTGTATCTTCAAAATCTAGCAGATTGTCCAGAACATAGTAGACCCACTTAACCAATACTAGCTGGTTGAATGATTTGTTGTTTAGTTGTTTTTCAGCCATGTCCAGCTCTTCATGACCCTTTTTGGGATTGAAAGATTGCATAATATCAAACAAGGAACAAGTGGAAAAGTCAGAATTTGAACCCAGGCCCCAAACTCTTTCTACTCTTCTGCACCACCATAGCCCCTAGATGAGATCACTCAACCATTTGTTGGGGATATTGTAGGTGCAGTTACTTTTAAGGAAAAGCTAGATTAGAAGATCTATTGGTCTGTACCAAGTCCAAGTAATTCTATGGTTTTGTGATCATCAGAGTATCCTTGACCAGGGGCACATGAAGATGGCACCTTTCTTTTCTGGGATGCTCTACTAGCATGAGAGTTATTTCCCCAGGAATGCCAAGCACCTTATTTCTGGTGGGTAGAACTTCCCCCAGGGTTTGCAAAGAGTAAAGGGACTAGTGAGATACCCTATGAGGAGGCAGCATTTCTCATCACTGTGTGCTTCCCCATCACCCTTACTGCTTATCTATATCAGAGATTAAGTAAAGCCACCAGTGAACAAGCTATTTCAGCTGAATGAGGGAGTGAGCCATGCACAGCTGTAAGGGCTGAGGTTGGAGACATGTACTGATTGTGTCTGATCAGAGATTGACTACTGGAAGGTGAAAATGTTTTCTAGCAGTAGATGGTGTATACAGATTCCAAATCAGCTCTGGGATGGAAGCCGGCTGACTGTTGGGGAATGATAAACAAGGAAACACTTCAAGTTAGCCCAGCTGTGCGTACTACACCAGATAGAAAGGAGCAGTGGGAGGGGACAAGGATGGCTAATGTTAATGGTGGTCAGCCTGACCAGGACAGGAGCCAGAATTCATCAGTGTGTTTGACAAAGGGCAGCAGTGTATTTCTTCCTCCATACCCATCATGGTATCTACCACCTAACCCCACTATTTTTTCCAACTGTTGGGTGGTAAGAACCCTCTCACATGTTTCTATTTTGTAGTATCCCATTTTGTGATAATGTTATGTCTTTGAAATTACATAATGATATATTTATTTATTTATTTCAAAATAATTTTAATTTATTCCAATTTATCACACATATTTTTGATGATCCTTTGTAGACATTGTTAACACCAGCCTTAAATCAAGGATTAATTTTTTGAAAATCTTTTGTTTATTTTTAAAATTTTATTTACTATTTTATTTTCCCTCAGTTACATGTAAAAATAATTTTTCACATTTGCTTTTTAAAACTTTGAGTTCCAAATTCTTTCCATTCCTCCTTTCCCTCCACCTCACTGAGAAGGCAAGCAATTTGATATAGGTTATACATATGTAGTCATGCAAAACATTTCCATATTAGTCATATTGTGAAAGAGAACATAGACCAAAAACCCCTCAGGAAAAATAAAGAAATTGTAAAAGTATGCTTCAATCTGTATTCAGTCACCATCAGTTCCTTCTCTGTAGACAGACAGCATTCTTCATCATAAGTCCTTCAGAGTTGTCTTGGGTCACTGCATTGCTGAGAATGGCTAAGTCATTCACTGCTGATCATCTTACTATACTGTTGTTACTTTGCACACAGTATATTTCACTTTGCATCAGCTCATGTGAGTCTCTCCAGGTCCTTCTGAGAGCATCTCACTCATCACCTCCCATAGCACAGTAGTATTTCATCACAATAACATACCACAATTTGTTTAGCCATTCCCCAATTGGTGGGCATCCCTGCAATTTCTAATTCTTTACCACCAGAAAAAAGCTGCGATAGATATTTGGGTACATATAGGTCCTTTTCCTTTTAGTTTTTTTTTTTTTAATCTCTTTTGGGATACAGACTTAGCAGTCGTATTGCTAGGTCAATGGGTATGCATGGTTTTATAGCTCTTTGGGCATAGTTCCAAATTGCTCTACAGAATGGTTGAATCAGTTCACAGCACCACCAACAATGCATTAATTCTCATTTTTCTCCACATCCCCTCCAATGTTGGTCATTTTCTTTTTCTCACTATTAGCCAATCTAACAGGTATGAAGTAGTACCTCAGAATTGCTTTAATTTGAATTTCTCCAATCAATAGTGAGTTAGAGCATTTTTCATATGGTTGTAGATAGCTTTGATTACTTTATTTGAAAACTGTTCATATCTTTTGATTATTTGTCAATTGGAGAATGGCTCTTATTTTTTATAAATTTGACCCAATTCTCTATTTGTTTGAGAAATGAGGCTTCAAATTTTTTTTCACAGTTACTATTGCTAACTGTATTTCCTTCCATCCTATTCCCCATGTTTATTATATTCTCTCTCTCCTTTCACCCTGTCCCTCCTCAAAAATGTTTTGCTTCTTGACTATGCCCTCCCCCAATCACCCTCCCTTCTATCAGCCCCTTCTATTACCTTCCCCTTCTTCTTTATCATAGGGTAAGATATATTTCTATACCCAATTGAGTGATATGTTATTCCTTCTTTTAGCCAAGTATGGTGAGAGTAAGGTTCACTCACTCCCTCTCACCTCCCCCTTCTTCCCCTCCACTGTGAAAGCTTTTTCTTGCTTCTTTTATGTGAGATAATTTACCCCATTCTACCTTTCCCTTTCCCTTTCTTTCAGTATATTTCTCTCTTACCTTTTAATTTTGTTTTGTAGATATCATCCCTTCATATTCAACTCATACCTCTGCCTTCTGTCTATATATACTTCTTCTATTTGCCCTAATAATGAGAAAATTTTTTTGTGAGTTACAAGTATCATCTTCCCATGTAGGAATGTACATAGTTTAACCTAATTAAGTCCCTTATAATTTCCCTTTCTTGTTTACCTTTTTATGCTTTTCTTGAGTCTTGCATTTGCAAGATTCAGCTCAGGTCTTTTCATAAAAAAAAAAAAAAGTTTGAAAGTCCTCTATTTCATTGAATATCCATTCTTCCCCTGAAAGTTTATACTCAGTTTTGCTGGCTAGGTGATTTTTGATTGTAATCCAAGCTCCTTTCATATCATATTCCAAGCCCTCTGATCCTTTAATGCAGAAGCTGCTAAATCTTGTGTTATCCTAACTGTGGCTCTATGGTACTTGAATTATATCACTCTGGATGCTTGAAATATTTTCTCCTTGACCTGGAAACTCTGGAATTTGGCTATAATATTCTGGGAATTTTCATTATGGGATCTCTTTCAGGAGATGATTGGTGGATTCTTTCAATTTCTATTTTACCCTCTGGTTCTAGAATATCAAGGCAATTTTCCTTGACAATTTCTTGAAAGATGATGTCTAGGCTCTTTTTTTTTTTCTTTTGATAATGGCTTTTAGCTAGTCCAATAACTTTTAAATTATCTCTCCTAGATATGTTTTCCAGGTCAGTTGTTTTTCCAGTAAGACATCTCACATTGTCTTCTATTTTTTCATTCTTTTGTTTTGTTTTATTATTTTTAATTTCTTATAAAGTCATTAGCTTCCATTTGCTTAATTTAATTTTCAAGGAATTATTTTCTTCAATGAGCTTTTGTACCTCCTTTTCCATTTGGACAATTCTACTTTTGAAGGAGTTTTTTTTTTCTTCAGTAAATTTTTGTGCCTCTTTTTCCATTTATCCAATTCTGCTTTTTATTTTTTATCATTTTTTTGTCCATCATTTACTATTTGGCTTAGTCTATTTTTTAAGGTATTATTTTATTTAGTTCTTTTTTGTGTCTCCTTTACCTAGCTATTGACTCATTTTTCATGATTTTACTGTATCACTCTCCTTTCTCTTTGTATTTTTTTTCTCTACCTCTCTTACTTGATTTTCAAAATCCTTTTTGTGCTCTTTCATGGCCTGAGACCAATTCATATTTTTCTTGGAGGCTTTAGATGTAGGAGCTTTGATTTTGTTTTCATCTTCTGGGTGCATGTTTTGATCTTCCTTGTCACTATAGTAACCACAGCAAGTTTCTATGGTCAGAATTTTTTTTCTGTTTTTTTTTTCCTCTCATTTTCCCAACCTATTTCTTGACTCTTCACTATTTTGTTAAATTAGGGCCCTGCTTCCAAAGTGGAGGGTGCATTGTCCCAAGCTTCAGGGGTTTTGTACAACTGTTTTCAGAGATACTTCTAGGGAACTATAAGTTTCATTTCTTCCAAGGTGGTGTGATCTAAGGAAAGCTGTGTTTACTACTCTAGGAAGGATTCTCTGAAAAGAAAGATGCCTTCTCCATCAGCTCCTGGTCAAGGATTCTCTTAGAATCACAGATGAACTGAATTGCTTAGACTTGGCAGAGACCACGTAGGTACTCTCCTCCTTGCCAGTAGGGACTGCATTTATCATTGTATTTACATAGTAATTCCTTAGTAAATTCTTGAATGATTGATTAATAATGGCCCTTCTATGTTGTTTATACTTGACTTATGACCTATTCTGCTGGGGTATGTTGCAGCCATTTTGAAGTAATTAGAAAAAGCCTATTTTTAAAGTTTTAGTATGAGGATTTTTACCTTGGGAATTGTAAAATATTACAAATAAAGGCTTGATTTGTTATTTTAATGATTATCTAGACTTAAGAAAATGGTGGGAAAATGTTGACAATTCAGATTAAAATGATAAATGTGTCATTTCTTCATTTTTCTTCAGAGAGCTGGTTATTAAACATTTACAAGCATATCTCTGCCTATAAGGTATAATTTAAAGTACTCTTTCCACTATGGTACATAGCCTTTCACTGGACATATTGTGTGATGACATGACTGATTTCTCCATCACCTCTGTCTCTCAGACCTTCCATTCATGGTGAAGAAAGACATAATTCTGAGTTTTCATGTACTGGATTCTTGGAAGAGAACTAGAGTTTATACAGCATCATACAAACATTATCTCATTTGATCCTTACAACAACCCTGGGAGATATGTGCTGTCATAATTCTCATTTTACATTTGAAGAAACTGAGGCAGACAGAGATTAAGTGACTTGTGTGGGGTCCCACAGCTAGGAAGTGTCTGAGACTTGATTTGAACTCGTCTTCCTGATTCCAGGTCCAGCGTGATCTATCTACTGTACCACCTAGGTACCTCACTATGCTTTGTGGTGATATAGCACTTCATAGTTTATAATAAGAATAGTTTATATTCATATATTATTCTTATTTTCACTTTATAGTAGAGGCTGCTTGGAAGAGTGCACAAAGAGAAGATTCTGGAGTTCAAGAATTGTCTTTGACATGTACTTGCTGTGACCTTTCCAATATCCCCAGATACTTTTCTGAGTCTATTTTTTTTTGGGGGGGGGGTGAGGCAATGTGGTTAAGTGACTTGTCCAGGGTCCCATAGCTGTCAAGTATCAAGTAAGTGTCAAGTATCTGAGGCCGGATTTGAACTCAGATCTTCCTGACTCCAGGATTGATGCTCTATCCACTGTGCCACCTAGCTGCCCCCACTTATCTGAGTCTATACTTTGCAAAGAAGGTGCTCCTCTCCATTGGGAAAAGGGAGGGCCTCACCTAAACTTCCACACACTGGGGAAAGCCCAGGGTCAGGTGTCATCCTCATACTCATCATTCTCAGTTAGTCCACATCTTACAATTTATAAAACACTTTTTCTCACAACAATCTAGCGATCTAGGGACTACTACTATTACTCTCCCCATTTTTTAGATGAGAAGACTGAGGTTCAGGGGAGCTTAAATGTCTTGCCCTACTCAAAACACTAGTAAACTGACATTAAAAACAAATGCAACCAGACCCTCTAGTCCAGTGCTCTTCTCCATACCCCACAATCCCTTTCATGGTAAGTGAGACTAACGTTATGAGAGTCAATGTTCTATATTCTGGCAAGTGATAAATGACCTTGGTTTGGGGGTTGCCTGCCTTCTTTAATGATTTCACTTGGGTGGCCACCTTCCTTCTCCCTTTAAAAAATGTCACCATTTGGTCATCATTTCTTCCCTGACAATGCCTGGGATGGTGTGACATCTCTCATTTCAAGGGGAGCAGCAGGGGAGAGAATATAATTTCTTTTTCTAAAAGGTCAAGAAACTTATGAAAACAAATAGGTTTCTTTGCCACCCTAGAAATAAAACTCAGGTCTATAAAATGAGTAGAAGCTACAACGGCTGTCTGGCTTACATTTCCAATCTCTGTGACTTTCGTTGATTTCATCCAGGATTTTGTTCTCAGGATTTAATGCTGATTGTGAGCGAGGTACACTAGAAGGGAGAAATTAATTTTCTTTCTAGGCAGGAGACCAAAGAGTCCGGTAATGTGCCCTCAGGTGCCCAGCCTGTTTGGTTAGCTCCAGGGTTGCCTAGCCCATACTTGCTGACGGTTGCAGTTTCTTTTCCCTTCATGGGCCACGTAAAAATAATTTTTGAAAAGAACTTTGCTTTTATCTGAAGGATTACACTAGGTTATTCCTACAAAGTGAAGATCAGGAGATAGGAGTCTGAACGTTTTGTGTCTAAAATAATCTTCCTCTATGAGTTTCATCCAGCTGCTGTTCTTATCCCAGTATTTATTTCTTCCCCTGGAACATTTCTTTAGCTATCTTCTACTTTTTTCCCCCTCTAAATCAGCTACTTTACCTTTTCTCCCAGTGCAGACACATGTCAAAACTAGGATTTACTTGGTCCAACTATGTATAACTTTGGCTTCTTTGGAAAGGAATAGATTACCCAAGTGATAGCAGAATACAATTCATCAACTCATTAGAATATAATCTAGAGTTGGAGGGACCTTAGAAATCATTTCATCTAACTCTCTCATTTTACAGGTGAGAAAACTGAGGCCCAGGAATGACATCACTTTCTAAATCACACAGGCGGTAAGTATCAAGGGGAGAATTGGAGACAAATGAGGCCCAGAGAATTTGAATGACTTGCCCAAGGTCATAACAAAGTCAGAATTTGAACCCAGGTCTTCTGACTGCAAATCCAAGATTCTTTCTCCTGTGTCATAGATTATAGAAATCTTCTTAGCAGCTTGAAGAATGATCTGGTTTAACTTGTGAAGTTATCTTGGAAGAAGCTGCAATGAAAAAGATATCAGTTTATTAAGTTTATTTATTTAACTTACTATGGTCTATGTTCTATGCTACAAGCTGGGAATGCACAGAAAAGCAGATTCTTCATCTGTGTATTCACCATATAATTGCTCAAGTAGGCATTTCTTTTTGTCCGAAAATACAGACTTTGGATTATTTCCTCTGTCCATTAGCTTTCTAGTAATGAGACAAAAGACAGCTGATTTTAGACTTGAGAGAGATATCAGGAACAGTCCAGTCCAAGCTGGACCTGAAAAGGAATTCCCACTGTAATGTAATAATAACATTAGCCAGCATTTGTATGGCAACTTCAAGGTTGTCAAGTGTTTTATAAATATTATCTTGCTTTATCCTCAAAATGATCCTGGTAAGTAGGTGCTATAATTATCCCCATTTTACAGATGAGGGACCTAAGGCAGATAGAAAGTAACTTGCCCAGGGTCACACAATTAATAAGTGTCTAAGGTTGGATTTGAACTTGGATCTTCCTAACTCCAGGTTGGGCGTCCTTTCTGTTGTGCCAACTAGATATGACAGACCATGGTCATCTATCCTCTGCTTGAAGCCCTCTAGGGTGGAGGGCAGGAGTGGGAGGAACCTATTATTTCTTGAGGCATCCCCTCCCACTTTGGAATGGCCACAATTATTAATAAGTTTTTCCTACTCCAGTTTAAATTAGGCTTTTTGCAACGTCTATCCATTGCTCACACTCTAGAGCTTCATTCCCTCAGCTCCCAACCTGTCTTCTCTGAGATAAAGACTT
Source organism: Phascolarctos cinereus (assembly GCF_003287225.1). Classification (NCBI taxonomy): domain Eukaryota; kingdom Metazoa; phylum Chordata; class Mammalia; order Diprotodontia; family Phascolarctidae; genus Phascolarctos; species Phascolarctos cinereus. Next base: position 397,305,233 of record NW_027556098.1, read on the forward strand.
TCAGTACCCACCCATTCTCAACAGACAAGTATATGTGCACATGCACACACACAGAACAAAAGAGTAGTGATACAGTAACTACTGCATTATGTCCATGATTGGTTAGTTTCTTGTCCATTCCCAAAGAGGACCAAAATGACATCATTAAGTTGGAGTCAAGATATGTCGTGCCCAACTGTGGCTGATCAGACCACTATGAGTTTAGAAGGCTCTTACCACAAGTCAGGCACAAATAGCCCACTTGAACATTTGGAGTGTAGATGTCTAAATTTGTACTTCAAATCTTTAGAGAGCTTAACAGAATGAAGGCTAGCCTTCCTCCACCAGGTCTACTTCTAACATCGGTTTTGAACATGGGGTTAAAACCTTTTTAACCTTGCTTCAGGGTCAACGTGGTCTCCAAGAGTAATCACATTTTAAAATCCTTTCTTAATTACTCTGGACAGAGGCAATCAGCCACTTTGCAATGTTCTCATGCTGACTTTTCAATTCTGGTGATTAATTGTATATCTTTAACCACCATGAGTTTCTGCTGATGGACTGATAGAAAACCTGAAACTTTAACAGAGAGGAAGAAAAATAAAAAAAATTCTACTCTTAACTGACTGGTTTAATTGCATTCCCAGAGAACTAGAAAAGCAGAAGTCAGTGTTTTACTGTAATGGTTATTAAGGAGTCCAATGTTATATGTTAGAGCATATATAAACGGTATGTAAAAGTGGATTGAATATCAAATAAACTGACTTTATGGGGGAGAGAAGCTGGCAGAGATGAGAATTTTGAAGCATTTATAGTTCAATAGTATGAACTGATGACAAGTGAAGAAGGTCACCCGCAGCTTTTAGACTTCACCTAACTTCCTTGAAAGCTGTTCCATTAAAAAGCACTATTTCTTTTATTTCTTTTTTTAAGTTTTGATGATGCCTTGAACATTTCCTTGTAATAAAAAAAAGCCAACATGGGGGAAAAAGTTAAACAAAACCAGATATATGGCAGTGAACACAATATTCCACACCCATAGTCACCCACCTCTCCAATGAAGGAGGAAGCTACATTTCCTCATCTTTTTTCTGGGGCCAAGACTGATCATGGTAATTACACACTATAGTGTTTATTGTTCTTTTCATTTACATTGCAATAGTCGTTGTACCCATTGTCTCTATGGTTTGCATACTTTTCTCTGTATTAACTCATAAAAGTCTTGTCATGTTTCTCTTAATTCTTATATCCCCCCCAAAAAAATACCATCACATTGATGTAGGGTAATCTATTTAGCAATTCCCAATTCATGGGCACCTACAGTATTTTAAGTTCTTTGTTATAATAAGAAAAGACTGCTATGATTGTTTGCTAATGGATAGAACACTGGCCTTGGAATCAAAAAGACCTGAGTTAAAACCCAGCCTCAGACATTCACTCACTGGGTGACCCTGGACAACTTCATTTCACCCTGTTTGCCTCAGTTTCCTCATCTGTAAAAGGAGCTGGGGAAGGAAATGGCAAACCATTCCAGTATCTTTGCCAAGAAAACCCCAAGTGGAGTTGGACATAACTGAACAACAATGTGAATATTTTGATATAGATTGGAAAATTCTAATCCTTGCTGTCCTTGGCGAGTTTGACAAGGAGTGAGAACTTTGGGTCAAAAGGTACAAACATATAATTCCAATGTATTTTCAGAATGACACTATTGATTCAGAGCTCCACCAAGAGTGTATGAGTGTGCCTGTTTTCTCCTATCACTTGCAACATTTTCCATTTCCTTCTTTTGTCCTCTAGAAATTTGCTAGGCATGAGGTGAAATCTCAGAATTGTTTTAATTGCCATTTCATTTATTACTAGTGAGTGGAACATTTTTTTAAATAATACTAATAGCAAAGAATTCTTTTAAGACCTTCTTGCTCATATTTTTTGACAACTTATGTATTGGAGAATGTCTCCATTATATGTGGTTCTGTTCATTCATTACATTTCTTGGATATCATACCTTTATCTGAGATACTTGATACAAAGGTTTCCCTGTACCCAACACACACAATAGACAGTTCCTTTATTGTCTTTTCTGTGTAGGTTTGGCTCATGGGAAACTATTTCAACTTCATATAATTCAAACTTCCTCTCTCCTCCCTCTTCCCCACCCTTATTTTGTTACTGTCTTTATCCTGTGTTTGGTTAGGAATTTTTATCAAGAACACATTTAAGAGGGAGTATAGGTTTCAAGTCAACTCACGTCAGCAAACGTCTAATATCTACTATGTGCCAGGCACTGTGCTCGGCACTAGAGATACAAAGAAAGGTAAAAGACAATTCCTGATCTCAAGGAGCTCACAGTCTGATGGGGGAGACAACATTCAGACAACAACTCTTTACATGTAAGATAAATATGAGATAATTAACAGAGGGAAGGCACCACTATTGAGGGGCAGTGCAGTGCAGTAAAATATATATATATATATATATATATACATACACACACACACATTTATATATATATATATATATATATATATATATATATATAATGTTCAACTGTGAGTCAGGAGATGTGGGCTCTGATTCTTCTGGAGAATCTTATTAACTGTGAAATACTGGACAGCTACTGAACTTGTTCTTCAGTTGTTGTTCAGTCATGTCTGAGTCTTTGGGACCCATTTTGCAGTTTTCTTGGCTAAGATACTAAAGTGGTTTGCCATTTCCTTCTCCAGGTCATTTTGCAGATGAAGAAACTGAGGCAAACAGGGTCAAGTGACTTGCCCAGGGTCACACAGCTGGTAAGTGTCTAAGACCAGCTTTGAAATCAGGAAGATGAATCTTCTTGACTCCAGGCCTGGAATTTCTATCCACTGCAACACCTAGCTGACCCCCATTAATTAACTACTCTGAGTCTATTTCTTCAACTGTAAAATGGGAATTACAATAGTAATAATTGTACATATATACATGAATATACACTGCTTATATAGTGTATATATAACATGTGTATATGTTACTTTATAGTATATGTATATATGTATATATAGTGTATGTATAATATACAATGCAATGTGTATGTATATCTACATTTCGTATATATGCATATACACACATATATGTTATAAATACTAAATATACACAGATATATACACATGCATGTGTACACATATATGTATATATGTGTTTGTATATGTATACACATTTATATGTGTGTCTATATACACACATACACATATAAGTGTACGTACACACACATATATATGTGTATATGTATATGTATATGTATATGTATATGTATATGTATATGTATATGTATATGTATATGTATATGTATATGTATATGTATATGTATATGTATATGTATATGTATATGTATATGTATATGTATATGTATATGTATATGTATGTCTATGTCTATGTATATGTATATGCATATATCTTGCCTCCTGGGATTGTTGTGGAAAAACTGTTTTACTAACCTTAAAGTGATATATAAATGTGAGCTGCCATTAGGAATCCCATGTATTCCACATGCTCTGAAATTTACCTAGGTTACTGATTCAATGTTGGGATAATATATTACTTAGACTCCCATCTAGTGTCTATTCTACTAACAGATAAGGCAGAGGCTATACATCAAATATGAAATATTAGTTGAGATAAAAAGGAAAGTAATTAACAAGAAAAACAATCGAACAATGCAATCATTCTCAGAACCGCCCTCCCTCCCACTCACACAGATATGCACTTTAACCAATGAGTAACCTTTTCCTCAAACTCTGATAAGGAAGAGTTTAGGGACATGAACAAATTTCTAGAGAACCTACACATTGAAATATGGGAAAATGTAGGGACCAATGTTGTTTGTGGCTAGGAGACTTTGGTGTGGGTGTTCACGAGTCCATCTCTGTCTTTAAGGAGTCAGCTATGCTTCACTCATTGTCAATTCCACTTCCTACAACTCCATGCGTGATTCAATAACTCATTTGTTGCTGCTCCTCTGGCCCACATCTGTTCAGAAATTTGCCATCCTGTGCCACCCTGTTTTCACAGCCGCCATCCCCTTAATCTCAGACCCTGTGCTGCTAGTGGCCTCTGCTCTTGGTAGTTGCCATCTGCTTTTCTCCTTTTGTAGCTGCCATCCTCTTAAATTCCACCCTAATGCTTTGGGAAAGTATCATTGCTCCTTTAAAGCAAACATTTTCAGGCAAAGATGCCTTGGGACATTTTCAGGCCTGTTGTTAACTTTATAACCTTCTTCAGCTGGAGCACAAAAAAACCCTGCTTAGGTAGCTGTAAACATCGGAGACTTGCCCTACTTAATAGGGATGCTCCCAGCCCCTATTTCTAGCTGAATTAAGGCAATTGAATTCTATTCATTTTTTCTCTATCCTTGGGGATGTAAGCAGTCCTTCCACTGAGCGTGTTTAAGACTGGAGATAAATAATTTCCCACCTTTCTATTTGCCTTTCCTTCATGCCTCCTGGACTAAGTATGCAAATTGTCTTGGAGCTTCAATCAGTCTCAGGAAGGAACAAAAAGGTAGATTCAAAAGTGGACACTGGGGTGCTCTTCTGGCGTTCTTGCCTTTATGGAAAAGCCCATGTCCCCCTGGTAATTACTATTCCATGAAAGGATGGTAGTTTTGTAAGAAAAAAAATCATCCTCTCTCTTCTTGCAAACCAGGTTATGCACAATTAGAATCACCTTTAAGAAAATCATATTTGTTCACTCTCATTTATATGCATACAAGCACAGAATTAGATTGTCTTAGATTTAGAGGATCTCTTTTCAGAAGAGGTCATTTAGACCAATTTCTGCTGGTAAACAGCCTTACTGGGAAAGAGGTTACCCTTCTTCTCCCCAGCTGGTCAAATCAAGAAGTATTTCTTAAGCCCCAACTGCTGGCCCTGCATTGTTCTCAGGACTGGAAAGTTTGTTCTAGCTGGTAACCCACTGGGGGCCAGAAATGCTGTGATCTTTTCAGGCCTTGTTTCAGTATACCTGCAAAGATGACTTCCCACCATGCTCGTGCATGCAAGCACGTACATACACACACATACACACGCATTACCCAATTTTGTTTGAGAAAGAAAGGCATTTAATGGATTAAATAGACTATGGGGTATTCTTAGCTCAATAACAACCCCACCAATATCACAAAAAATGAATGACTTGATGAATTAAATATTTGTTAAATAGTTTTTTTAAGTTAGTCCGGCGCTAAACATTGGGAATACACATGCAAAAAAGTAAGTCCTTACATTTGAGGAACTTATATCATAATAGGGAAATGGCATCAGATAGACAGCAGTGGTAACCAAGGAAGGGAATTTGGGTCTGGGGAGACACACAAATACTGAGTAGAGTCATAGCACAGTCCATTTCCTAGGACAGTCATATCTTTCCCAGAAATGATATGATTGATTTGATTATAGTACCCAAAACAAGAGATGAAAAAGCAGGAATTTGGGGGGAAAAGGAGGCAGGGATTACAAAGGGTAAGTAGTATATTACCATTTGGGCTAGAAGGATGACTTGACTGCATTTATAGCATGGTCTCGTGTTTAGGGCTGCCTAGGTATATTGGGTTGTATAAGTTTGCATTTACTAAGTCACTAATCAAGCTAGGTCGACTTAAAAATGAAAGAAAAGAAGGAAGAAGGAAGAAGGGAAGAGAAGGAGATGAGATAAAGAAGGAGGAGGAGATGGAAACAGGTTTCATCATCCCCAGTTTGCACAAGAGATTCCAAGGACAGACGTATCAAGGATTAAGTCCTCTTTAACTTCATGGAGCTCCTGACTTCCCAGCAGTAAAAAAGTCATCAACTGGTGGCTTCAGAGCTAGAAGGGACCTTAGAGGCTTTCTTATCCAGGTCCCTTATTTTGTAACTGAATGACCAAGGCCAAGGAGCTGTCTAGTTGTCTAGTCACAAAGCAACTTCAGGAGCAGAGTCCTAATCCAAGTATCTCCTGACTCTCAGTCCAGTGCTCTGGATTTAGTGGTAGTAAGTAGGAAGGACCAGAAGTAATAAGTAGTTGAATGGATTGGTAGATTGGTAAAGGATTTATTAAGTACTTACTACAGATCAGACATGTAGGAAAAATAAGATTTGAACCCAGGTCCTCAGACTAAACTAGGAATTTAAGAAAAAGCATTAGCTCATGAGTCAAAGGACATGGGTTCAAATCTCATACTAATTGTGTGATGTTGAGCAAGACACTTAAATTCCCTGGATTTCATTTTCCTCACCTGTAAAATAAAGGCATTGGATTAATTATCATAATAACAGCTAACAATTACATAGTACTTTCTACCTGCCAGGCACTGTGCTAAATGCTTTTATGGAGATTACCTCCTTTGAACTCCACAGCAACCTTGGGAGGGAGCTATCCCATTTTAGAGATGAGGAAACTGAGGCAAACAGTCTTTTAGTGACTTGCCCAGGGTCACACAGCTAGAAAATATCTGAGGCTCAGTTTGAATTCAGGTTTTCCTGACTCATGCCCAGAACTATATCCACTGAAGTGAATTCAAACATCGGATCTATCTGTGATCTCAATGCCTTCCTTGAAGAATATGATTCATAGGATCCTCGTTCTATAGCTGGAAAGGACCTCTCCGCCATGTAGTGGAGAGTAGGAACAGGTATTTATTTGTTCTCATTATTTAGTCATTTTTCAGTTGTATCTGATTCTTTGTGACCCCATTTGTGGTTTTCATGGCAGATATGCAGGAGAGGTTTGCCATTCCCTTCTCCAGCTCATTTTACAGATGAGGAAACTGATGCAAATGGGGTCAAGTGACTTGCTCAGGGTTATATAGCTAGTAAGTATCTGAGGCTGAATTTGAACTCAGGTCTTCCTGACTCTAGGCTCTTTGCCCTGTCCACTGTGACATCCAGCAATCCCTCAAGTATCAGTTCAGCATCAACTTTGTTTGGGAACCATGCTAAGCACTTTACAAATATTAACTCATTAGATTGAAGCCCCTTGTTTTGCAGATGAGGACATTGGAGCCCAAAGAGGTTGCCCATGGTCACAAAAGTAGTAGCAGTGGCAAGATTAGAACCAAGGTCTTCTGACTCCCTAGCCTATGTTCTTTCCACATACGGTGGAAACTGTATAAAAGAACAAATTAGATGATGTAAGCTTTAAACTACTAGAAAGTGTCCACTTTTATTATAATTTGTCTAGACACAAAGATCAGGAAGAAAATGTGAGAAAACTCCCCAAATTACCCTTTAAAGTCGTGATCCACTTTCTGCTCCATCCTCAAAGCAAGGAACTTTCAGCCTGGTTTTGTTCTAATGAACTTCTAGGAAGCATCATGCCTTGGTGGCAGAATGTATATAATCCCCCTCTTGAAATAGCATCAGACAGTTGGGCTCTCTTTCTGAGAACATCTGACAAGAAGAGACCATATTAAAGAGAAACGCAACGATGTTTGGACTGAGCTTTGATTCACCAAGCTGCTATATTAATGTCACAGAGTCTCTTCTGTTCTGTTGCTTCATGAGTGAGTTTGGGACTCACCATCCTGACACCAAGATTGGATTCCCTGGATTTTTGCCCCTGAAGAAAGATCAGCAAACAGTTTCATTTTGAATTGTAGAAATCTGAATGGAAATTCCCTCCTGCAGTGATGTGATGGGAGATAGATTGCCTTGTAATATTACTTTTATTGATTCACTTTTCTATTTTAATAAAACGGGAAAGCAAATAATAATACTAACCTTGGGTGGCTGGAAATGAGGGAGGGGATGGGTGGTATTGATATATTCTATTTATACAGAGAAAGGAGGAAAAGTGCTTATTAATATGGCCTCAGCTTTCTATTCTGGCATTCCTATTACTCACAGTGATTGCTGTTTAGAAGAAGGAAGGACCTAGTCAAATATTATTTCAATATGAGTGTTCCCCCTTGGGTTTTGCCAATATCACCAAAATGATCATAATAAAAGATCAGAAAGTCAGAGAATCAAAAGCTGTCAAGATTATCGCCTTAATTTAATTTGATTCAATGAGCATTTATTATGCAATTACTACGTGCCAAGTATTGTGCTAAGAACAGAGTGCCCTGACTTCCTCATTTGTAAAATGGAGACAATGATGCCATCATGACAGAGTGGATAGAATGCTGGATTTGGAGTCAGGAAGACACAGGTTCAAATCCTATCTCAATCACTTACCGGCTGTGAGACCCTGGGCCAGTCACTTAACCCCCTGAACCCCAGTTTCCTCACTTAAAACATGAGAGAGTTGGACCCAATGATTTTTGAGATTCTGTTCAGCTCTAAAGCTATGGTCCCATGATTCTACCTTTGTCTTCTGAGAAGAACTGTACTAGATACAGGAGACCCAAAAAAAAAAGTTTTACCACCCCTGCCCTCAAGGAGTTTATAATCAACTGAGGACAAACAACATGTAGCTTGACTGAGTAAGTGGAAAATCTCCCCATGTGTAGAGAAAGAAACTGAGATGCCAGGATGAGGGTTGTGTGTGGACCCCGGTTGTGCCAGAAGAAAGTTAAATCCACAAGCAATGTCAAAAATCACTTTGCACTTATCCCAGATTGGAGAATTAGTAGTAGAATTAAACTCTCTGGGCATCAATTTGTAAAGCAGAGGTACAAAGTACATACAATACCCCTCTCACAGGACCATTGTGAGCATTTTTGTCTTCTGAATCCTGAAGTGGTGGTGAATACTTAGTTATTATTATATGATAATTTTGATAATTTGATGCCACAAGGATTCATTAAGTGCCTGTTCTGTGTAAGACATTATGTTAGGAACTGGACATTCAAAGACAAATAAGAAACAAACAATCGTTGTTTTCAAAAAGCTTCATTCTAATGCTTTTGTGTGCTGTATGTCAAGAACATCTCATCAACTCTAATTCATAAGCATTTATTATATACCTACTATGTGCACAAATTCAGGTCTTCCTGACTCCAAGTCCATTCCATCCACTCTGCTGTGGTAGTATTATCATGCCCACTGAAAAAATGAAGCTGTTGAGCCACTGTATTCTTGGTGGATACGACATGTAAACAGATAAGTGAATGTTCCAGACTATTTGAACATTAACCGCTCTAGGAAGGTGGTACCTGACAGAGCAGGTGTAACTGACTAACGTCCTGGGATTTGAAGTTAGAGGGATAGGTTTTCCCTCACTGCCCTGGGAGCAATTTGCTGATTGACGTTTTTGATTCAGAAGAGAAAATTGAGTTGGGAGTTTTAAAAGAGGTATGTTGTAAGAGAACATATATAGATATGTATATATGCATACGTGTGTATACATACGTTATTTATGATATATAATATAACATGCATTATAATATTACATTGTGGTATTGTTTTCTTATTTAGTTGTTTCTGTCATGTCTAATCCTTTATGACCCTACTTGGGGCTTTCTTGGGCAGCTGGTGGTGCAGTGGATACAGTGCCAGACCTGGAATCAGGTGGACCTAAGGTCAAATCCAGTCTCAGACACTTATTAGCTGTGTGACCCTGGGCAACTAATTTAACTCTTTTGCCTCAGTTTCCTCATCTGCAAAATAAACTGGAGAAAGAAATGGCAAATCACTCCAGCATCTTTGCCGAGAAAAGTTCCTGGGCATGTCACTTCACCTGCTTGCCTCAAATTTGCCATCTGTAAAATGAGCTGGAGAAGGAAATGGCAAACCACTCCAGTATCTCTGCTAGCTGTCGTTCAGTTGTTTTCAGTTGTGTCTGATTCTTCATGACCCCATTTAGGGTTTGTTTGGTTTTTTTTGGCAAAGATACTGGAGCGGTTTGCCATTTCCTTCTCCAGCTCATTTTGCAGATAAGAAAACTGAGGCAAGCAGGGTGAAGTAACTTGCCCAGGGTAACACAGCTAATAAGTGTCTGAGGCCAGATTTGAACTCTGAAGATGACCGTTTCTGATTTCAGGCTCAGCGCTCTATCCACTGTGCCACCGAGCTGTTCCCATTATATATCATAATATATAATATTATGTTGCATGACATATATCACATATATATCACATCTCACCTAATACAATACAATACAATACAATGCAATACAATATAATATGATACAATATGATGTAATATGGTATGGTATGGTATGGTATGGTATGGTATGGCATGGCATGGCATGGCATGGCATGGCATGGCATCGCATCGCATCGCATCGTATCGTATCGTATCGTATCGTATCGTATCGTATCGTATCGTATGGTATGGTATTACTTATATTTCAGTGGCTATCTAGCCCAACCCAAACACTAAAGGATCCCCGACTCTAACATAGCCAGGGGATGGCATGTTGGGTGTGTGGAACACAGCAGTGTGGCTGAACTGATTACAGAAGAAGTAGGAGTAATATGTAAGAAGACTGAGCAGGTAGGAAGTGGCCAGGTTGTGAAAAACTGAAAATGTCCAGCAAAAGAATGCTATTTGATCCTCAAGGCATAGAAATTGAGTCCTTATTGTGACCAAGTGCCTCAGGCTGCCTATTGAACTTTTGAATGGCGTGCTGTCTTCTGTCAAGGATTTTCTTGCACCCCTCTATGTACCTAATTATGGAACTGTAGGATCTTGGAGCTGGATGGGACGCCAAAGATCCTTTAGCTTATTCATTTTATTTTACCAATGAGAAAACTAAGACCCAGTGGGGGAAATTACTTTACCAAAGTCACATGGTATATTAATGGCTGGGCTGGGTCTAGAACCCAGGGTTCCTGGCTCTTATCTTTCGCTTTTTCCACCTCACTACAATGGAAGTAGATATTTTGGGGTGGTGAATTGGTCCTGAGAAGGACTGGGCCTTGGGTTTTTTGGGGAGACAGAAACTTGCATGGCTTCCATGCAGAAGTTCTCTGTGGCCAACCTCAGCTTCCCTTTCTTACTCTAGGCAAGGAGAGATAACAAGGGAGAGAGGAAATAATTCATCACTCAGAAATTCAACAAAACTTCTGTCTCCTGTCTTTGTTATCATCCTAGAGGGGAAATATGCACTTGTCATCTTATCTCCTTAGGACATTTCTGTTAATTTCAAATAAAAACGACCACTCAAATTATACCACCATCTGGGCACTTGTTGCTAATTCATTGGGATGTGTACACACTTCCTGTGTGTCTTTGAACAAGCCACTTCACCTGGGCCTTGATTTCGTTATCTGTGGATTGGGACAGTTTGACTAGATGGCCTTTGAGCTCCCATTATCCCTAATTCTTTGACCTCATCGATCTGGAGCAAGCATGGCAAGTGGACAATAAGGAATAGAAGGAAGAGAGCAAGTGGTCTTGTTTTTGTAGATGCTTTGTACTTATCTGTATACGTAGTGTGTCCTTTCATTAGAAATCCAGAATCCTTGGGAGCAGTGCCTGACACAGAGGAGGTGGTTTAATAAATGTTTGCAAAGTTGAACAAAACTGTGTCGATCACCCACTGTCTGGCCAATTTTTGATGGATGCTCTAGAAAGATTTAGCATTTGGGGTAGTGTGATTACCCACTTATGGCCTTTATCCTTATTACATATTTCTTTTTTTAAATTATTTTTAATTCATAGAATAAAACAATCATTTCCATAACAGTACAATAAAAAAGCAGTTGTACATGAAACTGCAAATCTACTATGCACAACTTGCTATTCCTTTCAGATATGCGACAAGATTATCATGTAATTTTTTTTCTCCCCCCCCATCCTAGAGATGGCTACTATTAGACACAAACAGGTATTTCTATCTACGTAAAATTATTCTATACATACTTTTATTTATGAGTTCTTTCTCTGGATGCAAATAGTGTCTATATTCATATGTTCTTTAAGAACAACTTTGAGTGAATAAGTTATTTTGTCTATTATACATATTTCTTTTGAATAATTTATGTGGTATTTATATTTTTCTGTGTATGTGCTGCTTATCCTTCCTCCACACCCCAATAGAATGTAAGCTCCTTGAAGACAGGTGCTGTTTTGTCTTTTTGACTCTTTTAAAGTTTCTAGTACTTTGCACATAGTAAGGACTGTGTGAATATTTAACAACTTGAATTGAATTGAATTTGGGAAACTGTGCCATGTTTCCCCCTCCAAAGATGCCTCCTGTCACCAAAATTCATCTTTTTTTTATCACAAGGATTCTTGTAGGGATGTTATTACAGCTATAAATCATGGAATGAGAGAGTCTCAGAGGAGTCAGAAATATAGGCAACTGAAAGAATAAAGGTTGTATAATGTCTGGGAGGTAGCTGTATTATATGACAAGTGGTGACCTTTATGTAAGAAATGGCATCAGAATCATCACCAATAATATATATGTGTGTGTGTGTATAGATTTAGGTATATATATCTATATGTATGTATGTATGTATGTATGTATACGTATATGTATATGTATACACACATATACATATAAACATGTATATAAACATGTATATGTGTGTATACATATACATATACATATACATATACATATACATATACATATACATATACATATACATATACATATACATATACATATACATATACATATACATATACATATACATATACATATACATATACATATACATATACATATACATATGCATACACATATACATACACATATACATACACATATACATACACACACACACACATATATATATATACAGAGAGAGAGAGAGAGAAAGAGCAGGGTTGCTTATGTAGGAAAACTGTGGGATAACATATGGACAGACAGACTAAGTTTTGAACTATGCCTCCCCCCATTTTCCTCTTTTATTTAGATATGTCCTATGATTCCATCAAAGAAGGGCCCTTCCAGTGTAGGAACTCCTTCTGCTTATGTAGTGATAGTTTCTCTGTAACTCATAGTCTTAGAGAGTGGTCTGGGGCTCTGGGAGACTAAATAATTTGTTTCTGGTCAAATATCTCATATTTGATGGAGGCAAAGGCATGAACCTAGATATTCCTGATTCTAAGGCTGCCTTGAGAACTACATTAGTACCCCCAAACTTTAAAAAAAAGACCCAGAAAAGGGCCTTTAGAGCATCAGACACATATTCTATAAAGGCTTAATAGAGGGCAAAATGAAGCTTGTGATCTGCATTGTTGTAGTGAGATAAAGATTCATCAAAGTAGCCGAGTCACTCGACCATGGGCCTGTCACATAATCCCTCTGCATCTCAGTTTCCTCATCTATAAAATCTGGTATTCGGTCTCCATCACCTGTATTATCTTCCTCAGCTCAACATCTATGATCTTATACCTTCTGGTGTAGTGAAAGAGGGCTGAACTTGGATTGCTGGACATAGAGTCCCAGAGGCCTAAATTCAAATTGTATCTCTGCATTTATTATTTTCATGACCTTGGCCAAGTCACTTCCCTACTTGGTCTTCAGTTTCTTCATATGTAAAATGAAGAAGGTGTGACTAAATGACTCTGGAAGTCCTCTGTGGCATTACATTTATGACACATGGTCCTATAAATCACCCAGGAAGAAAAGGTGTGAAGGGTGATGACCTATACTTGTGGAGAGAGCACTCCTATCCATGAGATCACAGATTCACTGAAGCAGTAAATAGAGTGCTTTATACTCATTTCATGTCCAGTACTTAACAAAGTGCTAGCACACACATTATCTTACACACAGTCCAGTCTCATTTCGTTTGGTTCCCTTGTAGTCGCAGACAGGCTTCCAATAACCCTTGCTCAGCCCCTCGCATGTTTACCTGTCCTCATTTTGTACCTTTCACTGCTATTCCTCTCTCATCTTATTACCTCTTCGAAGCCTGATGCATCATTCTAGCATTCCTTCTGCCCACACTGCTTTGTGGCAAAACTGGAGCTCGTCAAAGAATTTACTCCAGGTGGGGCTGGACGTCAGTCTGACACCATGATTTTACACCTGGCTCTTTACCAAATGCCCAGCTCCTCCTTTCCTCTCCAATCACCCTTCCCCACATTGATAAGTTGTCTGACTGTGGGCAAGTTTCCTCTGGAACAGGGAAGTCTTAGGTAGGAGGACATGGTATCTGTCTTTGAAGGGCTGTCAAATGGAAGAAGAATCAGACTTATTTTGCATGACCCTAGAGGGCAGAATGTGGAGCAATCAGGGGAAACTGCTGAAAAGCAGAATTTTGGAAGCTCCCCTGGTGCTGCTCGTAAATAAAATAGGCTGCAGCAGAAAGCAGTGGATTTTCTTTCTTGTTTGACGCTGGATGACTGTTTGTGGGGACTTTCCTATTTAGGACCTGGTTAGGTGAGAGCAGGGATTTTAGCCTTTTGAATATCATGGCTCCCTTTGGCAAACAGCAAAGCCTATGGATGACCCCTTTTTAAAATAGTTTTTCTTAAATGTATAAAATAAAATACATAGGATTACAAAGGAAACTATATTGAAATTCAGTCTTCAAAACAAAGCACACACACACACACGCACACGTACACAAGTCCACAAGTTAAGGACAAAATGAACTTCTAAGTCTTTCAAACTTTAAATTCTGATTCTATATGGGGGGTATTTATATCAACTTTTATCTATTTATTTGGGGCAGTTTCTTGACCTGTAAGTTCATTATTGCAGATAATCCAGAGTGAAGAAGTATTTATCATTGCAGATTGTCATTGAAACATTAAGAGTCCCAGAGATGTTGCATGTTGGAGGCTGGATTTGAACCCTGGGGTATCTTGACTCTGAGACAAACCCTGTAGCAGTTAGAAATCCCTTCCAATTAGGTATGTCAGCACCTTCTTTTTCCACTTCCTGTCTCAGAAAGTTGCCCAGAGCAGAGGTGTGAAACTTTCAGCGCATGGGAGCAGGGGGACCTCAGTAAAACTCCCCAAAGAGCCTGAACCAGATTAAAATGTCATTGGGAAATGTTCAAGAAAATAATTAAAGCATAGCACAACATAGATAATGTCATGTCTGTGGGAATAAAAATCATCTAACCTATAATAAGAGAAACTGAGGCAGACCTCTGAGCCAATGGCACTTTATTAAAGGGTCCATGGTCACCTCTAATGAAGTGGACCCCAGATCTTCCTCATGATCTGAGATGCCCCCTTCTTCCAGAACCCCCTTTTTATAGGGTTCAATGTGTAAACATTCAAGAGCAGCTATACCAGATACAGAATAATTCCATTGGTTGACATGATATATAGGCTAAAGTAAGTAAAACAACATATCAGCAGGGTCACGAGTTGGGCAAAGCAAGGAATATCTCCACTGACTAGGTGTCATAAGATGGTCCAAGATGGGTACCTGCTCATGTTGGACAAGAGAGAATGGTCCAGAGGTACAAAAATAATTTTAGGGGACTTTCCATGTAGTTGAGTCATCTCTGCCATGCTGGGTTTGGTCACCACGTCAAGGGAAAACAAGGGTGGATGTCCTTTATCCAGCTTTGCATGATCACACAAGTGATCTTACCATCTGTGGCTCACAGCTCTGGGGCCAAATATATAAAACTTATAATCATATCAAATTGATTAATACTGATTAGAATAGAGTAGGCAGTCTTCAATGAATCAACTTCCTCATGTTCTAAGTCAATAGATGACCCTCAGAGATCCATTTCTTTTCAAGATTGACACCCATGGTCTGGATCACTGAAAGGTGAAGTTACATGCCCAGAGTCACTCAGCTAGGCTGTGCCAGAGATAGAATTTGAATTACTTGAATTCAGGTCTTATTGACCCCAAGGCCTGTTCTCTGTCATGCAGGTTTGGGACTGTAAAGTTTATTTGAGAAGCAGTTTGGTGTAGATGGTAGAAAGTTGGCCTTGGAAGCAGAAAGATCCATGTTCAGACTTCTGAATTCTGTGCTCATGGACAAATGTAACCTCTCTGAATGGATGAAGGAAATGAATGAGTGAAAAAATAAACGAACAAGCTTGGGCCAGGCACTGTGCATACACAAAGAAAAGTGAGACAGTCCCTGTTCACTCAAATGAAATAGGAGATGAAATGAGGTTTAATAATATGTGTAAAGCATGTGGCTCAGTGTCTGACACATAATAGGTGTGTAATAAATGTTTGTTCCATTCTCCTTTCCTTTCTCTCTTCCCTTTCTCCCCTCTCAAGGAATTTACATCCTAATACTGAGAGACCATGGCTACAAGGGAATGGTGACCAGCGGGGAGAGTTTTGGTCTGGTGAGGCATGAGTCATTGTGCCGGTGAGAGGAGCCAGAGAGCAGCCAGCTATCATGCCATTTCCAGTAATAGTGTTGATTTGATTATTATTCCCTGTGTAGACAGTGAACACTGAGTAACTCGGCCTAGAGCTGGCTGGACATCATAGGTTAAGAGAGTTTGGATTGTGTCACTCACTTAGTATCAGGGTAGTTCACATTCCAGGCAGAGGAATAACATTGACTAGATTAACTCAGCCAGGAACTGGGAGAGTCTAGGTCTATGGAAGGTAGGGGAGCAGTGAGTCCTGGTAGATATTAAGATGACCTGGTAGGCACTGGGTTCCAAAGCTAAACTTGCAATCTTTCCTCTTAACTTCCCCTCTTCCCAATTTTATTAAAATGTCCAGAGCATTGCCAATATTAGATTCACCCAGGCTTGCAACCTAACTGATATCTTCAATCTCTCTGTCTCTGTCTCTCTCTTACTCTCTCTCTTCATCTCTCTCTGTTTGTCTGTCTTTCTCTGTCTCTCTCCCCCCTGCTCCATGTATCTAGCATATGGCCAAGTCCCTTTCAGGATCTTTTACATTTGCTTCCTTTATTCCTCTGATACTTGCACCACCTTGGTGCAGGCCCTCATCATCTCGTGCCTGCCAGTTGGTCTCCCTGCCACTCCAAGTTTCTACCCACTCCAGTCCATCTTCTACTCAAAATTAATCTCCCTAAAACATGGTTTTGACCATATCATATGCCTATTAAATACACTGCAGTGACTTCCTCTCATTTCTAGAGTAGGACATCAAATCCTGTGTTTGGCCTTCAAAGCCCTTTGTGACCCGTTCCTTTCCCACCTTTTCAATCTTATTCTCCCTTACTCCTCCTCCCTGCCCTCACACATATCCTGTGATCCAGTGACCCTGGCCTTCTCACTATTCCAGGAACAAGACACTCCATCTCTCAACCCTTAGAATATCCTCTGGTTATCTCCCATGCCTGGACTCCTTGTCTTTTTTTGGTCCACCTCCTGGCTTCCCTGGCTTCCTTCCAATCCCAGCTAAAATCCAGCCATCTATGAGAAGCCTTCCCCAGTCCCCCAAGTTAATATTAGCGCTTTTCTTCTGTTGATTATTTCCAGCTGTTTGCATGTTGTATTCCCTATAGGACTATGAGCTACTTGAGTACAGGAACTGTCTTGTCTTTCTTTGTATTTTCAGCACTGAGTACGGTGCCTAGCACATGGTAGATGCTTAATGCTTGTTGACTGATTCCTGGTGGATTTCCTCTTTTGTAAAATGGGGCTGATAATAATCCTTAGAGTACTTGTCTCACAACATTCTATTGAGGTGCAAATGAAATAATACTATATGCAAAACATTATTTAAATGCCAAGTAGTATGAGGACCAAATCCTGCCTTTGGTTAGTTTTAGGGCAAGGTGGCTTTGTGTTTGCCAGTGAATCAATCAAATAATGAATCAACCCAAAGTACTGACTAAATATCTACTATGTTCCAAGAATTGTACAATTATCATCCCCTCAAAAAATAAAATTAAAGAGCCGCTACCCTCAAAAAATTTGCATTCTATTGAATAAAATAGACATACACAAATAAAATATTAGACAAAGTGTATTTGCAATCTGTATCCTTCCTTCCTTTGTTCCTTCCTTCCTTCTTCTTTCTTTTCTTTCTCTTTTTTCTTTCTCTTTCTTTTTCCTTTTTCTTTTTCTCTTTTTCTTTCTTTCTCTCTTTTCCTTCCTTCCTTCCTTCCTTCCTTCCTTCCTTCCTTCCTTCCTTCCTTCCTTCCTTCCTTCCTTCCTTCCTTCCTTCCTTCCTTCCTTCCTTCCTTCCTTCCTTCTTTCTTTCTTTCTTTCTTTCTTTCTTTCTTTCTTTCTTTCTTTCTTTCCTAGTGGAATTGAGACAGACGGAAAATATATTTACCACAAGTGTCCCCCCTTAGGCACTGCTTAGAAGGCTGGGGTCCACATTCCCACTAGGCGCACAGGAGAAGACAGATTCCCTCACATTCCATCAACAATTACCAAAGAGCCCTAGAGTCCTTTTCAGCTGCCTGCACGGGGCCCCATTATGGCACATTGAAAACCTGGTTACTTAGAAAGCAATTTACTTGGAGATGAGTTGGTTGGAGATTTAAATGGCAATTATCTTGCAAATGACTGTAACTGTCTTTCATAAATATGGCAATGTTTGAGATGTGACTAGATGCAGTCTCCAGGATAATGGGCTTAATAAACTGTGTTTCAGTGCATTGTCAAGGAACAAAGCAGAATACATTTTGGAGAGGACAATACTGTAATTTCAGCAATGAGAGATTCCATTCTTTTGCTACCACCCTCATTTTTTAAACTGGCATACACTCATCATCTTTTCCTTAATGGAATATTTTTTCTGTGGATAATTTAGCAATTGTTAATATCTTCATGTGATCACTGCTCTTCCCCCACCCCCCTGACCAGGGTCTTTCTTTCCTTAAAAATTTCCATTTTCCCCATTTATTTGGAGAGAGGCTGGGTCACCCGTAGCTGAAGCCGGAGATACTGATTGTAGAGTAAGAAACAATTACAGAATTCCTACATTTCTGGGTTGAGAGGGGTCTGTAGGATAGCTGCCAAATATGCAGGACAAGCAGCAACACCCTGAGTGTCATCTGAACTAGATTAAAGTGTCATTGGGAAATAGTTAACAAAATAAATGAAAATAAAGGAGAACGTAGTTCATGTTAATATGGGTTTTCTAAGTCAATATGTGCCCTCAGGGATCCTTGGATATGGTTTAGTAGCCCTGGTTTCTCTTGGAGTTTGACACTCTTGCTCTTTCTATACCCTCCTTGAAAAGGCATGCTGAATGCTCAGTTGCCAGATGTGCTGTAGAGAGATTTCCTGTTCAATTTCAGGCTGGCATAGAGGGCCTCTGAGGATCTTTCTACCTCTGAAATTTTGTGATTAAAACAACAACAACAACAGCAACACTATAATGCCGGGAGAGAACAAGGAACATCTTCAGCACATTGGATGGACCACTTGGGTTGAACTTGTGGGAGGTACTGGACCACAGTGGCATGAAGGACTTGATAGCTGCATCTTTGGAAAGAACATTCCTATAGGTAGGATGACAGATCCATTTGAGCATGTGCCAGGAGCCAGGGATACAATCACAAAACAAGAGTGGCTCTTGTCCTCAAAAACCTTGCTTTCTATTGTGCAGATATACATTGTGCACTCTGAAAGCCTTTTCCAAACCCTTTGAATTCTACTGCCTTTCTTCAATAAGCATTTCCTCTTTCTGCTGTTTATAGCTTACTTGCATATTTTTGTTTGCATGGTTCTTCCCCATTAAAATGAAAGTTCCTTGAGGGCAGGGATTGTATTTTACTTTTTTTATATCCCAGGGTTTAACATGGTGCCTGTCACATAGTAGGTGCTTATTAAATATTAATTGATTGATTGAGATAAAGATTCTAATATATAGTTAATTTACTTATGCAAAGTCTTGTCTTGGACACCCTGACCATATGACCCTGGACTAGCCACTTAATTTTTCAGTGCTCTAGACAACTTTGGAAGTCAGTAAGAGACTTGCATTGCTAGATGAAGTTTTCTCACCAGAAAATTCCCTATACCAGTGAGCCAACAGATACTGTTGCCACATTTCTATTCCAATATCACTGCTGTTCAGTCATGTCTGACTCTTTGTGACCCTATCTGGGGTTTTCCTTGGCAGAGATTCTGGCGTGGTTT
This sequence comes from Phascolarctos cinereus, assembly GCF_003287225.1. Lineage (NCBI taxonomy): Eukaryota > Metazoa > Chordata > Mammalia > Diprotodontia > Phascolarctidae > Phascolarctos > Phascolarctos cinereus. The sequence continues at coordinate 397,325,079 of NW_027556098.1, forward strand.
GCCATTTCCTTCTCCAGTTCATTTTACAGATGAGGAAACTGAGGCAAACAGGGTTAAGTGACTTGCCCAGGATCACACAGCTAGGAAGTGTCTGAGGCAAGATCTGAACTCACAAAGATGAGTCTTCCTGACTCCAGGGGTGGTGCTCAATCCATTGTGCCACCTAGCTGCCCCACTATTCCAAAGTAATTGGTTGTAAATAGTCTCTGCCTTCAAAGAGCTTATATTCTACTGGAAGGGGTTTGATGGTAAAGATACAAGTAAAGGTCATTATATATAGTTGAGTACAAGTGGTTTGTTGTTCTTATTTAATTGTTTAGCTGTGTCCAGCTTTCTGTGACCCCATTTAGGGTTTTCTTGGCAAAGATACTGGAGTGGTTTGCCATTTCCTTCTCCAGCCATTTACAGATGAGGAAACTGAGGCAAACAGAGTTAAATGACTTGCGCAATATAAGTGGTACCTGCTCTTACTTAAAGCACTTATATTCTAGTGTATGTGTGTGGGAGTTGGGGGGGGGAATTCTTGCAGATATGTAGAGGACAGTAGTTAGAGTAGAGTTAGCTAGTATTGGAATAGTTCAAAGATGGGTACCATCACTATGGATCAGAGTAACTGAATGAAGATATAGATAAAGCTTGAAGTAGGCTTGGAAGCCTTTGTTAAGGCAGTATAGGAAGGTTGATAGGATGGAGATGGAGGAATCTCTGAGATCATGTAATATCTCCCTACCTCCAAGACAGATGAGGTGATTCTGGTCATCCACACTCTGCTTGAAATCAGAGGGGGAATCTGATACTTCCCAAGGCAGACCTGGCCTGTCCTTGTAAAGCTAGGGGTAGTTTGATTCTCCCCAAGGAGATAACTAACCAAGTGGTCCTAGTTTGGGTGGTTATGACTTTCCAGCCAAAATTACTAGAAGTATTTGGGGCCCCTAAGGCAATTAATTTTAGTAATTGTCAGAGAGGGGTGTGATCAGCCACACCTGAAGGCCAACCCGCTTTCCCCATTGGCAGCCAATTATAAGGCTTCCCAACTACTCCACCTCTTCTTCTCTTGCATCTCAATAAAAATGGATTTTTCTGTCTCTTCAAGGTCACTGAACTACCTGAGAATGCCGGTCCTACCCACTTTGTTCGCACCTATATGCATCACTGTTAATAAGCTGTTATCTTGCCCTGAGACAAACACTCCTCAGTTTGCCTTAGTTTCATTTTGCTCACTTTGAACTCTTGACCCAGAAAGAGAAGAGACTTTAGAGGTCCTCTGACCTATTTTCATATTCTATTTTGTTTTGGTTTGTTTTTTAATATTATTCTGTTTGTTCAACACCTTCATTTTCAAATAAAAGAGAGAACGAGAAATGAGTGACTCAGCAAAATTAACCAACACTTCAAATGTGTTGGTATGATTAATAGTGATTCACACACATAGTATTCTTCCTTAGAGAGGTATATTTTCTCATGACAAGCTTTATTTTTTTAGTTACAGTGTTTAGTTTTTTTTTTCCTTTTGCATCACTGCAGCCACTGTGCATATTGTTTTCCTGGTTCTGTTTGCTTCATTCTGCATCAGTTCATACAAATCTTCCTATACTCTATAATGTATGAGTATACATTGTTTCTTACAATACCATCATATCCCATTTCATTTATGTGCCATCACTTGTTCAGTCATTCTCCAGTTGATGTGCATTGATTTCAGTTCTTTGCAACTATGAACATTGCTTCTTTGAATATTTTTCAGCCTATGGGAATTTTATTTTTGCCTTTGACTTCCTTGGGGGTCTGTTCTTAGTAGTGGGTCCTCTGTGTCAAAGGCTATAGACATTTTAGTCACTTTCTTAGAATAATTCCAAATCACTTTCCAGACTGGTTGTACCAATGAACAGATACATCAACAGTTTCCCATTGCACTTCTTTCTACAACTGTTCCAACTTAAGCTATTCTCATTTTTGCCCATTTCCCTAGCCACTTAATTTAAAGATAAAGCAGTGATCCAGTGAGGTGCAGTGAGCTCTCCTAAGTCACAAGGGCAGTAAGCTTCAGGTCCAGGACTTGAATCCAGGTTTTCTAAAACTAAATAGGATGTGCTTATGTATACATGAGGAAGGTAGCGGCAGGGATTGAGGATTGGGAAGTGTTGGACAGGGCAGGATCTTAGATTTAGAGGTGGAAAGGACTTCAGAAGCCATGAAGTCAATTCCCTTAATTTTTAAAGTTGAGGAAAGTGAGATAAGGAAGAACATAGTTGATTTTTCCATGGTGACACAGTAAATATTTGAAGCAGGATTCAAATATAGGTCTTCCTAACTTCAAGTCCAGCACTCCATCCATTGTATTACCTAGCTCTTCCATAATACATTTTTTAAAGGTATACTTGAAGGGGGCAGCTAGATGGATAAAGCACCAGCCCTGGAGTCAGGAGGGCATGAATTCAAATCCAGCCTCAGACACTAGCTGTGTGACTCCAGGAAGTCACTTAACCCTGATTGCCACCCCCCAAAAAAAAATAAAGTAAAGCATACTTGAAGCTTGTGAGAATGCTTTTGAAATGCATCTCCATGTCTCTGTCTCTCTTCTCTTTCTCTCTTTCTTTCTCCCCTCCTGCCCCATTCTCTCCTTCTGCCTCTTCCTCTCCTCCCACTCTCATCTCTGCCCCACCCTCTCTCCTTCTGTCTGTCTGTCTGTCTCTGCCTCTCTCTCTCTTTCTGTTTCTCTGTCTTGTTTGACCATACAGAGAAATTTTCAAGGAAATAACTTTTTAATGTATAGATGTGGGGATAATGATACCTGTAGTTGAGAGGAAACATGGCATAGTGAATAAAGTACTAGACTCAAAATAAGACAATTTGTGTTCTAGTTTTGCCTAGGTAAGGCTTCCTTGCTTGCATACATGTGCACATACACACATGCACACACACACACATGCACACACACACACACACACACACACACACACAGGTATGAGAAATAAAAACAGAATAATCTTTACCCTCAAACAGTTCATGTTCTATTCTGGTAAAGCAACATTTATTCAGGTGAGCAAAGGCAAAGTCACAAATTCTTGAGGTTGTAGGGATGGCACTAGAAACTAGATGAATATAGCAGATGAGATAATAGGATCATAAAATTCGAGATTGATAGGATCTTCAAGATCATCTAGTCAAACTCCATCATTTTACAGGTGAGAAAACTGCTGCTCACAGAGATTAAGTGGCTTGCTCACAATCACATGGTAAGTAGCAAATACAGGATTGGAACCTTGGGTCTTCTGAGCTGAACATTAGAGGAAACTAGGGAGGACTTCATCATTTGACTGTAACTGTTCTTTCCAGTTATCAGTGAGCTTTTAATGACTGAATCTAGTAGTCTTCTCTCGGTATTTATTGTCCTTGACCTCTCTTTGGTATCTGATATTGTGGATCACCTTCTCCTCATGGAGATACTCTCTTTCCCTTCCAGGTTTTCCTGATTCTCCTCCTACATGTCTGATTGCTCCTTCTCAGTCACCTTTGCTGACCCATCATCCACAAGAGACCATCTAACTGCAGCTGTCTCCCAAGGCTCTTTCTTACGTCAATTTCTCTTTTCTCTCTACGTTCTCTCCCTCAGTGATTTCATTGACTCCCATGGTTTCCATTTTCATCCTTATGCTGATGATTTGCAGATCTATAAATCAAGCCCTAGTATCTCACTTGAACTCCAATCCAGCATCACAAATTGCCTATTGAACATTTCAAACTAGATTTGCTGTGGGCATCTCAAACTAAATGTTTCCAAAACAGAACTTATTATTTCTCCCTGAAAACTATCCCTCTTCTGAATTTCACTATTATTTCACCATCCTCTAAATCACTGGTTTCAACCTCATTGCTGTCCTCAACACCTGAATCTTCATTCACTCCATGTATCCAATTTGTTGTCATTCATCCTTTCTTCCTTCACTGCATCTTTCCTATATGTCCCCTTCTCTCTGCTGACACTGCCACCCCCCTACCTCAAGCCCTGATAATCACTTCCCTGGACTTTTGTGCTAGCTTCCTATTTGGTCTCCTTGCCTTCAGCTTCTCTCCTCTCCTGACCACTCTCCGCACTGCTACCGTACTGACTTTCTTAAAGCAAGAGTCTGGTCACCCTTCTACCTCCCCGCATCCAAAAACTTCAATAACTTCCTATCAAGTGTGTGCTCAGAAACAAAGTCCTTTGTTTGCCTTCATACCCTGGATCTATTCTGTCCTTCCAGACTTCTTTCCAGTACAATCCCTTTTTTCACCTCTTACTTATTTTTTAACATCTTATCAAACTCAAACTTATGCCCACACCTTCTAAGTATACTCTAACTGCCCTAATAGAGAGAGAATTCTTAAGAGTTATAAATATCACCTTTCCATGTAGGAATGTAAACAGTTTAATCTCATTGAATACAATTTTTTTTCCTGTTTACCTTTTTATGCTTTTCTTGAGTCTTGTGTTTGAAGATCTAATTTTCTGTTCAGCCCTGGTCTTTTTGTTAGGAAATGTTGAAAGTTTCCTATTTCATTGAAAGTTCATCTTTTCCCCTGAAAGATTATGCTCAATTTTGGTAAGTACTTGGTTTTTGTAATCCAAGCTCCTTTGCCTTCGGGAATATCATATTCCAAGCCCTCAGATCCTTTGATATAGAAGCTGCTAAATCCTGTGTAATCCTGACTTGTGGCTCCTTAGTATTCCAGTTGTTTCTTTCTGACTGCTTGCAGTATTTTCTCCTTGACCTGATAATTCTGGAGTTTGGCTACAATATTCCTTGGAGTTTTCATTTTGTGATCTCTTTCAGGAGGTGATAGGTGAATTCTTTCAATGATGATTTTACCCTTTGATTCTAGGATATCAAGGCAGTTTTCCTTAATAATTTCTTGAAAGATGCTGTCCAGGCTCTTTTTTTTTTTATCATGGCTTTTAGGTAGTCTAATAATTCTTAAATTATCTATCCTGGTCAATACTCCTAATTTCCATTTCAGTTGTTTTTCTCATAAGGTATTTTGCATTTTCTTATTTTTTTTTTATTATTTTGATCTTGTTTGACTGATTCTTGATGCTTCATAGAATCATTAGCTTCTATTTGCCCAATTCTAATTTTTAAGGAATTAAAGGAGTTGTTTTCTTTATGGGATCCCCCCCGGCCAATTTGGCCAATTCTATTTTTAAAGAGTTGTCTTTTTCATTCAATTTTTGTGCTTCTTTTTCCAAGCTATTGACTCTTTTTCATAATTCTCTTGCATAACTCTCATTTCTTTTCCCGATTTTTCTTCTATCTCTTTTACTTGATTTTTAAAATCCTTTTTGAGTTCTTCCAAGAGGACATTTTGGCCTTGAGGCCAATCCATACTCCCCTTTGAGGCTTCCAATGTAGGCACTGTGACATTGTTGTCCTCCTCTGAGGTTGTGTTTTGATGTTCTTTGTCCGTAGTAGGTTTCTATGGTAAGTGTCTTTTCTTTTTGTTTTTGTTAATTTTTAAAAGTTGAGCTCTGTTCCTGGGGTACAGGGGCCACTTTCCCAAGCTTTTTACACTGGGAGCAAGGGGTCTGGTCACTGGCTTTCCACACTGGGGCCTCAGGGGCTGGCAGCTTGTCCACTGAGATAGGGCGGCCTGGCCTAGTCAAACCTGTTGTGCCCTGAGTTTCAGGGCTAGCAGTTTGCTTGCTGCACGGGGGGTTGGAGGCCTCACAGCTGGTCTGCTGTTCCACCGGCCTGCTGAGCCCAGACCATGGGGCCTTGGTTATTGATCTGTGCTGTGGCTTAGAGCTTCCTGCTGGCCTGCCTGGACACCCTTTTTACCCAAGTGAGACAGACCTTTCCTGAAGTGCTTCTAAGTTATCTTGGGCTGAAAATTATTTCACTCAGTATTTTTGTGGATTCTGTTGCTCCAGAATTCTTTCAGATGCTTGATTTAACATTGTTTCTGAGGGAAACTGGAGAGAGCTCAGGCAACTTCCTGGTATCTCTCTGCTATCTTGCTTCTGCCCTTCCTGGCTTCTTTCTCATTATTCCCTTGTACACAGTCTAGTTATACTGTACTATTGTTGTTCTTGATACCGGAAGCTCCATCTCTTATCTCTGTGCCTTTCCCAGTCAATCAATAAACATTTTTGAGGGGGCAGTTGAGTGGCACAGTGGATTGAGCATCAGCCCTGAAGTCAGGAGGACCTGAGTTTGAATCCTGCCTGAGACACATGATGCTCACTATCTGTGTGACTCTGGGCAAGTCACTTAACCCCGGTTGCCTTAACAAAAATAACAAACACTTATTAAGTATCTACTATATACTAGACTCTGTGTTAAGTGCCAGGATACAAAAAAGAGGCAAAAGACAGCCCCTGCCCTCAAAGAGCTTAGGGCTCTACTAGGGTAGGGCTTGGGGAACAGCAAACACGCACAACGAACAAATCTGGTGAAACAAGCCCTATAGACTATAAATAAATAAGAAATAACTAAATGATCAAGGGCACTACAATTGAATAATGGGGGCTTGGGGGGAGGATAGGAAAGGCTTCTTGTTGAATATCTGATTTTAATTCAGATTTGACAGAAGCCATGGAAGCCAGTGGGTGGAGATGAGGAGAGAACGCATTGTAGGCATGGGAGACACCAGACAAAACGCTGATGGATGAAGTGGTTGTGGAATATCCAAGAGGCCAGTGTCACTGGATTGAAGAGTATGTGGTGGGGAGCAAGGTGTAAGAAGACTGGAAAGGTAGGGGGGAGCTAGGTAATGAAGGGCTTTGAATGCCAGATAATTTGTTTATTTGACCCGAGAGGCAATAGCAAGCCACTGGAGTTTTTTAGTGGCTGAGTGACATGCTTTAGTCAAATCACATTGGTGGCTACCTTTTAAATCTTCTTACCTCCCAATACATTCTGTTCAATTGATTGACACTGACCTCCTGGCTCTTCCATGAACAAGAGCCCTCATCTATAAGCTCTGGCCATTTTCTCTGGCTTTCCCCCATTCCTAAAATGTTCTCCTTCCTCTTCTCTGAATACTGACCTCCCTGGCTTTTTTAAAATCCCAACTAGAATCTCCCCTTCTATGGGAAGCCTTCCCCAACCACTCTTAATTCTAGATTGTGAGCTCCCTGAGGGCAGGAACTTTCTTTTGTCACTTTTTGTATCCCCATCACTTAGCTCAATGCCTGGCACGTGGTGAGTGTTTAAGGAATGTTGGATGATTGACTGATTGAATGAATGAATGAATGCATGGAGGATGGATTGGTGTGGGGAGACCCTTGCTCAGGCAGACCCACTAGCAGGCCATTGTAATAAACAAAGCATGAGATGTTGAGGGTCTATACCGGAGAGGTGGTGGTGTCAGAGAAGAGAAGGAGATGCATTCAAGGGATATTGTAAAGATGAAGTCAACAAGCATCAGACACAGATTGGATATGGGAGTGAGAGACAGTGAGGGATTCAGGATGACTCCTAGTTTGCGAACCTTGGGACTGACTGGGAGGAGGATGTTGCCCTCTCCAGTAATAGAGACGTTTTGGAGAAGGGAGGATTTAGGGCAAAAGATAAGTTTAATCTTGGATAAGTTCAGTTTAAGAGGTCTGCTGGACATCCAGTTCAAGACATCTGAAAGGTACTGGCTGTTCTCCATGCCTGGAATGCTCTTTCTCGTCCCTTTCAACTTCTAGATTTCTGGATTCTTTTAAAGCTCGGCTCAGCTCTCACCTTCTAGAGAAAGTCTTTCCAGGTTCCCCCAGCTGGTATTTTATCGTCTCAGATTGCCTTCTATTCACTCTGTATATAACTTCTACAGATCTAGTTATTTCAGTGTTGTCCCCCCCCCCACACACCTTTGAATGTACACTCCTACAGGGGATACTATTTGCCTTCTCTTTGTATTCCTCTGAAAGGCAAAGTGTTATGGAGGATGAAAAGCTGTACTCAAAGTCTGGATTCAAGTCCAGCCATCTACATATTACCTGGGTGTGTGACCTGGGGCCACACACTCAATCTCTCAATGCTTTAGGCAACTTTCTAAGACCATCCATTGCAGAGAAGGTGCTGCCCTGCATTGCAAGAGGAAGTTACCTCACCAGAAATGCCCTAGACCAGTGAGATCAATGATACAGTCCCTTTTTGTTATTGTTGTTCAGTCATTTTTCAGTTGTGTTGAGCTCTTCGTGAACCCATTTTGGGGTTTTCTTGACAAAGATACTGGAGTGATTTGCTATTTTCTTCTCCAGCTAATTTTATAGATGAGGAAACTGAGGCAAACTGGGTTAAATGACTTGCTCAGGGTCACATAGCTAGTAAGTGTCTGAGGCCAGATTTGAACTCAGCAAAATAAGTCTTCCTGATTCCTGATCTAGTACTCTATCCACTGTACCACCTAGCTGCCTACCTAGTCCCTGTCCCCATCCTTTTTATCTTCAGTGTTTATCACAGGCTGAAAGATAGTAGATATTTAAAAATACTTTTTGATAGATTGATTCCAAGGGGCCATGAAATTCACATCATTATCTGAAGCATAAAATAGTCTTTTACAGAATGAACTAAGCTTGTTTTGTGTGTGTGTGTGTGTTGTGTGTGTGTGTGTGTGTGCGCGCGCGCGCGCATAGGGTGACTACAGGAGGGTGGGAATCCTGGTTGAAACAAACAATAGCACAATGATAGACAAACACACGTACAAACATGCTCCTCTCCCTTCCCCGCCCCCCCCCCCTTCCAGGAAGTTGCTCCTGTCTTTTGTTGAACTGTAGGAATCCCAATGATTTTTATATTCCTTGCCACTACTTAGTAACAAGACTTTTTCACCAAAAAGGAAAAAAAAAGGTCTTCTCGCAAACATGTGGGCTTGTGCTTGACATATATAATGGACAAAATTCCAGAGCTGAAATGCCCATTCAACCTTTCTGAGCTTCCACACAGTTTGTCAATGCTTTGAAGTCTTTTGATGCTTCTGTGGCCCCCAATCGAAAGGAAACCTTTTAAATGAGAGGTTGAAGCATTCTTGTTTCCCTTTACTTTCACTTGAAGGATTTCTCCCCTGTCTGATCATTGCAAATCACTTCTGAATGGCACTTGCTGCTTTGCACATCAGCATTCATTTACAAAGAAGAAGAAGAAGGAGATAGAGCCCTATGGGTATACACAGGTCCCTGTTTGAACAATACAAAGAGTTGTGTATCTACTTATATACAGTATTCATTGGCATCAGTGCTGTCTCCCACAGCTATTAATGAAATTATCTTTATGGAATTGTCATCTTTAAATAGTTGCCTTTCCAATACCCTCTGACTCACCCAGCTTTCCAGCATTTGCCATGACAATGACTGTGGGCAATTACTTAGACTCCCTATTGCAATGCCCCGCTTCCTGTCTATGGAGGGTGTTAGAAAAGGCTGCATTTTTATAACTGCAAGAATGGATGGCAATAGGTTCAGCTGAGCTCCAGAGCAATGGAGAGTGACTGACAGTGTATGGTTTCAATATCTCTCTCTCTTCCTCTTTCTCTCTCTTCTCCCTCCCTCCCTCCCTCCATCCCTTCCTTCACTTCCCCCTCCTTCCTTCCTTCCTTCCTTCCTTCCTTTCTTCCTTCCTTCTTCCCTCTCTTCCCTCTGTTCTTTCTCTCTTCTTTCTGTCCTCCTCCTTTCTTTCCCTTCTCCTGTCCCTCTTCCTTTCCTTCTCCCCCTATTTCTATTCTTTCCTTCCCTCCCTCTTTTTCTGGCTCTGTCAGTATCTATCTTTTGTTTGTCTCTCCTGTCTGTCTTCCTCATCACTCCCTCACTCCCTTTCCTTTTCTCCCTTTCTCATTCTTCCTCTTCTCTCCTTTTCCTCCTCTCTCTCTCTCTCATCCCCTCTCCCTTTCCCTCTTTCCTCTCTTTTCCCTTCCCCCCTCTCTTTCTCTGTTTCTCTGTGTCCCTTTCCTTCTCTGTCTTTTCCTCTTTCTTTCCCCCCCTTTCTACTTTTCTCCCTCTCTACCTCTGTCCCTTCTTCTCCTTCACCCTCTCTTTCTATCCTTCTCTTCTTTACTCCTCCCTCTTTGTCTCCTTCTGGATTCTTCATCTCCCTCTCACCCCCATCCACTCTTCTCCCTCTCTTCCTTTCCATCTCTCAATCTCTCTCTTGCTACTTCTCCCTCTTTCCTGCTCTGTCCCTCCTCCCTCACCCCTCCCTTTCCCTCTCTCCTTCTTTTTCTTCCTCCCTACTTTTCCCCATATCCTCCTTGTCACCTTTTCTCCCTGTCTGTGTCTCCACTTCTCTTTCTCCCTCTATTTCCCCTCTCCCCTTTCCTCTCTCTCTCTCTCTCTCTCTCTCTCTCTCTCTCTCTCTCTCTCTCTCTCTCTCTCTCTCTCTCTCTCTCTCTCTCTCTCTCCTTCTCCCTTCTCCCTCCCTTCTCTGTTTCCCCCTCCCTCTCCTTCTCTTTCCCTGCCTCTCTCTGTAGCAGCACTTTCCATGAAAGGTTTCTCATCTTTTCTGTTGCTTGAACAGCAATTATGAACGTGTTCTACATGGGAAGAATGCATTAATTGGAGGCTTTCTAGAGATTTTCAGGTTTACCAACCCAAATGTAGAGATAAGCTCTTCAGAGAAAAAGTGCCAAAATGTTCATAGAGCTTGATTCTGCAAATTGACTTCACTCTTGCTAGACTTTGAGGTATGAGGGGTTTTCTCCCATTTGGCATCCTTCCAAGGACCACTTCACCCAAATGTCAGCAATGGTTATGACAGAGGGATTATGGGTTCACAGGTGGTCTTTTCTTGGGGGGGGGAGACCAGTAGAGCCAGTGCAAAAGCACTGACCTTGGAGGTAGGACAGTGGGGGGACGTAATAGGGTGATCCCTTGTTAGGGAATCAGAACACCCCACTTCCAACCTTAGCTACTTTTTAACTATGTGATTTAGATCATGTCTCTTGGTCTAGGCTTCTGGATTCAATACATATTTCTTATGTGAATCAGAGATGTCTAGCTGGAAAGGATCCAAGCCAACCCTCTCATATTATGGATGAAGAAACTGAGGCCCAGAGGCATTAAGTGTCATACCCAACATTACACAGAGTAAGTGAAAGAAGTGATTTCAACTTAAGCCTCTAACTACAAAGCCACATTCCTTTTACTTCCCCTGGGGGAAGGGAAGGGAATAAGCATTTTTAGAGCCTCCTACAATGTGCCAGGCACCTATGTGCTTTTATAAACATTATCTAACTTGATTCTCACAACTATCCTGGAAGGTAGGTGCTATTATTAATCCATTTTACAGTTCAGGAAACTGAGGTGAACAGAGATTAAGTGACTTGGCTAGGGTCACGCAGCTAGTGAGTGTTTGGAGGCCATATTTGAACTTGGGTCTTCCTGACTCCAGGTCTGATGTTTCATCTACCAAGACACTAAACTGCCTCTATCTATCCTTTTCCTATATTACTATCTTTCATGCAATTTCCTTGGTTCTAGGATATAAAACCTGCCTTACCCCCCCCCAATAAAAGAGAAACAAACAAACAAACAAACAAACCTAAATAGTCACTCTCTTTAAGGAGAAGGGATCTCCTACACTGAAGTATGTATAACATTATGAACAGTGATTTCAAAAGAGAAAACAAAAACACTAATGACTAAGAGGAATGTGGAAAGACTTCCTGCAGAAAGGATCCTATGAGTTGTGCTCTGTGAGAAGACAGGGATTTTACCAGGAAGAAGTAAGGGGGGAGGGTGCACTAGGCATGAGTTACAGCATAGGCAAAGACATCATGACTGGAAGGGGACTATTGAATTGGAGGAGCAACCAGGAGGCTGATTTGGTGGAAAGGAGCAATATGAAATAAGACTGGGAAGGTAGTGTAGAGCCAGATCATGGAAGACTTTCAAGAGAAGCATCTAAATGGCAGGTTGAAAAGTCTGTCTTTTGTCCTACAAGGAAGTTATCCTAGATGATCTCTGAGGTCCTTTGTAGCTCTAGTGATCCCATGAGCCTCTGTTCAAAGTAGCTCTAGGATCATGGTTGGAGCTGATTGTTAAATGTTCAAGATGAGCATTTATACCTGAGAAATTAGCAAATGCTATGTGTTAGGCTTGAGTTGTCATTTTGTTGACTGTTTAGACTTAAAAGAGTAACGGAGAAAATAATAATCAAATTAAACTTCAAAGCATGTCTTCCATGCATTTCTCCCCTAGAATCCCAATTGTTAGATATTTACCAGAGCAACACTGGAGCCAGAGCGTTCATCCTTGAGGTGAAGTATTGCTTCCACATTAGCATTAGGGAATGTATCATTGAAAGGGAGGTCAACCTTTGGAAGAAAAAAAACCCCTCCAGGTAGATAGCAAGTTTGTGTAGAAAAACATATCACGTCAGTGATGCTGGCTGTTTCAATACCTGCCAGGGATGATTGTCAATGATTTGCTACTCAAGTGTTGTCCTGTAGCAAATGGGCTGGATTAGAGTACTCTGCATCTACAGTCAGAAACCTAGAATGCAGGCATGTCATCCCTTAAGTAGGCAATGATTTGGACTGATGAAAATGGCTGGAGGACATGGTATAAATTCCTAGGCCAGTCCTGCAGGCCAACTCTACATCCTCCTTGGAGACCAATTCCAGATCCCATGATGCTTGATCTGAGCCAGAACCGCTTCAGGGCCCCCATTTCCCTATCTCTTCAATCACATAGGCCATATTGGTATAGCAGATGGTGGGTTGGAAATACAGGTGGTGACATCACAAAAATTAGCAGTGGGGAATACATGCACTTTGATGGGGAGAAAGAAGGAGGGAAGTGAGAGAAAGGAGGGTTTGATCATCCAGGGTAGCAGATATGGCATGTGGAAAGCAGGGGCCTGAGAAATGAAGCCTTGGCTATCTCAGTTCAAGTCATTATTGAGTACCCAAGATATATAATGCCTTGGGCCAGGTGCTGAGGAAGGAATGAATGAAAGAAGGAAGGAAGGAAGGAAGGAAGGAAGGATTGAAAAGAGGGAGGAAACAAGAATCGATTGGGCCTACTGTGTGCCAGGCACTGTACTAAGCACTTTATAGGTATCATTGCATATGATCCTTACAACAGCCCTAGGAGGTAGGTGCTATAAGTATCCCCATTTAAAAGATGAAGAAACTGAGGTAGACAAACATTAAGTGACTTGCCCAGGGTCATATAGCTAGCAAATATCTGCGTATGAATTCATGTCTTCTTCACTCCCTGGCTTAGATAGATAGATAGATAGACAGAGAGCATTTTATCTACTGTGCCACCTAATTTCTTGGTTAAAACAAGTAGAAACAAAAAGTCACTGTGTACTTTCTACCCATATCTAATATTCCTCTTTCCGGTCACCTTCTTCCTGCCCCTCCCTTTCCTGAAACAGCTAGGTGGTACAGTGAATAGAGCTCTATCCTGGAATTAGGAAGACCTGAATTCAAATCTGGCTTTAGATACTTAATAACAGGGTGATGCTGGGCAAATCACTTCACTCGTCTGCCTCAGTTTCCTCAACTGTAAAATGGGGGTCATAATAGCACCTGCTTCCCAGGGTTGTTGTCAGGATAAAAAAGAGATAGTATTTTTAAAATGCTCTCTTTGCACCGTGCCTGGCACATAGTAGGCATTTTATTTAAAAAAAAGTTCATCTCTTCCTTCTTAACTATTGCAATTCCTGCTCCCACTGGATAGGCAGAAGCCTCATGTGTCTATCCTCTCAGGCCAATTTCAGGACTATGATCATTTTCCTTATACCACAAGGATCTCACAGCAGCTGAAAAAATGACTTGAAATTGCTGGTCTTTTAGGACGGTTCTGGGACAGAGTTCCCCTGTGTTGGGAAATGCAATTCTCAACCTGGACCCCAAAGAGAAGCTGGTGACAGTCAGTAAATCATAGTAAGCACAAGATTCTCCTATCTAGCTTCTGTATCTTGCTAAAAATATAATCTGGATGGGAAGGGATTTCCTAACAGAAAATGTACAGAGTCAGACCTTCAGGACCCTAGTGGGATGGACAAAGAAGGGGAGAGCAGGAACTATTTACTGTTTGCAAATTTTTAACTTTTCAAATCCCTTGTGAGCAGCTGACTGCTCTGTGTGCTCAGTACTGTAATAAGATTGCTAGGCAATCTTGTGCTGCGGAAGAGAATTGAATTGGTAATCAGAGGGCCTACATTCAAATCTTGGATCTATTTTCTATCTATGTGACCTGGAACAAGTCACTTAGCTTCTCTATGCCTCAGTTTCCCAATCTGCAAAACGTGGGTGTTAGGTTAGCTAGGAATTTCTTTTTCTTTTTCTTTTTTCTTTTTTAAAATTCTTTCCAATTTTATTAATTTATTGATCTATCAACAATCACTTCCAAATACTTTTGAGCTGAAAATTTTTCTCCCCCTTCCTACCCCCCCACCCTCCCCAAGATGGTGCACAATCTGATATAGGCTTTACATTTACATTCCTATTAAAAATATTTTCACATTAGTGAAGTTGTAAGTAAAAATTAAAACCAATATGAGGAACCATCAGAAAGATGAAACAAAACTCAACAGAAGGTAAAAATAAGTAATAGTGATTCAACTTCCATAGTTCTTTCTTTGGATGTGGGCAGCATTTTCCATCCCGGGGTCTCTGGAGATGTCTTAGATCCTTGTAACGCTGAGAAGGGTTCAGTTTAACAATATTAGTCATCGCATAACGTGGCTGTTAATGTGTACAAAGTCCTCTTGGTTCTGCTCACTTCACTCAGCATCAGACCATATAGGCCTTTCCAGGTTTTTCTGAAGTCAGCCTGTTCATCATTTCTTATAGCACAATAGTATTCCATTACATTCATATACCACAACTTGCTCAGCCATTCCCCAACTGATGGGCATCCTCTCAATTTCCAATTCTTCGCCACCACAAAAAGAGCTGCTATGAATATTTTTGTACATGTGGGTCCTTTTTCCATTTGTTTGATCTCTTTGGAATATAGCCCTGTTAGCTAGGAATTTCAAAGATCCCTCAGAGGCGTAGGGACCTACACCTACACCTACACCATGCTGATTTTTGACACAATCAAATCCACAACAGAGAAAAACCAGGAAAGGACAAGTTACTCAGTGAAGGTAGGTAGCAGATTTCTCCTCTTTAAAGAATGACCAAAGTCTGAATATCACTTTCTGGATATGTCACAGAGACAGTTAGGGCTCATAAACACACTGACCTAGATGTTGTCTGAATCTGCTTTCTATCCTCTGGGTGTTTTGGCGTAGTGGACGGGGCTGTGGAGTTGTAATCAAGAAATTCTGGGTTCAACTATAACCAAAAAGCTGTGCAAACGTGTATACCCTTTGACCCAGGAATGCCACTACTAAGTCTGTATCCCAAAGTGAAAAGTAAAAGGACTTATTTGAACAAAATATTTAGAGCTGCTCTTTTATTGTGCTGGCAAAGAATCAAAAATTGAGGGGATGCTCATCAATTGGGGAATGGCTGAACAAGTTATGGTATATGATTGTGATGGATGAAGAAAGGGTGGTTTCAGAAAAAAACATGGCAAGGCCAACATGAACTGATGCAGAGTGAAGTCATCAGAACCAGGAGATCATTGCACACAGTAACAGCAATATTGTAATGATTATCAACTGTGAAAGACTTAGCTACTCTAATCAAGACAGTTACTCAAGTCAGTTCCAAAGGACTCATGATGAAAAAATGTGATCCTACCTTCAGAGAGAACTGATGACCTCTAAGTATGAAGTATGATTTTTCTCACCTTTTTCCTGACATGGCTAATATGGAAATATGCTTTGCATGATTTCACATGAATAATTGATATATCATTTGCCTTCTGGTGGATGTAGGAGGGGCTGGAGGGAAAGAGAGAATTTTTGAACTTAAAGTTAAAAATGTTAAAAATAAATAAATAATAATTAAAAAAATAAGTTCTAGGTTCAAATCCCAGCTCAGTAATTGTGACTGTGAATGAACCACAGCCTCTCTATGCCATAACTTGTTCATCTATAGAAGGAGGGGGTTTGCCCCTTGCCACTCTGAATTTATGATTCTATGGTCCATCAGGGAGGCTCCTGGAACTATATAAATCTAGACAAAAATGCCAACTGTATACAATACACAGGAGAGACAAATCAACAAACGTTTATGAAATGCTCAGCACTGAGCTAAGTTCTGAGGATATATAGAGAGGCAAAAACAGTGCTTGTACTCTAGGAATCTTCTTTGGGGAAACCTGCCTGGAGATGATTTGGGATACAAAGGACCCATTTTCTCTGTTTGACCTACAACATAATTAGAAAGGGCAAATTGGCAATGGAATCTCCCCATTTAGGTCATATGAGATCACAGATCAAGGATTGGCATGGACCTCAAAAGCCATATAGTTCAACTCACTCATTTTTGCAGATGAGAATACTGAAACACAGAGAATGGAAGTGACTTGCTTACAATAAGGCAGCAGAAAATATCTGAGTCAGGATCTGAACTCAGCTTTTCCCGACCCCAAGTGCAATATTCTATGTATTCAGCCACCCAGCTACATATCATATGCTTTTGTGATAGCAAATGATAGACCAGGGAAGATGCAAAGGAAAGATATAAAGATTCCCCCTTCCTTCCTTTTCCATGTCTACCACTAATGCAAAGGGGAATTCAATTCACAAAATCTTTATTAATCATCTGCTTTATGTATGTCATTGTGTCAGATGCTGAGGATCCAAAGATGAAGGGCAATGTAGTCTCTGATCTCCAGGACCTCACATTCTAATAGGGGAGATAAGACATAGATACAGATAACTATAAAACAAATTGGAGTATGACAAATGCCAAGGAGTGACCATGAGGAATTCCAAGTGGAAAACAGGAGATTGAGAAATGGACTTCATAAGACCAAAATGAGGGAGAGAAGTTAAGGCTAGTAATTTGCCTAAAAAAGATTTTCTTCTGTCTTTCTGTCTCTCACTCTTTCTTTCCCTCTCTCCTTTCCATCTCTTTCTCTGTTTCTTTGTTCCTTTCTTTGTTGCTATCTCTAACTTTCTCTCCCTCTCCCTTCTCTCTTTGTCTCTGTGTCTGTCTTTACCTTTATTTCTCTGTCTATATGTCTCTGCTTCTTTCTCTGTCTCTGTCTTTCTCTCACTTAAAAAAAAATGTAATTAACTAGGGGAAGCTAGGTGGCACAGTGGATAGAACACTGGTCCTGGAGTCAGAAGGACCTGAGTTCAAATACTAGCTGTGTGACCCTGGGCAAGTTATTTAACCCTAATACCTTGCAAAACAAAAAACAAAACAAAAACAAAAATGAAAAAGAAAAAATTAACTAAAAACTTACTGTAAACCAACAGTGTGATGTGACAACCAACAACTATAACACTTTCTTGAATTTCATCAAGAAAAGCGTAGTCGATGACCAGGCAAGGCCGAAAGTCAAGAATTTATTATGCACTTACTGTGTTATCAGGCACTATGCTAAGTGCCAGGAACAGTAGGAAAAAAAAGAAGATAGTCCCCAACCTGATGGAGCTTACATCCTAATTGGGAAAGACAGCACATGAAAGGGAGCTGAAAAGTTGGGGGAGGAAGGTGGGGCACAGAAAGACCGAAGACGCAGAGCTGGAAGGGAATGGAAGTTTGGCTGGCCTGTACCCATCCCCAAAATGAAGGCCCTGAGAAGAATTAACCAATGAGAGAAGCAGGCTATCATAGGACAGGTATGATATTTTAGGATGAGAAGGCTACAGGTTATGAGGAAAATTACAGGTTAAGATGGCAGCTGAGGCTTCATGGTGGCCATATCCAGGATTTAGGGAGCAATAGCCCTAGAGTACCCTGCCCTGACCCTGTGATCAGATCATATTTGGAGTGTTATGTTCAATTTATGGGGAACATTTAAAAGCTGAAGACTATCTAGAGAAGGGCTTCCAGGATAGTAAAGGACCCTGAATTTCTATCCTATTAGGACTGGCTGAAGGAATAGGTTAGCTATTACCTGGAGAAGAATCGAGAGGAGATGTATGATAGTTGATTTCATGCATTTAAATGGCTCTTATGAGGAATTGGGTGTGTTTTCTTTGTCTTCAGTGGACAGAACTCAGGAACACTGAGTAAAAAAGCTGAAGAAAGGGAATTGTAGGTTTGATAAGATGAAAAAAACAAACTTAGTAACAACCAGAACCACCCAAAAATGGAATGGGGTGCCCCAAGAAGTTAAGAGACCCCCTTCCTTGGAAGTCTTCAAGCAGAGCCTGGATGACCATTTGTAAGGTATGTTAATGTTAGATCAATGGGGATTTTAAGTCAGCTATTGGGTGGATTAGACAACCCTGTGTTTCCTTCCAACAATCTCCTTTCTTGATTCCATGAAGGCTTCTTGGAGAAGGTGCCCCTTAAACTGTCTCTTGAAGAATAGGGAGGATTTTAATGAGCAGGGATGGGTTTGGGGGTGGGACATGGCTTACCTGATCTCCACAGAGCCACAAAGTCCCCACTTTAAAGAAAGAATCATCGACTTTGTACATGTCAGGAGGCTCTTTGGTAGGCAGATAAAGCTTAGTGATCCCTTCTCAGTTGGCACCAGCTAGAGATAACGAGTCAACACATTGGCTACCAAGTTTGGGCCTACGCTCCATGTCCCCCACCAAAAAAAAAAAAAAGCAACTTGCTAGGTTAGAACATTGGACCCAATCCAATAAGATGAAATTTAATATTGTAACTTGCATTAAAAGTTCACAAATATAAAATGGTGGAGACTTGACTAGATAATAGTCTAGTCTACAAAATATCTGGTGGTTTTAGTGGACTGCAAGTTGGTGTGAATCAACAGTATGGCAACCAAGAAAACAAATGTGATTTCAGGTAACATTAAGAGAGTCAGAGTGTCCAGCTCTAGGAAGTATCATTCTGTATCCCAGCCTGGTCCGACCATGCATGGGGATCTGATATTCAGTTCTGGGTAGCACATTTTAAGGGCACTGATAAGCTGGAGATTGAGAACAACAGCAAAGGACTTTGCAATTGCACGTAAGAGATCAACATGAGATTAAGGAGCTTGGGTTATGGAGCCTTGAGAAGAAAATCCTGAGAACAGGTAATAATAACTACTTTCAGTGCTGGAAAGAATATCACAGGGAAGAGAGATTAGGCTTCTGTTGTTCGGTTCACTCCGCCAGGTTCTGAAAAGGAGAATCTCAAGCCAGGAAGAAAGGAGAAAGAAGGAGATCCAGGCTTCCCATTTTTTGAAAGTCATCATGTAGTTTGTTCAAGCTACAATTTCTACATCAAGCCTCTGGTCGGTTTTTGACATGCAGAAGATGGCTGCTGCTTCTGCCCCAGTTCTGCATCTTCCCTCTAGCTCTCTCTTTTGAGCTGAGGTTCATTAGCAGTATGTCTGAGCCAGTGAACTCTAAAGGAAAAAAAAAGTATCGAAGCCTGGCCAGAGACTAAAAGCAAGACAGGCGTTTGGATCAGAATCTTGTCAAGGCCACTGAGAGTGGGCACTCCCCAAATGTAGAAGGCCACAGCTTGAGAAATCGCCTGTGGAAGTCAAAAAGTGTAGTTACAGATGAGAACAAAAAGGAGGGTTGCTATTTTCCCCAAGTGAGCTAGTTACCATGGAGAGAGGGCAAGAGGAATGTCAAGGCAATGGAGAGAGAGTGTGCCAGAGGGCACAGAAATGGACACAAATAGTAGCTGTGTGAAGGCCGAAGCTAGAGATGTGACCTCTTCTGACAATGACAACCAGGCAATTTGGACAACATCAGAAATGGTTTCTGTGTCATAGATATTTTTGACTTTTGCTAATGAATCTGACAGGTCTGCCAATGAGAAGTCCTTTGTCTTATGCCTGACCTAACATAAGCTCCTTACACAAATGCATGGTGTATTATTGTAAACATGCCTCATTTTACCCAACGGAAGTGCTCAGGAAGGGTTCTGTGTGGATAGGATTCTGGTTAACCAAATTCTGTTTTAAATGATTCAAGGGAATGTATTAATGGAAATGTCTGGTGAATTGTCTTGTAAAAGAAAAAATAATTCCCTAATAATCTATTTTTTAAATCTATATTTACCTTGACCTGCAGTTCCCAATTTACAAATGAATTACCTAAAGGTAACTTATAATTTGTTTGATGGAAAGGTAATTTCCCATGGAAACGATGTTATAAATTTTGGCCAGGCCCCTAGAGAAGCCCATAGAAGTCTATTTAAGCCATGATGAAACTAAGGATTGGTAGTAATAGAAGGCTTGAACTCTGGAAGATCCTAAGCCCTATTCTGAGCCCCATGCCTGATCCCCGACTCCCTGTGAGCTCTGAGTCGGCCTGAGTCCTGAGCCCTGTATCTGATCTCTAAACCCCTTGGAGGCTCAGGGCTGACTGAACCCTTAGTACTGAACTGAATCTATAAGCGCTTCCAAGGCCTGAGCTCCTCTGAGCCTTGAATATTCTGAGTCCCTAATCCTCTCTAACCCTTAGCTTGAGCCTTGAGAAGGGGAAGAGTGAAGGGTACAGATATGAGAGGGCTGGGGGCACCATGGTTTGGAGCCCTAGCAGTGGAAGTCAGGATTATGTGGCAATTATAGTAGCTCTCATAGCAGTGTGTGTGTGTGTATGTATGTGTGTATGTGTAAGTTTGTGTGTGTATGTGTTTGTGTATGTGTATGTATGTGTTGTGTGTTTGTGTGTATATGTGTGTGTGTTTGTGTGTATATGTGTATGTATGTGTGTGTGTTGTGTGTGTATGTGTGTATGTATGTGTGTGTATGTGTGTTTGTGTGTATATGTGTATGCATGTGTGTGTGTTTATGTGTGTGTGTGTGTGTGTGTGTGTGTGTGTGTGTGTGTGTGTGTGTTTGCGTCTATGTGTTGAGCTCCAGGGGTAGAGTTCCAGGGCAGCGTAGAAACAGCCATTGATATAAACAGGTTGCTGGTGCATTGAGTGTTTGTTGGTATAGGGTCTCCCCTCACAGGGGATCCTGTCAGTATTGCTTTGTGAAGTCTTCATCCTTCTTGATTTCTTTGCTGTCTTCAGTAAATTTGACCTCCTTTTCCTCATTCATCTTATCCCCTCTCTAGGTTGTTGCGGTGCTGCTCTCTCCTGGTTCTTCTCCAATCAGCCTGACTGTTCCTTCTCAGTCTCCTTGCTCGAGCTAATGACTATTAAACATGGGAGTTCCCTAAGGGTCCATACGAGTCCTCTTCTCTTCTCCCGCTATAGTATTTTGCTTGGTGATCTCATCAGGTCCCATAGGTTCAATGATCATTTCTATACAAATGATTCCCAGATGTACACACACACACACACACACACACACACACACACACACACACACACAAGCTTAGTGTCTCTTCTGACACTCAGTGTTGTATCACCAACTGCTTTCTGGTCAAATTTCAAACTCAACATGTCCAAAATAGAATTCATTACCTCTCTCTCTGTGTCTCTGTCTGTCTCTCTGTCTCTGTGTCTCTGTCTGTCTGTCTGTCTCTCTCTCTCTCTGACTCTCTCCCTCCCTTCCCCCTTCAACTTTACTATTACTACAGAGGGCACCATCATCTTCCCAGTCATTTAGGCCTACAACCTGGAAAAGAAAAGAATATAAACAACAGCCTTCTGGTTGGTCTCTCTGCCTCAAGTTTCTCCCTATTCCAGTACATCTTCCACTTAGCTGCCAAAATGATCTTCCCTAAGCCCAGGCTTGATCATGTCAGCACTCTACTATAGGATCCAATATAAAATCTTCTCTTTGACATTCAAAGCTCTTCATAATTTGGTCCCTCCTACTTTTCTAGTCTTCTCACTCCTTACACTCCTTCATGTACTCTACCCTCCAGTGACACTGGTCCCCTTGCAGTTTGTCACACAAAACACTCCATCTCCTGACTCTGGGCATTTTTCATTCCATGCCTGGAATACTTTTCTTCTTTTACCTCTACCTCCTGGCCTTCCTGGCTTCCTTTAAGACTCAGCTCAGATCACCTCCTGCATGAAGCTTTCCTCTTCCACCCCTGTCCCAGCCCCATGATCCTTTCTCTTTGAGATGATCTCTAATTTGAGTATATCTTATTTGTGCATAGTTGTTTGCGTGTTTTGTCCTGCATTAAAATGGGAGCTCTGTGATGGCAGAGACTATTTTTGCTTTTCTTTGTAACCTCAGCACTTAGAGATGTGCCTGAAACAATTTTAATAAATATTTATTTACTGATTGAATCTTCTTCACACCCAGTACTCTGTCTCTGGCCTCTATTTTTTAAATGGTTGCTCCCCACTTACAAGTCATGACATCACCCTCATGATGTCATTGGCCCTCTTTGAGAATGAAGGATGAACAGTAATCTGATGTCCTGGAGTCTCTTCTCAACTGACTTCTGCCCCTGGCTTCCCTGCTTTCCTTTGAGACTCTTCTCGAATCTCTTCTCAAATCTTTCCTTTCGCTGAGGCCTTTCTGAATCTTTCCTTTTGCTAGTCCCTGTCCTCTGAGATTACCTTCAGTTTCACTGTGTACATCTTGTATATACATAATTATTTGCATAGCGTCTCCAACATTAGAATGGAAGCTCCCAGAAGGCAAGGTAATAAGGTCAACAAATTCTTGTTGACTGATTGAGTGTCCTCAACAAAGTCCAGCGATTTCCTATCGCTTCCAGGGTCAAATAGAAGGTGCATTGTTTGGCTTTTAAAGCCCTTCACAACCTAGCCCCTTCCTGTGTTTCCAATCCCGGACTTTACTCTGCTCCACATACTCTAAGATATAGACACACTGGTCTTCTTGCTATTCCTCACATCTGATCTTTGATTTCCCATCACCATGCCTTTACCCTAGCTGTCCCCCATGGCTCGAACACTTGCCTTTCTCACCTTCATCTTGTGGAATTACTGACTTCCTTCAAGACTCAGCTCTCATCTTACCTTCTGTTATGAGGCTTTTCTTTGTCTTGTCTGGTAGCTACTTCCTTCTTCCCTGAGATTATCTTCTATCTACTCTATATGTATATATGCATGTGTAGTATAACATATATGATATATTAAATGATATGATTTGTATTGTATTATATTGTATGTCTTATATTATGTTCTATTATATTATATTATGGCGTGGTGTGATGTGTTATGGTACATTACATCATTTTATGTTATATACTAATATAATGTAATTATAATAATGGTAATATATAATAACATAATACAATACAATATTACATGTGGCATTATAATATTATCTAATGATGATGATAATCATAATAATAGCTTGCGTTTTTATAGTAAGATGGCTAGGTGACATAGTGAATTGTGTGTCAGGCCTGGAGTCCGGAAGAGTCATCTTCTTAAATTCAAATCTGGTCTCAGACACTTACCAGCTGTGAGACCTTGGACAAGGCATTTAACCCTATTTGCCTCAGTTTCCCCATCTGTGAAATAGACTGAAGAAGAAAATGGCAAGCCGCTCCAGTATCTTTGCCAAACCCAAATAGGGTGGGTCATGAAGAGTTGGACATGATTGAACAGCAAAACAACAACAATGTATGTAACACTTACTATGTACCAGACACTTTAATTGATTCTCGCTACAACCATGGGAGGTAAGTGTTATTATCTCCATTTTACAGATGAGGAAATTGAGGCTAACAGAAGTTAAATGACTTGCCAAGGGTCACACAGGTGACCATGATGCTACTGACTCATACAAGAAGCCCACTGGTTTCTCCATTCACAGGAATGGGTTTGGACTTTTCCATCTACACTCTCTCTTGGAGTCCTTCTTGTAATCAAGATAACCTGGGCTAATCATAACTGAGATAACAACAACAGTAAAAGTAAACAACAAGAAACTACTATTTATATTACATTATAAAGTTTTTAAAGTGGTTTTACATACATTAGTTCATTTGGCACAGAGCTGCTTTCATTATCTCCAGGGAGCTTAGATAGAAGGATGGAAAAGGTACTCAACTTGGAGTCAGAAAGCCTGGATTCCAATCTAGTCTCTGCCGTTTAACTGACTATATGATACTGGGTTTATCATCATGTCTCTACCCCTCAGGTCTTCATTTTTAAAGTGAATGGGTTGAACTAGATTAGTAGAGACAAGCTCAAATAGAACAGATCCCTGGGGGTCCACATAATGACTTAGAAAACCACTAATTAACATTATCTGTATTTTATTATATTTTTATTCATTTTGTAAAGGATTTCTCAATTATATCTTAATCTGTTTGAGACCTCAGGCAGGCTGAGAATTTAATACCTCAGGACCAGGAGATCTCTCAGGTTGTTCCCAGCTGTAACACTCTAAGACTTGCTGATTGCACTGTTGGTTCACAGGGAAAGATTGAAATAGTTAGCAGAGTCCTGTTTAATACCATTGCTCTTTAATGGAAATATGACAGCATTCTAAATCACAAACCCAGCAGCTTTGGCCAAACCAGGAAATAGTTCTGTGGGGTGGGGTCTCTGAAGACTGGGTTTGAAGAGTGATGTTATGAATTCTGATTATGGTCTTTCAAAGGTTATAGTGATGGGGTGCTAGGGTGCTTGTGCTTGTGTGGTTGTGCTTGGACTTGGACCCCAATTTCTCCCTAGTCTCAGAAACACTGTCTCTGACAATTTCTCCCCAGCCCAAGGACACTGTGCCCAGCAATTACTCATGAGTTGGCCCCAGCAAGACCCTTATCTCTCTCCCTGGTGCAACTACACAAAGCTGGGTGAGAGAGTGCTGGGCTGCTCAGGCCCTGGTCCTAAGATCGTGTCTCTGGAAACCTCTCAATTCCTTAGTAAGCTCCTGTCTTGTGAGAAAACTTTCCCTTGTTGCAGAGCATTTCTAATCAGGACAGAAAGAGAGGGGTGTCTTGTCTGGCTCAAGGAGTTTTGTCCTCCTGCCAGATTCCCAAGATACATGCCTCTGACATCCTCCCTCCCTGTCTGGTATACTCCCTACACTTTCCCACTTGTAGCTCCCAAAGACACTTGGACCTTTAGATTACCTAATCAGTAGTCCTAGCACTCCTTTCCCATATAAACCCTAGTTCCATCCTTAGTCTCTTGAAGGTTCCTTAAGAATCCTTGCTTGCTGAAAAGTGTAACAGCAAACTTTTTGCCGACTTGGCTTAAAGAATGCTTGAGTCTGTGAATTTGTTCTAGATGACCCCATCCTGTACTCCAGTCTTTGAGGGGTCTCAACCTCTCAGACTGCACCAATAGGATCCTAGGTTTCTAGATTTAGAGTTAGACAGGATTGTAGAGTTTATCTAGTCCATCCCCCAAAACACTATGTGTGGGTAAACTGAGGTATAGAGCAGTTAAATGACTTGCCCAAGGTCATGCAGATAATAAATGGCAGAATCAGGAATTGATCCCAGCTCCTCTGTCTCCAAATCCAGTGTTCTTTATTTTGCACCACACGCTCCTTTTTTATTA
This sequence comes from Phascolarctos cinereus, assembly GCF_003287225.1. Lineage (NCBI taxonomy): Eukaryota > Metazoa > Chordata > Mammalia > Diprotodontia > Phascolarctidae > Phascolarctos > Phascolarctos cinereus. The sequence goes on from NW_027556098.1 coordinate 397,350,444, forward strand.
AACCATCTCACTTTGTGATTACATGTGGCCCACAGGAAGTGTGTCTAGCATCTCTCTTGCCAGGGACAGATTCTAAAAGGTCTCATAGTTGAGTGTCTTGAGTCTGTCAATCAGAGTGGGGCCAGGACCTTTGGTCATGAGCATCTGGTGCTAGCAGAATAAAGTTTTCAAGTGCAGGAATTCTGGGCTGACATCTTGCACATAGGCTCCCACTGAATGTTACTTACAGAGCAAGGAGGAGGCTGATAGATGATAACCACATCATCAGATTGGCAATGTAATAATCTTTAGGCCATCTTTTACTAATAGAGGTGATACTGGTAGGCATAGAAACATAGTCCTTCTGTCCCTCATTCCTTACCACCTCACTCTTTCCACCTTGAGTTACTCTTTAGTGATAACATCAGACAAAGTGATGAGGGGACAAAAGCCAAACTGAAGGCAGGGAGTTCAGGTCAGGGACCAGGTAAGATTCATAGAGCCACTGAATTGCAGAGTGGGAAGAGATCTCTGGGGCCACCTAGCTGAGACTTTACCTAAACAAGAATACTTCCTTCCCCCCACCCCATCCCCAACACAAACAATCTACTCAATATCATCCCTGGCTATCAAGTATAAATCAGGAAAGCAAGTAAAATCATCAAGATAAAAGTATAAAGATCCTGAGTCTCTTCTGGATCTTAAATGTTCAAGGGCAGAGAATGAGACCATATGATAAAGCAGTAACCTTCAAGTGATTTGAATACCAATCACCTGAGAATCAGTGTGGAGTGTGTTTTATCCCTCTAGTAGAATGAAAACCCTTGAGGGCAGGGACTATTTTCTTTTTGTTTTTGTACCGCTAGAACATAGCCAGTGCCTGGGAGATAATAAATGCTCAGGAAGAGCCTTTTGTTGTAGAGTCATTCAGTCATGTCTGAGTCTTCCTGACCCTATTTGGGGTTTTCTTGGCAAAGATACTGAAGTGGTTTGCAATCTCCTTCTCTTGCTCATTTCACAGGTGAGAAAACTGAGGCAAATAGGGTTAAATGACTTGTCCAGGGTCGCATAATGACTAAGTGTCTGAGGGCAGATTTGAACTCCTAAAGATGAGTCTTCCTGATTCCAGGACAGGCACTCTATCCACCATCCCACGTCACTGCTCCTAGAAGAGCCTATTAGATTAGATTGGCTTGTATTGATACAGTAGAAAGAACACTGGATTTAGAGAAGATCCAGGTTTGATTTCTGACATTTCCACTTATTAGATATTTGACATTGGATGAGTCTTTTTAACTCTCTTAGCCTCATTTATTAACTTTGGGGAATGATATCAGCCTCCTACATTCCTCACAGGCTTGCTGTAATGGTAAGGTGGCATAGTGTATATCAAAGGCCTTATTAACCTTAGTGCTCTATATAAAGTTAGCTATTATTTCATTTCTGCAATGTTTATATTTGACAGGGCTTAGGTAGAAATAGTCCAAGGACAAGTTGCTATCTTACTATTCTTATTTTGTGTTTATTATCTAGTAAAAAGCACAGATAAAGTAACTGACTTTTTTTTTTTAATTAAATGAGTGTATTGGGATATGCATTCTGTAGATTCACTGAAAGCATATTTCAGACAACTCTATTAGCAGACAGGAGAGTGGAGATAATGATCTACTTCTCATTCTGTTCCCACATGGTTTTGATGTCTTCTGTTAGGTCTGCACATTTTGATAACTTTTTATTCCATAATTTGAAGGCTAGGCATAATTGGATCATAGATTTAGAGACGGAGGGACCCTTAGAGACCATCGAATCTAATCCTCTGAAATTACAGATAAGAAAAAAAACAAGGCTAAGTGACCTGTCCTGGGTCACACAGCTAGGAAGCAGATGAAGCAGGATTAAACCCTGGTCTTCCTGACAACAAGTCCAGTGTTTAGCCACTGCATAGTGATATCTATCAAAAATGTCCTTTAATTTCCATTGGTTAATGTTGCATCCAGAGAATAGGGCCAATCATTTTTTCTTGATGATTCTCTATTTTGAGTGGCACTGATAATCTGTTGAACTCTTAATGGTATATCTATTGAACTGAACAATTTTTTTTTATATTTCTTTGTTGACATACTATTGGCTGAGTTCATGTGTACATTGCCATGGAGGGCCTTGGGGATGCATTATTGGATCCACTGGTTTCATAGTCTCCACCTGAGAGTAAGACAATATCAGCTATATTGGATAGGTCAAGTGATATAATTTCTATTATCAGCTTTTATCATTATTCTGTTAAGTGGTATCTATCTTTTCAGAAAGTATTTCTATACATTTTAAGACCAATCATTAAACAATCCAAGAACATCTCACTATTCCTCCCTTTTTTGTCAATGAGAAAGTATTAATCTTTTCATAGTACACTTGGGATGGCAGGTCTGACATTTTTGACAATCTTCTAATTGTTATTGTTATTTTCACAGTCCTAGCACCAGCCTTGGGAGATTTGGGCCACATCTCTATGGCTTCCATTTTCTTCCTGCTTAATATGTTTCCCTCCCTATGATACACTGCTGCTTTGAGGACAAATGATAAATGTCCTGCAATCCTTTGAATTCTTTGAAACCACTATATGAGATATTTTTAGGTTCCAAAGAATTTTATGTATGGGATACAGAAAGCAGAAGGATGGTTTCAAGCATGTTGTGCTTTTATATTTTTTTCATTCTTCAGAAAAAAAAAAATAAAGTGTCCTGGAATGTTGCCAGTTAGACTAAGACTGTGTCTTTGTTATGGTAGCCAATGATTCAACTGCTAGGACTAGACTGGTAGGCCTGATTCAGGGAAAGAAGAGTGTAAGCTCTTGGAAATGGGATGTATTGGAAAGAATGCTCTACTGGCAATAGGTTAATCCATCAACAATCCCTTATTAAGCACTTACTAGCTGTACTAAGTGTTAGAGGTACAAAGACAAAAGAGAAAGAGTGACTTCCCTCAAGGAGTTTATATTTTAATGAGAGAAACAACATATAGGTGTGTATAATATAGTTTAGGAAAAGAGGGTACTAGTGGCCAGTGGTACCAAGAATTGTTTAGTAAAGAACTGGGTACTTATTCTGAGTCTTGAAGAACTGGGGTTCCATGAGGGGCTGAGGAAGAAATACGCTCCAGGCATAGGGAAGAGGCAGTATATAAAGGCATGGAGCTAGGAGATAGTGTCCAAAGTACAGAACAACGAAAAGACCAATATGGCAAATCACAGAGTTTGAGGTAGGAGGAGATCTCTAAGAATCCTGGAAGGGCTGGAAAGGTCATGTAGTAAAAAACTTTTCACTGTCAAATAAGAGTTTATTTATTTCTATGAGACAATAGGGAACTGCAGCAGTTTGTTGAGTAGGAGGTGAGATGCACTTTACAAAGATCACTTTGTCAGCTAGGTGGAGAAAAGAAAGAAGGAAAAAAAAGAAGAAAAATGCATTTATTAAGCTCCTATTATGCTCCAAAAACTGTGCCAAGTACTTTACAAATAGTATCTCATTTGATCCCAACAACCTGGGGAAGTAGGTGCTATTATTATCCCCATTTTACAATTGAGAAAGCTAAAACAAAAAGGAGGCTAAGTAACTTGCTCAAGGTCACACAACTAATAGATGTCTGAGGCAGGACTATAAACTAGTTCTTCCTGACTCCAGGACCAATGTTCTAGCCGTTATGCAACCTAGATGGATAGACTGGATTGGGTAGAGACCTGAGGAAGAGAGAAGAAATAGGAGGCTACTTTCAAAGAGCCAGGTCCTGATTAGTGTGAAGAATAACTCCTATGAAGTGGTTACACATATTTGAATTCACACTATTCAAAATCACAACTATGTAAAATAGGTTAATTGGTTCCAGTTCAATGGAAATATTAGTGCAAATTTGAATAATATGACTATTTGATTAGATTCATTATTTGCACTGATTGGGACTTAGCTGTCTTATGGGAAAATGAAATCCTGAAGTAGGGTGGCCTCTGTATGAGTGGAGAGGAGAGGATGTATGGGAGAGATGTCAAGGAGATAGACATGGTAAAATCTGCCAATGGATTGCATAAATGGAATGAATAAGAGCGAGAACACTGAGAGTGTGAGCCTGGGAAGGATTATAATTCCCTGCACAATAATAGGGAAGTTTGAAGGAGGGGTGAGGTTGAGTTTGAGCTTTGAACGCATTGATTTTGAGATGCCTAGAGTATGAAATGTCCAAACAGGCAGTTGGAATAACATTCAGAAGATATCTATCTATCTATCTATCTATCTATCTATCTATCTATCTATCTATCTCTCTATCTATCTATCTCTCTATCTATCTATCTCTCTATCTATCTATCTATGTATCTATCTATCCATCCATCCACCCATCTATCCATCCATCCATCTATCCATCCATCCATCTATCTATCTATCTATCTATCTATCTATCTATCTATCTATCTATCTATCTATCTATTATCTATCCATCCATCCATCCACCCATCTATCCATCCATCTATCTATCTATCTATCTATCTATCTATCTATCTATCTATCTATCTATCTGTCTGTCTGTCTATCTAGATATCTTCTGAGTGTCATTCTAACTGCCTGTTTGGACATTTCATACTCTAGGCATGTCAAAATCTATCTATCTATCTATCTATCTATCTATCTATCTATCTATCTATCTATCTATCTATCTATCCATCTATCTATCTATCTATCTATCTTGATATATGTCTATAGATAGATATAGATATAGATAGATATAGATAGATATTTACGCATCATTTGCATAATCATAATAACGAAACCCATGGGAGTTGATAAAGTCATCAAGAGAGTATAGATATAAAAAAGAAGTGGGAAGTGGGGAATAGAGTCGAAATGGTGGCAAGAGCTTAGCAACCTTGCCTTAGCTCTCCCCAAACCACTTTTACAATGACCCAGAAAACACACCAAGCTGAATACAGAATGGGAAATCCAATAAAAATGTCTTGGTGAATCATTTTTCCAGCCCAGAGCAGCTTAGGAAGATAGAAAGAGAAGTCTGTGGACACAGGGATGAGGGCTGGCTAGGAACGCAGCAGCTATGGAAGTAGCACCAGGTTGTGTCTGCAGCAGGTATAAGGAACAGTCCAGGGCCCAGGATATGTAGGGGCACTGAATTCCTGAGTAGAAAGATATCCCTGGGAACCTCTGTATGCCGTTTGGCAGCATTGTTGCCGATTACCCAGTTCTGGGGTATCGTTCCAGGGCAGAGAGGAGTAGTTACAGTCACAAGGGAATAGGGACCCTACTTGGGTAAAGAGCAGAACAAAGACTAGGGTTTGGAGGCAGAGAATAGACTTTTTTGTGGATCACACCATGTTAGAAGCATCAAAAACTTACAGGTCCCCAGAGTGAGTTGTAAAAGCAGCAAACTGACATAAAACACAGAAACTCAGTCATTCCCCTCATACGTGAGCAGCGTCCAACTGTTACATAAAGTCCAACCCCAAGAAAAAGGCTGGGAAAATGAGCAAACAACAACAAAAAAGTATCTGATCATAAAAATGTTACTACAGTGACAGGGAAGCTAAAGACACAAACTCAGAAGCCAATGACTTGAAAATTTCTACAAGTGAAGACTCAAAGAAAAATGCAGATTGAACACAAGCCCAACAAGAATTCCTAACAAAAGATAATGAAAGAGATAAAAAAGAGCAAAACTAAAAAATCAAATGAGTGGAGGCAAAGCCAAGATGGCAGAGTGGAAGCAGTGACTTGCTTGAGCGCTCTCCCCAAACCCTCCAAATACCTGTAAAAAAGTGGCTCTAAACAAATTCTAAAGCAGCAGAACCCAGAAAATACAGAGTGAAACACATTTCCAGCCCAAGAAAACCTGGATGGTTGATCAGAAAGGTATATTTTGCCGGGTTGGTAGAGGAGTGCAGTTTGGTGTGGGCGCACAGGCCACAGCGAACCTGATGCAGGCCTGACAGGACTAAATAGTGGGCAGCTGCAGTAACTTCCAGACTTCTCAACATACAAACACCAAAGACAACTTAAAAGGTCAGTGGGAAAAGTCTATTTCTGTGGTGAGAGAGAAGCGCAGGGTCCCACCCCGAGTTCCCAAGTGTGGTCCCAGGGTGGTGGCTGCCTCCTGAGCCTTCAACCCACAGACCGAGGGGGAATCAAAAGGCTGATCAGAGGGTGATTGCAGGGATCTCTCTGATGGGGCAGTATTCTCTTGCTTTGCCCATGCTTAGATCTGGGTCATAGTTCTGGGTGGCGGTCCTAGGGCAAGGAGGAGTGCTGGTGTGGTGGAGCTGGTAGTGGTGGTAAAGAGAAAATCCTTCTCACAGTTCCAAGACAGAAAAGAGTGCTTGTGGTCACTCACAGACCAGGAAAGGAGTAAACACCTCGCCCCTTATCATAGCACCTTGAAAGTATTGAAACTTTATAGAAGTATCTCTGAAAACAGATGGAGAAACCCCTGAAGCTTGGGACAGTACATTCTCCACATTGGAAGCAGACCTTTTACCTTAACAAAGAGTTTATAACTCAAGTAATTGCCTGGGATCATGAGCAAACCTCACAAAAAGTGTCAGACCATAGAATCTTTTTTTGGTAACAAAGAAGATCGAAACATACATACAGAAGACAACAAAGTCAAAGCTCCTACAACCAAAGCCTCCAAGAAGAATATGAATCAGTTCCAGGCCTTGGAAGAACTCAGAAAGGATTTTGAGAAGCAAGAGAAGTAGAGGAAAAACTGGGAAGAGAAATGAGAGTGATGCAAGATAATCATGAAAAAGAAGTGAACAGCTTGGTAAAGGAGACCCAAAAAAAATACTAAAGAAAATAGCGCCTTAAAAAATAGCCTAACCCAAATGGCAAAAGAGGTCCAAAAAGCCAGTGAGGAGAAGAATGCCTTAAAAAGCAAAATTGGCCAAAGGGAAAAGGAAGTCCAAATGCTCACTGAAGAAAATACTTGCTTAAAAATTAGAATAGATCAATTGGAAGCTAGTGACTTTATGAGAAATCAAGACACTGTAAAACAAATCCAAAAGAATGAAAAATTAGAAAACAATGTGAAATATCTCATTGGAAAAACAACTGACCTAGAAAATAAATCCAGGAGAGAGAATTTAAAAATTATTGGACTATCTGAAAGCCATGATCAAAAAAAGAACCTCGACATCATCTTTCAAGAAATTATCAAGGAAAACTTCCCCGATATTTTAGAAGCAGAGGACAAAATAGAAATGGAAAGAATCCACTGATCTCTTCCTGAAAGAGATCCCCAAAGGAAAACTCCTAGGAATATTGTAGCCAAATTCCAGAGTTCCCAGGTGAAGGAGAAAATACTGCAAGCAGTCAGAAAGAAACAATTCAAGTATTGTGGAAACACAATCAGGATAACACAAGATATAGCAGCTTTTATATTAAGGGACCACAGGTCACGGAATATAGTATTCTGGAGGGCAATGGAGATAGTATTACAACCAAGAATCACTTACCCAGCAAAACTGAGTGTAATCCTTCAGGGGAAAAATGGTCATTCAGTGAAATAGAGGACTTTCAAGCATTCTTGATGAAAAGACCAGAGCTGAATAGAAAATCTGACTTTCGAATACAAGACTGAAGTGGAACATGAAGAGGCAAACAGGAAAGGGAAATCATAAGACACTTATTAAGGTTGAACTCTTTAAATTCCAGCATGGAAAGATGATATTTGTAACTCATGAGGTTTTGTCAGTGTTAGGGTAGTTGGAGGGAAAAAAAATATATATGCATCTATCTATCTATCTATCTATATATATATATCTAAAATAGATAGATGGAAAGATAGATAGGCACAAAGTGAGTTGAAGGTGAAGGGAAGGGGTGATATCTGGAGAATAAAATTAAGTGGTAAGAGAGGATTATACTTGGAGAAGGAGAAAGGGAGAGATATAATGGGGTAAATTATCTCACAAAAAACAGAAAAGGAAAGGCTCTTACAGTGGAGGGGAAACAGAGAAGTGAGAGAGAATGAATGAATCTTATTCCCATCAGATTTAGCTTAAGGAGGGAATAACATACACATTCAATTGGGTATGGAAATCTATCTTACCCTACATGAAAATAGGGGGAGAAGGGGACAAGAGAGCAGGGAGATGGTAGAGGGGTGGGCAGATTGGGAGAGAGGATAATAAGAAGCAAATACTTCTGAGGAGGGACAGGATCTAAAGAAAGAGTAGAATAAAAGGGGGCATAATAGGATTAAGGTAAATAGAGTTAGTTTTTCACAACATGACTAATATGGAAGTGTTTTGCGTAACTGCACATGTATAACCCAGATTGAGTTGCTTGTCTTTTCAGTGAAGGTGGGTGGGGAGGGAGGAATGGAGAAAATTTGGAACCCAAAGTTTAAAAACACATGTTTAAAAAAATGTTTTCACATGCAACTGGTAAATAAGAAATATAGGAAATGGGGTACAGAAATTTATTCTGCCCTACAGGAAAATAGAAAGGGACGGGGATAAGAGAAGGGAGAGGAGAGACAGAAGGGAGGGCAAACTAGGGGAAGGGATATTCAGAATGCATGCCATCTTGGGGTGGGGGGAGGGGAAAGATGGGGTGAAAATTTGAAACTCAAAATCTTGTGGAAGTGAATGTTGAGAACTAAAAATAAACAAATTTAAGAACTTTGATAAAAAATCAAATGAGTGGTAGAGGAAAAATTCAGAGAAGAAATGAGAGCAATGCTAGAAAATTATGAGAAGGGAATTAACTGCTTGGTAAAATAGTCACAAAAATACTAAAGAAATAACTCCTTAAAAATCAGAATTGGCCAAATGATAAAAGAGATACAAAAGATACTGGGATTCTTCCAAAGTTGGTAGGTGTGGCACAGATGAGGAATCAACAAAGAAGGTTAAAAAGAGTAGTCATACAAGTAAGAGGAGAATCAGAAGAAAGTCATATTTTGAAAGCTCAGAGAAAAAAAACCACACATTTATTAAGTACCTACTATGTGCCAGGCATATGGCTAATGTTACAAATATTATCTCATTTGATCCTCACAATCACCTCATGAGATAGAGGTTACTACTATACCCATTTTATAGTTGAGGAAATCGAGGCAGACAAAGGTTAATTGACTTACTCTGGGTCACACAACCGATAAGTGTCTGAAATGGGATTTGAAATCATTTCTGAGTCCAGGCCTAGTCCTCTATCTATTGTGCTGCCTAACTGCTGAAGACAGAATCTTGAAGAGGAGGATTGGATGGTAACCAAGGTGAAATTCATCATTGCTTTCAAAAAGGTTAAGGCCTGAGAAAAAGCTATTTGGTGCTTAGAGTATAACTTTCAGGAGAGCTATATCAATTGAGTAATGAGAGTGGAAACCAGAAATCAGGAAGTTAAGAAGAGAATGATATGGGAGAAAGTGGAGGTACCAAGGATAGATTTTCTTTTCAGGGAATTTGGCTAAGAAAGGGAGGAGAAATATTGAATGATAGTTACCGAGGATGGCAGAATCTCGTGATTTTGTGCTGTGTTTGTGTGTGTGTGTGTGTGTGTGTGTGTGTATGTGTATGGGAGTGGATGATAAAGAAGACTTAGGTCTCCACAAGTCAGCAGACAGAGATGTAACCAGTAGATAGGAAGACAATGAAGATTCAAGACAGGACAATTGAAGGGAAGGATCAAGGGTTCATGTAGAGGTGTTGACTTTGGGGAAGAGAAAAGCCACCTCTTCATCAGAGAGTGGAGTAAAAGAAACGGTGGAGGACAATGTCAGGTTGAAATGACTATTTCTGTCTCATATTAATAGTCCATTATTAAAATTGGGGGGACCCAAGCTTTTTTTCCCCTCTCCTGTTTCCTTGTCTAATTTCTCAAGGACAGGCCTGATAGAAGATAGGTTTACCATTCTCCTCATTCCGGGTATTACTATTCTACCCAACTATATCAGATTTCTAATCTAAGGTAAAATTCCCTTCTGCTCAGGCCTGGGTGGGACAATAATAGCACCTCTCCCCTAATGTTGTTATGAGTATCTAATGAGATAATATATTTCACCCATTTTGCAAACCTTAAAGTACTATAAAAATATATGTTCATTTAAAATTTTATAAATTAAAGTTCTATGTAAATAGTCATCATCATCATCATTATTTTGAAAAGAAGATCTTGACTTGCACTGACAGAAGATATGTCCATACTTGGGATTTCCTATACCAGGGAAACCATAGATCCAGTCTTTATCCCTGCTGCTGTCTGCTTTGGTTTCCTTGATTACAAAATGGGAATAATTATAGCACTTCCTTCCCAGGTTTTTTGGTTGTGAGGATCTAAGGGGATAAAAATTGTAAAGCCCTAAGCACAGTGCTCATCACATAGTTAACATTGCATAAATGTTAATTGTGCATCATCCTTGCCATCCTTACCTAGCATAGTGCCTAGCCCGTAATAGGTATTTAATAACTGCTTATGGTTGGTTGAGTGGTTTTGTAGACAACTGGCTGGTCTAAGTGTATTTCCACAAGCCATACCTGTTTGGTTCATTTCTCCTCCTCAGCTTCAACATCTTTATTCCTAAAACAAAAGGGTTGGACCCTGTGGCATAGGCATTTTCTACCAGCTAATGAATGAGAACTGTAAGAGAGTTCTCTGTATGTTATTCCCACCCTGGGATTCGATGCAGCTTGAGATGCCAAACTGTACCCCCAAATCAACCTGAACTAGCCTTGCCTGTTTTCTTGGATCGATAGGTAAAAGAAAATGCCTGATAATCAGTCAGTGATGTCCTATCGTCATTACCCTGGCACTGCATATTGGTTTTCTATCAATTCCCCGATGAATAGTGGCAGCTTTGTGCTGAAGTGTGCTTTAGGCAATTTAGGTGCACCATTAGCCCATGTAATTGACACAGGGGATGTTTCACCTGTATTTTAATGGGCTTTGAAATGAATAGCTCTGAAGGCATTTACAGCTCTTTGCAAGGAAGAGCAACCAGATGATTCAAACACAATTAAAATGTAGAAATCAGCAAGCTGGAAAACCATGCCTTCTTCACACTCATCTACTAGAACTGATTTGAAAAGCAGATTTCTCATGTACTGACTTGGATACAACACAGTGGAGGAAGAAAGCATTCTCTTTGTGCCATAACCTATGGCATTTCCTATCATGGATGGTGCTAATGCTTTTGAGCTGGGTAGGATCCCAATAAGGAGTGTGTGTGTGTGTGTGTGTGTGTTGTGTGTGTGTGTGTGTGTATGAGAGAGAGAAACAGACAGAGAGAGACAGAGAGAAAGTTGGTGGGCAGGTGTCATTGATCAAAGGAGGAGATCTTTCTTCCCATTTTCCTACTGCCCAGCAAAGGCTAAAATTGGGGATCACAAGTGGGGAATGTCACATCTAGGGCTCTTAGATATGCCCTTAGTGATGGAGTCTAAAGGCAAACTCTGTATCAGAAATGCAGTCTATGCTTTATCTGAGTGGGATTTTCATCTCACCCTCTAAGGTCCTGGAAGAATGATAAGACACCAAATATAGTCACAGCACATGAAGTGCTGGGACTAGGGTGGGGGTTGGGGATCAGTGTGTGTGAGAAAAATACAGGTACAGCCTAATGTTGCCACACCTGTCTCACCACAAACTCATAGTTCAGAGGAAGTCAGAGTTAAAAACCCAATTGAGGGAGGAATGGCGGGGGGAAACCTCACACTTCCAAACTCCTAAATGCTTTCTTGGGCTTGAATGGACAGATCACTGACTCTAGATAAAAGACCGAGGTTCAAATCCCAGTTAAAGAACTTATTACTACCTTGAATAAGACAATTTACCATGCTGGGTCTCAGTTTCCTCATCTGTTATAAGTGCAGGCATTGGAGTAAATTGCTTCGAAGGCTCTTTCAAAAGTAAATCTACTAGCCTCATTTTGCAAAGAAAATCTGCTCAAAGGTACTGGGATTGTGACATAATATACCAGCAATGGGTCACTTTACCTTATGAGGCAAGTAGGTGGCACAGTAAACAAAGATCTGGGCATGGAGTAAAGAAGATAAAAGTTTGAATCTGGTTTCAGATGCCAGCTGTGTGACTCTGGGCAAGGCACTGAACCTCTGTTTCTGTTTCTTCATCTGCAAAATGAGGGTAATAATAGCATCTACCTCCCAGGGTTGTTGTGAGAATCAAATGAGAATATTTGTAAAGCAGTCTTCAAACCTTAAGGTATAATATAAAAGTTGTAATAATAATAATAATAGCTTAATATAATATTATTGGCATCATAATCATATAATCTTATCACATGACATCATTATTATTATGACTTATTAAATAATTCCAGGCACTAGCACAAATGATAATCATATACATTACCTCTTCTATGTGTCTCTATGGGTTTTCCACTATTCAAGTGCTAATAGAATGAAATTGGTATGAATAGAGGGAAGAAGAAGAGAAGAAATGTTTATTAAGCACCTACTATGTGTCAGGCACCGGGCTAAGTATTTTGCAAATATTATTTTATTTGATTTTCATGGAATTCTGGAAACTATGTGCTATGATTATCCCCATTTTATAGTTCAGGAAACTGAAACATATAGATTAAATGACTTGCCCAGGGTTACATAGCATATAAGTGTCTGAGGCTGGATTTGAATTTAGGTCTTTGTGACTCCTGGTCTAGTGGTCTTCTATAGCCCCAGACATCCCAAATGTAAGGTCTTACCTATTAAAAAAAAGGAAGAGGCCCAGTATTGACTATATTGGATTGAGAAATAGATGGAGCCATACTTTTTTATTCTTGGAATATACAATTCCTCTTGGGCAGCTAGATGGTGCAGTAGCAGATAGAGACCTGGGTCTGGAGTCAGAAAGACCTGAGTTCAAATCTATCCTCAGACATTTACTAGCTGTATGACCCTGGGCAAGTCATTTGATTCTGCCTCAGTTTCCTCATCTGTAAAAATGAGCCGGAGAAGGAAATGGCAAGCCACTCCAGTGTCTCTGCCAAGAAAACCCCAAATGGGGTCATGAAGAGTCAGACATGATTGAAAATAACTGAACAACAACAGCCAACAGCCAAGAACTGGCCAAAGAGGAACTTTGTCATTGTTCAGTTGTTTTCAGTCATGTCAGACTCTTCATGACCCCTTTTGGGGTTTTCTTGGCAGAGACACTGGAGTGGTTTGCCATTTCCTTCTCCGGCTCATTTTTACAGATGAGGAAACTGAGGTAAACAGGGTAAAGTGACTTCCCCAGGGTCACACAGGTAGCAGGTGCCTAAGGCCAGATTTGAACTCAAGGAGAGGAGTCTTCCTGACTCCAGGCTTGGTGCTCCATGCACTGCTCCATCTAGTTGCCTTGGCCCTTGGAAGTGCTCTTTAAATCCATGTCAGAATGGTGAATGGAAATGCATCCCCTATCAAGTGGAAGTCTGCAGCAGATAGGCAAGCAGTCTCATTCCTGGCAGAGAACCTCTAGATTTTCAGAGCATTCTCAAAGATTGCAGACCACTTTACTTCTTCCCTATCATAATCACTTCATTTCTCACTCTGGCAAGAGTTCTACGAACCATGTAGCAGACACTAGTGAGCAATACCCAACCCTTGAATTCATTCAATCTCCTTCTGCATTTTATTCCCTGATGCTTTGCATAGCCTGAATGCAGATTTCTAACACCTGCTGCTATGGTTAGTGTAAAAATGGAGCAACAGACTTTTTTCCCCCTTCTTTTAACTTTTATCTACAGAATAGGAGGGGTGACATGAGGAAGAAGCAAGCTTTAAACCGATTTGAAAAACTGGCACAGAAACAGCTGCTATTTTCTAGGAGCCATCACTTTCAGCACCACACTTCAGCCCTCATATATCAGTTCATGTCCATGTCTTCTGACCTGGCCACTAGCAATTTACTAGCTACACAAATAAAGTCAAGTTTCCTCCCATGGCAGGGCAACAGGGTCAAGATTGAGACAGAGGAAAATGAAGAGCTGCTTCTTAGAATCTTGGCCAGGCAAGGAGTCGTCTGCTACGGGGCAAGCTTATGGAGCAGCCAGGTAACTTATTAATTTCTGGCCATAGTAGGAAGCTCATCAGAGCACAGTACCACAGACTGAAGATTGGAAGGGATCTTAGAGGTTATATAGACTGACCTCCTTACTTTATAAATGAGAAATCAGAGATTCCAGAGAGTTAAGTGGCAGATACTTGTTTTGTTTAGCTTCTTTTTTTCTTTCTCTCTCCCACTTCATTCTTCTGTGGCTCAGATTGGATAGAATTGCATTTACAAATATCTGGGTTTGAATATATCTTCTGACACTTATTAGTCAATTTACCATGGAAAAGTCTTTTAACTTCCTTAGGCCTTGATCTCTTCACCCGAAAAATGAAGGGATTGGACTAGATGGCCCCTGAGATCTTTTCCACCTCTAGAGAGAGGATCCTATGACCTCTCTTATTTGACAGAGAAGGAAACTGTGGCCTATGTCATGGTGGAGGAGATGAAGAAACTAGACTAGATGTCTCCTCAAAGGTCATGTCCAGCTCTTTATCTGTGACCCTATTACCTTAGTCTAGTGGAAATAATAATGTTGTGAGTCAGAACATCTATCATCAAGTCTCACAACTTTGTGCAACTCTGCCTCACCTAAATCCAATTGACACGCAAGTCAAGACATCACCCAGTGATGTCACTGGTCCTCTTCAAAAAGACACAGAATGAACAACAACAGTATCAAGTCTCAGTTGTTGTTTTTTTTTCCCTGCCAACTGTCTATGATTCCTTGGTCACATCACCTCAGTTTTCTAATTATCAATTTCCTCAAATAGAATATGGAAATTGCTGTACCTTACTTGACTATCATCAGTGTATAACCAAAAGGAGAGAATAGATGCAAACATGCTTTAAAATGTCCTGCAAATAAAGGACCATTATTCTAATCCATGAGAAAGGGTACAGATGTCCAAAACCCTAAAGCCTTCCAATTTTGAAACTGACCTCTCCCCGTTGAAGGAATTCCCAGCAGAGACAGGGAAGCTTAGGCATGCAGATTTACAATTGAGTATGCATACCCTGCTGGAAAATTGTGTACATGGAGCTGTGATTAATGAGAGGAATTTAATAACTTGAATCTGCATAGTGCTCTTTTCTGGGCTACATCATTAGCCCTGACATTGTTTTACCATCGAAGGCTCACCATCTGCCCATAAATTATGTGCTGTCTTCTCTCCCTTTCCAATTCTCACTTATCTCTTTAGAGGTCTCTAGTTCCAGGGGAGAAGGCCACCTCTAGGAGGTTTTCCTGTCCAAGCTATTTTTTTCCTCTTTTTCCTGCCTCCACCTGCCTACCCCTACCTCCCCGAAAAAGGCCAAGGTCAATGTCATAATCAACCAATCTTTCAAAATCAATCTGGGTAGAAAAAACTGAACTGAGAACCAGGCAGCTGGAATCTTTCTCTGTTACCAACTCCTTATTTAGAAATAGAGAATCAGAATGATGGGACCATAAGCACACTCCTAAAGTAGATATGTAGTTTATTGGCAAAGGGTATTAATTGAATATAGAGTTGGGGAACCAAGGTTTGAATCTGGATTCTACCACTTAATACTTGTGTGACCTTGGACATGTCACTTCTATCAATCAGTTTTCTTCAAACATAAAATGGAGAAGAGGATTGGATGGAATCGGTATTTCAAATCTTATTCCTAACTCTTACGATTATGTTATTTTATAAATAGAAACAAATCTCAAGGTATGCTTAGGATTTAGAATTTGGAGAGGGTTAGTGATGGAGGGGATTTTTCAGGCATGGCTATGACTAGACTATCATTGAGATGCCTTCCAATTCTAGAATTCTGTGATTTTGTGACCTTAGTGGCTATTTTGTCTGGCCTCCTCATTTTACAGGTGTAGAAACTGTTTGAGAAACAGTTTGAATAAGTGATTTCCCCAAGATCACACTGGTAATAAGGAGCAGAGCTAGAATTTAAACTGAGTTCCTATAATTCCATACCAGAATCCTTTCCCAATAGATCACATATTTTGTGCTTAGGAATGGTTTCATTGAGACATGGGGGCCATTTTTATGTTTGATTGCTTGATCATTCTGACTTTCTTTCTTTTTCACATCTTGAAACAATCATTTGCAGAGATGATTAAAGAGAGGGAGACATCAGATTGCATTTATTACTCCCTTTGTCCTGTTCTGAGCCACGTGAAAGCCTATTTAGCTAGAACATTGGGGTGAACACAATAGGTAAAGGCTAGATGACCACTTGTCAGATATAATTGAGAGGCTATGTTACATAGTCCATAGAATATTGAACAGAATTAAGGAATACTTGAGTTCAAATTCTGCCTAAGATTCTAGCTGTATGGCCCTGAGCAAGTCGCTTACCCTAAGTGGCTCAACCTAGACAATTGGTTGTTGCAATGGATAGAGTACTGGCATTGGTGTCAGGAAGCCCAAAGTTTAAATCTGGTCTCAGACACTTACTAGCTGTTTGGCCCTGGACAAACCATTTAACTTCTGTCTGCCTCAGTTTCTTTAATTGTAAAATGGAGAAACTAACAGCACCTTCCTCCTAGGATTATTGTGAGGTAACACTTGTCAGGTGCTTGGTGAACCTTAAAGTATTATATAAATGCTAACTATTATCATAGCTATGATTATTAACTTCTGTCAGATGCAGTTTTCTCATCTGTAAAATTCTCATCTATAAAATACTAATTACACACACCCTTGCAAGGTTGTTGTGAAGCTCAAGTGAGATGATGGATGCAAAGTGCTTTGCAAACTGCAAACATGAAAATTGGTGAGGCCAGAAGCAAGCAGGAGTGTGGCTCTGAGTTCCCATTGACTTGTGGGTGCAGAGTTCTCTTGGGCAGCATTGACCCCATGCTGATGCAGAGTGGGTGTGGGGAGTTGAATCATATATACACAGGGTTCCAAGAATCTTAGTGTAGTTTTAAGCTATTAAGGTTTAAAACTAAGACTTTTAGGACACACTATATGTAATGTATATATTAAGCAACGAGGCTTTTGGGACACTCTCTATTTGATGTGCGTACATACATATAGTAGGAGCTTAATAAATGCTTGTTCTCTTTCTTTCCCTCTCTCTCTCCTTCTCTGCCTCTCCTTTCTCTTTCTACTCTCTATATTTATCTACTATATCTGTCTATCTATCTATCTATTTATGGTGTGCACATATAGCTTTATATATGTACATATATTCATATGTGTATATATGTTTATGTATGCATGTGTATATAAATTTAGACACCATCCATCTGACACGGAGCCTTTTCATTAGTAAGACCTTGGGAACTGTTGTGAAGTGCATTGAAAGCCATGAGGTATAGACTATTCCAGTGCCACTGGTTAGATGAACAGTCAATCAATCGCTATCAAGGCAGCCAATGAACGTCATTATTGGGTTGTTATACCATCTTGGGATGGCCAGATGAGAATTAATGACACAGTTAGCCAACATCCAAGGATATAAGACTGCAGGAGGCTGGATGCATCCTCCTCCTTGTCTTTTTCATTGATTCAGCATAAGGGGGGGAAAGGTTCCTGGGCAGCATCAGGAGGATGCGAAGCGTGAGCTGACATTTTGGAAATATCAAAGTTGCTATAGATAAACTTGACCCCCTTATTCTATGGTGTGATGTTTTCCCTGGTTACCTTAGGAATCAATGGGTGGGGAATTTGCAGGTGGGACTTGGGAATCTCAAATGAGATAGCACCTCCAAATGTCCTAGTGTGTGTACATTTCTGATTCTCATCTGCCTACCATGGTATTAGCTGTTATTTCTCCCTAGCCACAAAGTTCCAGCATCAGACAATAACCTCATTGGGGTTAGACAATAAAACTGGGTGTTGTTTACAAATCAGCACTGTGCCATTAATATTCCCGTGTTATCTTAGAGGAAATAGACAGGTGTGAGTGTTTGGGATGGGTTAGTTGGGGCTCAGAGGAGTCTTGCAATGTGGTTATCTCCTTTAGCATTATGACTTTAGTGGGGAATTGTAGGATCAGAGGATTTTATAATGAGAGAAGCAGTGGAAGACCTCTGAATGTAGAATCAGGAAAACATGTCTGAATCTCAGTTCAGAAACTAACTAGCTGCTCTAATGAACTGTGTAACTCATTAGACCTCCCTCAGTATTCCTCAATTATAAAATGGGGGAGATTTGACTCAATGACCTTTGAAGCCTCTTTTATTTTATTTATTTATTTATTTTAGGCAGTTGGCCAGGGTCACACAGCTAGTAAGTGAAAAGTGTTTGGTCTGAGGCCGGATTTGAACTCAGATTCTCTTGACTTTAGGGCTGGTGCTCTATGCACTATATCACCTAGCTGCCCCCAAGGTCCCTTTTAGCTTAAGATCTATGATTCTAGGATCCTTTAAGTACCCTGAGAGATCAACAGGTCACTTTACAGATGATGAAGCTGAGACCAAAGTAATTTACTACTTAGCAGAGTTCCCTTAAACAATAATAACAAAACTAGAGTCTTAAGCAAAGTTTCAATGAGTTGTTCCATTGTCATAAGATGTCAGAACTTGGAAGAACCTTAGACAAAGAACATGTCAATATAGAGTCTTTGAAAATACATATTTGAAAGGGAAGGAACCTTAGAAGGTTGGAAGTTTTTTTTTTTTTAATTGCACCTATCATGTTATCAGCTACAGAGTTCCCAGAAAAAGAACTCATTTAGCTGGATAGATTGGCAATCACTTTGTGACTGATTGTCTTTGAATGTTTTCTGGGCCACCATGAAGTAAAGTGACTTGCCTGGGGTCGCAAAGCCAATATGTGCCAGAGACAGTGGTAGACCCCAATTCTGACTGACTCAAGGCCAGCTTACTACCCACTATGCAATCCTGCCTCTCATTATTGCCTTTAACCTAATATCAGTCAGTCAACCAGTGTTTAGTAAGCTGGCACCTACTAGGTGATAAGCACTGGAGTTACAAAAACAGGAAGAAATCTCCCCTGCTCTCAAGATGCTCACAGTCTAATGGGGAAAACAACAGTCAAACAACCATGTTCAAACAAGCTGGAGATGGGATAAATTTGCAGTAGTTTCAGGGGAAGGAACTAAATTAAGGAGAACTGGAAAAGGGATTTTGCAGATAAAAGAAGTGGCTTCCCAAGGATCACAGAGAAAGTTAGTCATTGGGCTAGTAAAATGGTAGAGAAAGGGCTCCCTGACCCCATTTCAATTTTCCTTCCATTGTACCAGATGCCCAGAGGGGAGTTTTACCTTTATATCACTTGCCTTCCTTTACTTCCATTGGGGTTTGCCAGTTGACATTCTTGGTGACCAAGTAGAAGTTTCCAGCAAAGGGTGACTCATTGACAAGTTGAGTCTCCTAACCAACTAGTGAGTTGGAACCCTTTGGATGTACTCAAGAAGAGATCCTTCTCTCTGTCAACCCACATTCCTTATAGTTTTGAAGTATATGAGAACTCTGTAAGCTGTCCAGAGCGTCAAGTCAAGATTGCTCCTTCCTCCACCTGCCACGAGTTATGTGCACATATCTTTCCTAAGCAAGCTTATCCCTATGATGGGGCTGCCTGCAATTTGAGCCTTTTTTTTCTTTGGTACAGGAACTTGAAAGAACTCCAAAAGTTTGGAGGAGTAAGGTTGAAAAGGCAACATCTTCCTCCGAAAAGATGGCAAGCAACGGGATTCTCTGGAGGCTTAGTGGTTGATGGTAGGGAGAAGTGCTACAACAAGGAAAAGAATGCTTAAGCAATAGAAAGAACAGGATGGCACCAAGTAAAGAGTCATCGCTGGAGAGAAAGAGAACACCACAGAGAAGATCTGGGTATGCATTTGTTTGGTCCATGTGTAGCTATCTATCCACATACTCAGTAGAGGTGAAACGTGAAATGGCTAATGTGTAGCCTTGCAAAAGCTTTTCATACTCCAAAGAGGCTTGAATGCTAGCCTGCTAACTGATTGTATTGATGATTCTAAGTTGCTGAATTCTGTTCTAATCTTTTTGTAATGAACACCATGATGTGTGTGAGTGTGGGTGTGTATATGTACACACTACACATGCTTAGCATTTCCTATTCTGTGTGGGAAAAGGAAGCAATTCAACTGCCCATTTCTGTTTGCGTATCAAGAACCTGCTTTTTCTTCCACTGTTTTTTTTTGGGGGGGACTTTAGAGTAGAGCCAAAAATAGAATTGTCCTTGGAGTAGCAAGGGTGGGGGTAATGTACCAGAGAGGGAAACCCAATTCCCTGAGAAGTCAGAGGCTTCCAGGAATGAAGCCAATCTACAACTATATGACTGCGTACAGAGCAGGGGAGGAGATGGGTACACTGAGTACTGTGAAACCTGAAAAAAGTTGCTTCTAGCATCTATCCTAAAGCTTCATATTATATATTTAATCTCATCTAAGAAAGGGGAACTGGGGTCTATGGAGCTTGAAAACCTAAAGAAGATGTTTCTCTCATGGGAAACTAGCAAATTTCTAGGGACAGTGGAGTGAATGTTTATTTCAGAAGCAATGGGTCTGGCAGAGCTGGCCCAAGATACCTTTGAAGACTGTCACAGGGGGAACTATTTCAAAGGATGTCTCTGGGGAGCTGCTAGCAACAGCTTCATGTTTACTGGGCAATCAGAATCCAGTTTGGTGTCCAAAGGCATGAAGGGGAATGAGGATGACAACTGACAGCTTCCTTTCTGGCAGAGTGCAGCATTTACTTTTACCTGCTGGGTTACACTAGCTCCTAGGACGAGTTGGGGCTAGAAGCAGTTGGAAGTGTGTTCTCCCCTGCAATGTAACAAACATAGGTTGCTTTCTTATTATACACTTGCCTAGCTGTGGGGTTGGGACAACTGCCTGGTGTGGTTTTAAAATGAAGTTTGAAGAGATCACATGACCTAAGATTGGGGGAAGGGATTGTGGTGGTGGGCTGTGTATTCTTAGATACTGCTGCAAAGGCTGGTGGACTGGTGCGGGGCACATATCCAAAAGAGACTGGCCTTTCTGGCTGAGAATCTGTGTGTCAGAGCAAGATCAGGTTCTGATCCTAAAGGAAGTGATTACTGCATTCAATAATTCAATTCAGCAAGCATCTATTAAGTGCGTTCTGTTGTCCAAAACTGTGTTTGGTGTTTGAAGTACAAAGATAATAGTGAAACTGTCCCTATCCTCTGAGGTGCCTGGGACAAACAGAAGGGGCATTTTAGTCATTTTCTTGCCATTATTCTAAACGCTTTTCTAAAATAGTTGAACTAATTCACATTTGTACCAATGGAGTTTTAGTGTGCTTGTCTATTCATGGTCTCCAACGCCGAATATGGTCATCTTTTACCACCTTTGGTTAGTGGAAAGTGGAAACTCAGAATTCTTTTAATTTGCTCTCTATATCAGTGCTTTAGATTAGTCTTTCATATGGTTGCCCACCGTGTACAGTTATTCTGTTGACAGCTGTCTATCCTTATCCTTTGCTACTCGTTGATAAATTACCACTTTGGTCCTATTTGTATTAGTTTCCTATGCATAATTAGAGCATTATCCAATAGATTTGATGCCTCATTTTGCCTGCTCTTCTTATTACAGTTTCATTGATTTTTCTTTCTTGCAAAAGCTTTTCAATTTCATGTGATCAAAATTATCGATTGTTTTTTTTTTTTTTTGTGATGATCTCTATCCCCTTTTTGGTTAAGAATTTTCCCTCTAAATATAAGTATGAAAGATACCTGATCTGGCACACACACACACACACACACACACACACACACACACGCTATTGTTTAGTCATTAATATATTTGTTGTTGTTGTTCAGTTGTTTCAGTCATGTCTGACTCTTTGTGACCCCATTTAGGGTTTTCTGGCCAAGACACTGGAATGGTTTGCCATTTTTTTCTCCAGTTCATTTGACAGATGAAGAAACCGAGGAAAACAGGGTTAAATGACTTGCCCAGGACCACATATCTAGTAAGTGTCTGAGGCCAGATTTGAACTCAGAGAGATGAGTCTTCCTCACTCAAGCCCTGGCTTTCTATTGACTTTTAATAATCAGGTTGCATGTTCATTTTGAGCTTATTGTGGTATATTGAGTAAGGTGATCTTCTAAACATTATTTCTAGCCAACTGCCTGCAAGTTTTCCCAACAGTTCTGGGAATCTCTGTCGGGAAAAATTTTTCTTTTTTTCCTCCCTACCAACATGTTTGAATCTGCCTTTCTGCAACTTACCCCCATCTTAAAGACCAAGTCCAATCTTTTCCATACACAATAGCTGTTCAGATACTTAAAGATTGCTATCCTGTCTTTAAGTTACCGTAAAAAATGGCAACTGTGTACTGAACTACAGCATCTGATCTGTTTCCCATACTGTAAAACCATACTTTTTAAAGAGCTTCCTAAGATTTCAGTGATTATTTAGCTTGTATGTTAGAGAAACCCAGTGTTCCCTTAATGCTGTGATAATTTTCTTTATTTCATAATATCCTGGGGATAGAAAGTAGTTTAGAAGCCATCAAGTAACAGGATTATAGGAGTTAGACTCATAGCTAGAAGGATCCTTGAGTTTAACTCCCTTACTGATGTGGATTGATGTGGTTATGGAAAGTGACATGACTAAGGTCATATAGTTGATACATTACAGAGCTAGTATTCAAATCCAGAATCTCTGGCTCCATATCCAGAGGTCCTTTCAAAAGCAGCCCATGGCACTAAACTTGAGCAACATTTATTAAGCACCTCCTGTAGGAAAAGCAGAATATAACAAAGAGAGGATTAGCTTTGGAATCACGTTGACTTGGGTCCTATTCCTGTCTCTGACACATACAGCCTATGTGACCAGTGGCATCTAACCTTCTAATGCCTCAAGCCACACTATAACACCATAAGTTGCAGAGGTGTAGACTTACATTGACAGAGGGAGTTTTCACATTCCTAGTTCTCTACAATGCAGCTCCTGAACTGTTCCACTTCCCCCTGAAAAAATATACAAGGTATTGTTCTGGGCACAAAGATTAAAAAAAAAAGTGCTTCTGTCTTTGCCTTCAAAGAACTTACATTCTACTTGGGTAAGCACAGGTGAGTACAGTTATCCCTTTCCCCATCACAACTTTCCCCATTGCAGCTTTGATGTATCATGGATTGACATAAGAAATTAAATGGGAACTTTGGGAGAGTTTTGTGGAAGCTGCAGATGACACATGAAGGCCAGCAGATGACACAGAAAAAGTTTAGAAACTCAGAAATGAATAAAACATACATATAGTATTGTGTAATATCAACCCAAATTTTACAGTAAGGTACTGTAAACATCCCATAAAAAAAAAAAAGAAAAAAAATCAGACTTCTCTGCTACAAAGGGAGGGCCAAAAATTTGATGTAGATTTCCCAGCTTGTGGGAATGCAATGCCCTAGCCCCCAAGATGTGGAAGGGATGACTATAACAGATGAAAGCTCCACTCCCTCCCACCAGGTTGGGTTGGTTTGCTCTCTCTTGTTTTTCTCTGTCTTGATAGCCAGAAAGGTCAGACTCCCATTCTCTCTGAGACCCTTTGGCTTAGAACCAGCCCCATGCATTCCCTGGACACAGATATATTATCACGACTCTGAGATCTCAACAAGATGGATGAAGGTATCCTTATAGGGCTAACATAGTTTTTCTCTGGCAGATTTGGAAAATATGCCTCAAACAGGAAGCAAGATTTCAGCCTTTTGGGGCTACACAAGCATTCAAGGCTCGGGAACAAAGTGACTAGATGGATAGGACTCCCCCAAACCACCTTCTTTTTTTCTCTCTGACATTTTCGGTTTCTTTTAGGTTTGGCATCTCTGTTGGCTCTGGGCATAGTGGAGCTGAGGCACTGTGAGGATGCTCGGCGAGGGAGCTGCGTTCATTCATTTTGATTTGCAGGTCAATATTGGTTTCCACTTACACTGCCATCTGAACACACACACACACACACATGCATACATGGCTCTTGGTTGTAGTATTACATACAGAATCACTGCCCCTTTTTTGTGGCAAACAGGCATGAATGCATAGTTGTTTGAAAATGAAAACCCTGATCTTTTTTTTTCTTTCTGACGACCTTCCCACTCAGACCCACAGAACACTTGGTTTTATATCACTCTTTCCATAGCCTCTAATGGATCTCTTTAATGCTTCTCTTAGCAGTTTAATGCAACAGACATTAATAAGTGTCTTCTATTCACAACGTATTGGGCTGAGGGAAACAAAGGCAAAACTGAAACATCCTCATCCTCAATAAGGCAGTGTGGTACAATGGATAGGGACTTGGATTGGTAAGACATAGGTTTACATCTCAACTTAGAACATCACTAGCTATGTGGTTAGTTCTGGGCAATTTAATCTCTTTGTTCCTCAGTTTCCTTATCTGTAAAATTAGGGGTTTAGACTTGATGGTTTCTAAAGCTTCCAGTTCTAATTCTATGATTTTATTGAGTTTGGGATACAACACCATGGCCTACTTGCATAGTCCAAGGGAAACTGAGATATTTGAGAGTCCAATTGCCTCATTTGACACATGAGAGAACTGAGGTTAAGGGATTTATCTAAGGTCACACAGGTAGTGAGTGACAGAGTTAGGATTCAAACCTAGCTTCAGGGCTCTATCCATTGATAGATGATACCTCCCTGGGAAGAGGACGTAATAGGAATCCAAACCATCAATAAACCAAATCCTTAGTGACTGTCACTCTCTAACAAGCCCCGAAGAGCAGCTGAGAACTCTTCTTTTTTCTTTAATATTTTATAAGACTTCAGAGGAAGGGATGACAAGAAAAATGTGTGTTAGGATTTTTATTACCAATGGACAATGGTAAAAGCAATTGTCCAATCTGCTCAGCCTCTTCTCCTTCTACCCAAAGACTCAGGAGGTTTGCCTGTGGCCCAAGGCTTCTCCTGTCCAGTGATTCCTGTGAATCATGTCAGACTCAGACATCTCACTAAGGCAGGGCTGGGGATGGGCTCTGAGGATAGTTTCCTAGGGAACATAAAATTGCTTTTCCTAGCATTTTCAACCATCTTTCAATTTTCTTGCCGCATACTGGTATTTTCGCTGTGATTCTTTACTGGTGGCTCTGACCTAATTCCAATTCACTTGCTGTATTTTCGCATTTCCTCTCTACTCCTACCCTAATACATACAGCCATTTTTACCACTGGGAGATACTAATCTCCATAGAGAATCTTTCTGTGCCTCCATTTATTTCTGAAGCTTCCTGTTTTCTGTATGTCCTTGAGGTTTGACTGAACAGTGCCAATTCAGTTCAACAGAAACTGGACTGGATGAAACTAAGGTGCTTCATTTATTTTATTTACACTCTGTCTATTTGTTTGCATATCACTTCCATCACTAGAATGCCAGCTTCTTGTGGGCAGAGACTGTTTTATTTTCATCTTTGTGTCTGGTACACAGTAGGTGCTTACTAAAGGATTGCTTATTGACTGACTGATTCCAGCTCAGAGATTCTGTGATGTCCTCAAGGGAGAACAAACTGGAACTATTGTGTGGGATTGACATTCAACCATACCACCAGTCCAGTCAAACTGATATGTGCGATGTTTCTTATTCTCATATCTCAATTAACCCTCAACCTAGGTTAGACCATCTCCTGAAAGGGTTTGCTAGGGTGTGGCCACTTTGCATGCTATAGCTTCTTAGAGCCACGGGTGAGAGTTAGGAAGATCAGGTGAAGAACAAAGGTAGAAAGGAGCCCTGGAAAGGCTCAGCAGCCCTCCCACCAGAGGTACTAGTCTTCTGTGAACACATCTGATACCCCTAATAATATATACTATATATAAGTATATACATAATTATATATACAATTGTATATATAACCCTATGTTACATTAATATAATATACAATCACATGCTGTATATATAACTATATACATAATTATATACATATATACATAATTGCATGCATAATAGTGTTATAACAACAACAATAACAATAATAATCCATAGAATATAAGGATTGTCGCTGCTTTTTCTCTCTCATCACCTCGAACAATAGCTGATGTATATAATAGGTGTCAGATAAATACCTGTTGAATGGTTGATGAATGTTTTAATGCTCAGCTTAAGTGTAAATTACAGGAACCCTATACTGATCTTCCCAGTGAGTAGTGTCCCCTCACCCATTCCCTCCCATTCCCAAATTGTTTTATGCACATGTTGCATTTACTTAGCAGAGTCCATGTTGTTTTCTACCAGCAGAATGGAAGCTCCATGAGGGCAGAGACTTTTCCTTTTCAGTCTTTGTACCTTCAGTCCTAACATTGTATCTAGCATGTTAGACAAGTGGAAGGAAGGAGGGAGGGAAGGAAAGAAGGAGGGAGGGAAGGAAGGAAGGAGGGAGGGAAGGAAGGAGAGAAGGAAAGAAGGAGGGAGGGAAGGAAGGAAGGAGGGAAGGAAGGAAGGAGGGAAGGAAAGAAGGAGGGAAGGAAGGAAGGAAGGAGGGAAGGAAGGAAGGAGGGAAGGAAGCAAGGAGGGAGGGAAGGAAGGAAGGAGGGAAGGAAAGAAGGAGGGAGGGAAGGAAGGAAGGAGTGAAGGAAGGAAGGAGGGAGGGAAGGAAAGAAGGAGGGAGGGAAGGAAGGAAGGAGGGAAGGAAGGAAGGAGGGAGGGAAGGAAAGAAGGAGGGAGGGAAGGAAGGAAGGAGGGAGGGAAGGAAGGAAGGAGGGAAGGAAGGAAGGAGGGAGGGAAGGAAGGAAGGAGGGAGGGAAGGAAGGAAGGAGGGAGGGAAGGAAGGAAGGAGGGAGGGAAGGAAGGAAGGAAGGAGGGAAGGAAGGAGGGAGGGAAGAAGGGAGGGAAGGAAGGAGGGAGGGAAGGAAGGAGGGAGGGAAGGAAAGAAGGAGGGAGGGAAGGAAGGAAGGAGGGAGGGAAGGAAGGAGGGAAGGAAAGAAGGAGGGAGGGAAGGAAGGAAGGAGGGAAGGAAGGAAGGAGGGAAGGAGGGAAGGAAGGAAGGAAGGAAAGAAGGAGGGAAGGAAGGAAGGAAGGAGGGAAGGAAGGAAGGAGAGAAGGAATGTAAGAAGGAAGGAAGGAATTGAAGAAAGAAACATTTTGTCAACAATAATGTAGTAAGAACTTGCTGTTTCCTAGTATCAAAGATTTTTTGAGCTAGAAGAGACCTCTGTCAATATCTCTTCCAAACTATACACAAAATGGATTTTATAGAATATCTTATATGATGTTATCCAGATCCTGCTTGAAGCCTCCAAGGAGGGGAAACTCCCTACCTCCAGAGGCAGCTGTTTCTACTTTTGGACAGCTGCAATTGTTAGGAAATTGTCCTTTCCCTCCCCCTACCTTTATCAACCTCAAATTAGCCTCTTTGCTACTTCCTTTGTAATTTTGTAAATCCATCATTCCTGTTTCCATCCTCTGAAGTTAAACAAAATGAATCTGATCCGCTTTCTCTCTCCCCCACTACCATGGCAGCTTTTCAGCTATTACACAGTTTGCAGGTCCCTCCTGAATTTTCTCCTCTCTAGGGTAAGTACAACCTGTTCCTTGAGCCTTTCTTCACATGACATAAACTCAAGGCTCTTTGCCATACTGATTGTTCTCCCGCGGACATTGTCCATTTGCAAGGCACTGTGCTAGAGTGCTCAAGAGATGAAGATAAAAATGGGGGGGGGAACCTCCCTATCTTTAAGAAGCTTCTCCCTTTCAGCTGAAAGGCTACAACCTGTACACAGAAAAATAAATACAAAATACATGCAAGCACAAAGGGGCAGTTAAGCTGTGCTTTGAAGGAAGGTGGTAGTGAGGAGAGAGTGTAAAGAACACCAATTATGTGCCAAACAGGGAATGGAGCCAGTTGGGAGATCCAAGAAATTAGAAGCTTGCTTTTTAACTTGATGTAGATGAGAATGAAAACAAACATGAAAATCTTGAGAACACACACACACACACACACACACACACACACACACACAATCAACTGAACTAACCAGGCAGTGCAGAAGGAATACCCAGAGATCACAGAATCAGGAAACCTGAATTCTAGGGTTAGAGCTCTCCCTGCATGGCCTTGAACACCATACCCATCTTTAATGGATATCAACTGGCATCTCTTCAAGTGAAGACATTGTATTCAATAACAGCTTAGGTACCTTTCACATTGAAACCCATGATTCTAAGTAAATGGGAAAATGTTTCAAAGGATCTTTTTTGCTAGGTAGGGGAGAACACAAGAGAAGTAGGGGATCATCTTTTAGTTACTGGAAAGGTACTGAAGAGAAGGCCTGCAGTCAATTCCCAGTGCTGTTACTCATATGTGACCTTGGGTGAGTTATCACTCTGAGTAGGTTTCCTCCTCTTTAAAATGATGGGGGTTGGATCAGCTGGCCTATATGCTGTTTTACAGCTCTAAATATATCTTGACTTGTTGGCCCACAGGACAATCTTCCAAGATTGGAAGATAACAGAAGAATTATCTATGAATACTGTTAATGATTGATTCATGTTATTCATTGTTTAAGTCATGAGATGATGTTCTAAGACACCAGTGTGGAACGTGTTCAAATAATAGGCATAGTCCCAGCTTCTCCCTACATGCAGCAGCTGTCAGTGGAGAAGGAGCTACTGCCAATTTTGTCCCCCAGACTAAATCAAGGAAGTGGAGAGTGGCCTTTTTAGCCTTTCCAGGTTCCACCGGCTGCCAAAGCCTTCTTGTTCAAGGCTATGTTTTTATCACTTTGGTGGTGCTTTGTATATGCCTATAGGTATTCATAGCTCCCTCATTAAAGTGTAAGCTCCTTGAGGACAGCAGTTTTTTTTGTCTTTGTACCTCCAGTACTAAGCACAGAACCTGACTCAGAGTAGGGGCTTAAGAAATACTTGTTAATGATGAACTAATTTATTTCAGTGTATTTTCCCAATTACCATATAGAAAGGCCCATAGAATCCCAGATTTAGAACTGGGAGGAACCCTCCAGGTCACCTAACTCTTATGGAATCCTTTGGTCATGACCTTCCCTAGCAAATACCCTCTGTGCTCAAGGACACACAAATTGTAAGCTAACAATGATGACAACCCCTTCTTCCTCCCTTTTTTTTCCCCTCTCTTTTTCATCTGCAGGGATCAATAAGAGATTGGGCCTGGCCATTGTTACTACAAGTGATTGATTTCAGAATTTCAGAAGATGTTAATTTTAAGACAGTAGCATGGGAGACTTTTCATTATCTCTCATTAAATACATTCAGGGCACCAAGTATTTTAATGTGCAGGCTTAAATTATTTAAGGCCAAGCATTGGCAAGTCTGATGAACTATGCTTTCTTCTCATTTGGGGGATTCCATATTTGGCTAAGGATATTATTTATTAAGAGTGAAAATGCCCTGCTATTAGATCCATTAAAGTGTTCTATTAGTGAAGATCTATAAATGGAAAAAAAAAAAACAGACACTGATCAGACTTGACTGTGCACATACAGAACATTACAATTACCATTAATTTTAATGATAAGATCCAAAAATTACAGAACCATTAAGATGATACTCCAACTTTTAAAAAAGGGATGCATCCTAAATTATTACTAATGAGTGAGAAATATTTAAATATTCCTAATTAACCTTAAAATCTCATCTAATATTTCCATCAGACAATGTCTGTGTTGCATGCTGTTTCTCTACCCTGCCTAAACTTCTCACTATTGACTTGTCACAAGCAATCCCAGAGGCAGAAATGTTTGTCTGTCTCCATTTACAAATAGCAGATAGCCAGTTA
Source organism: Phascolarctos cinereus (assembly GCF_003287225.1). Lineage (NCBI taxonomy): Eukaryota > Metazoa > Chordata > Mammalia > Diprotodontia > Phascolarctidae > Phascolarctos > Phascolarctos cinereus. Next base: position 397,380,165 of record NW_027556098.1, read on the forward strand.
TTGAAAAAAAATTTTGAAAGAGAGAGAGGAGAGGCAGAGAAAGAGAGAGGGTGGTAGAAAAAAGAAAGAGGCAGGGGAAAGAAAGGCAGAGACACAGAGAATGGGAGAGGAGACAGATGGAGACAAGAGAGTATGGGAGAGAGAGACAGAGAGAAAGAGACAGAGGCAGACAGAGATGGAGACCATGACAGAGAGACAGAGAGAGACAGAGACCGAGAAACAGGCAGAAATGAAGAGATAAAGAGAGTCAGACACAAAAACAGAACAGGAGACAGAGAAACAGAGAAAGGCAGAGAAATAGACCAAGAGGGACAGACACAGGAAATTAGAGAAAAGGAAAGAGAAACATAGACAGAGAGAGATAGAGGGACAGAGAAAGATAGATAGACTGAGATAGACATAGTGACAGAAACAGAGACACACAGAGATACAGAGACAAAGAGCAATGGTTCTTAAAACATTTTTATTATTACTATTATTTCCATTGTTGGTATTATTATTTTTATTTTTGTGGTTATAGTTGTGATGTTATTTTGTCCAAGTTTGTGATTGAATTAGTATAACACACTTGTAATGTTCAGACTTCCTCCCCTAATGTAGATTGGTAACTGAAAATCTTCAAGAGTCATTTAGGGGTCCCTGGGACCTTCTGTGACTTTCTAGTGGCCACATAGGGAGGATATTTCAGGAACAGAGCTTGAACCCAGTTCACCCTATCCGTCAGGGTAACCCTCTTTTTATGACAGTGCTGCCTCTCAGTCTGTAGACATTCTCAAAAGGATTCATAAATGTGTCCTATTTTACCAGAGAAGGGAGGTTCATAGGCTATCCTGGAAACAGCAATCCATTCCTTACACTTAAAAAACTTCTGGGGATGTGCTAAGTATAATGAATTATGGATCTCTGCTGCCCTTTTGGAGGGAGCCTTCTCTCCTGGAAGTCGATGAGATAGAGCCTTGTAAATGGCCCCGTTGTTGCACATGCAGGCCTCACCCTGGAGGAGATGGTGAAAGACAAGCCAAATCCCATTTTGGCGATCAATGCTCAATTGTGTGAGTCCATGACCCTCCAGGCTAAAACTGAAGCAGGTCTTTTCTGTGCCCTGGTTCCTGACCCACATCCTCTTTTTCCCAAGTGAAGAATGGAAGATATTCCTACTGATGACTCATGCACTAATTTGAGACGGTGGTTAAAAATTTGTATGATGAGAACTTGTAGCTGGTTTCTGATACACATATTTCATAGTATTTATGTAGTAACTTTTATTTTATACCCCTTGAACCCTCTACTTTCCCAACATTATCTCTTACTGTTTGTCTCTATATCTGCTACACTTGAGTCTAGATGAGTTTCTTTCTTTCCCCTACCCATTAAAGGAATTCTGGAACATAGGAGAGGGTTCATTAAAGGATGAGATTGGCCAATGAGTGCTTACAATAGTAGGACTTGATTACGGTGTGCTTTAATTCATACGTGGGAAGCCTTGGTAGGAGGAGAAGCCTGAGGGCCAGGGAAAAATCGGAAAGGTGCCAACAACTGCAGTTCAAGAGGAGGAAGAGGAAGGGAGCAAAATTTAACTGTCTACTATGTGCCAGGCACTGTGCTAAACACTTCACAGATATTACTTCATTGGTCATCCTCATTACAGTTCTGGGATGTATGTGCTGTTATTATCCTCATTTTATAGCTGAGGAAACTGAGGCAAACCCAGGTGAAGTGACTTGTCCAGGGTTATCCATTTAGTATATATCCAAGGCATGACTTGAACTGAGGTCTTCCTGACTCTTGAGCCAGGAATCACCTGAGAGTCACTAGGTCATTCTACATGCTTTTTTTCAAGTTCAAGGAGCAGGGGAAAAGTACCACCTGAGCCCTGTGACCTAGATAGCTTGATGGTGCAGGCCACTCAAATGAAGCAAAGAAAGGCCTTTGGTTTCATAGGGAAGGGGACGGGTGCTTGTTCAGGAGTGTCTGATAGATTTCTCATATTTCGTGGCACAGGTAGGAAGACCTGGCCTTGCTCTGGCCAAATAGACACTGGACATAGGAATTTCCAGCTGGTAGTTTCCAGGTAAACATAATTCTAGAAAACGTCAAAAAGAAGGAGAAAAGAACATGGGGCAGGAAAAGGGTCCGGCACAGAGATAGCCTCCTACAAGAAAAGTGAGGCTGTCAAGCCACAGAGATTTGGGGGATTGGTGGAAGGCTCTTCTTAATGTCTGCTGCTTTATTACCTCCAGGGCTCTACTTGAACCATTCCCACCGCTTGTAATATCTCTCTCCTGTCCCTGTTTTATGAAATATGACCATCTTCCAGGGGCCAGGCCAAATGTTGCCTCCATTGACTCCTCTGGTTACAAATGATCCTTTCTTCCTCTAATATACTTTAATTCTCTTAGGCTATTATAATTATTATATAATATTATAGTACTGTATTTTATATTATATTATAATTATATTATTGTATTTTATTATTATGTTGTATTTTGCTACCTAGGTATTGCATATGTGATGCAAATTATTGCATTTTGTACATCATTCACATCACCCTAAGTCTCTGCCTTTGGCCTTTTTCACTTAAGGTCTGTCTGCCTCAGTTTCTAAATTAGGGATAATAATAGTGCCTACCTTCTGGGGATGTTGTGAAGATCAAATAAGATTATGTTTGTTAAACACTTATCACAGTGCCTGGCATGTAGCAGGTGCTTAATAAATATTTGTTCACTCCCACCCCCTTACTTTTCTGATTTTGCTCTATACTTAGTGATTTGATTATCTCTTCTGCTTTGATGGGTTCAACTATCATCTCTATGCCACTGACTCTTTAAGTGTATATCCAACACTGATTTCTGCCCCAAGATCCCACATTGCCAAACTGCCTTTTGGACATTTCAAATAAGAGTCTGAGAGGCATCTAAAACTCATCACGTCAAAAACAAAATCCATCACCGTCCTCCAGGTGGTGCAGTGGATAGAGCACTGGCCTTAGATTCCTAAGTTCAAATCTGTCTCAGACACTTACTAGCTGCGTCACCCTGAGCAAGTCACTCAACCTCTATTTGCCTCAGCTTCCTCAACTGTAAAATGAGGATAATAACAGTATCCATGTCCCAGGGTTGTTAAGAGGATCACGTAAGATGTTATTTGTGAAGTATGTATGTAGCACAATCCCTGGCACATCGTATGTGCTTATTAAAATGATAGTATTATTATCCCCAAACAGTCTCCTCTTCTGAACTTCTGTATTCCTGTCAAAGGTACTAATATTCTTCTAGGCTTCCAGATATGTGACCTCAGTCCTATCTTCACTTGTTCTCATCCCTCATATCTATTCCATTGACAAATCTTCTGTTTTCTATCTCCATAACATCTTTTGTACTCTACTCACATAGTCACCAACCTAATTCAAATTTTTATCATCTTCCCCTCCTTTTCCCCAGGATCTTTACAATAGCTTCTGGTTGGTCTTCTGACCTCAAGTCTCTCCTTATCCTCTCCTCATCCACCAAAGTGGTCTGACCATAAATACAATTCAATAAATTTTGGTGACTCCTTTCTCCTCTGGTACTATGTTTCATATGCTCCTAGTAACCTGCATGTTGTTTTTCCCAGTAGAATGTGAAATTCATGAGGACAAGGGCTATAATTTTGCCTTACTTCTTATTCCTACTGTGCCTATTACATAGGAAAGGATGAATAATTAATAAATAATAATAATTAATGCTTGATAACTGAGTGAATGCTCAATTATAAGCCATATGGACTATAATATTTATAGATAAAGCTGGTGACAATCATGAAACTGTGTTGACTGGGTCCACTACAAATTTATGTTATATAATCTCAACTAGGGGCAGCTAGATGGGGCTTCAGAGGATGGCATTTTGGACTTACAGTAAGAAAGATTCATCTTCTTGAGTTTGAATCTGGACACAGATATTTAGTAGCTGTGTGACCCTGGGCAAGTCACTTAACTCTATTTGCCTCAGTTTCCTTATCTGTAAAATGAGCTGGAGAAGGAAATGGCAAACTGTCCCAGTACCTTTGTCCAGAAAACCCCAAATAGAGGTCACAAAGAGTAGGACCTGACTCAAAATGACTAAACAGAGCAAATTTCAACTGGACCCTCACAATGGCAAGGCAATCCTATTACACCTCCCTAATCACTTCACAATCCTACTCCCCACAAGGGGTCTTCTAAACCTTTTTAATCCTCCTCCAACCTCCTATGGCTATGCCGCCCCTTACCCTCTCAGCTGAAAACCTTGCATCATATTTCACTAAAAATTAGAGGGTATTCTATAAGAATTCTTTCTTCTGCCTTCTCATTTCACATCACTTGGATGCCTTCTGCCACCACCTTCTCCTATACCCCTTTCTCCTTGCCAGGGCTAATCTTCTGCCTGCACAAGTGACACCATTCCATCCCATCTTCTCCAGCAGATTGCCTCCTGTATTGGCCCCATTCTTTCACTTATATTCATTCTCTGTCTACTAGTTGCTTCCTTACTCTATAAACATGCCCATGTTTCTGCCATCCTCCAAAATCCCTGACTTGATCTATCTCCTCTAGGTATCATCTTTCAACTTTCCTCCCTTTTTTGGCTAAACTCCCTGACAAGGCTGTCTATAATTGATGCCTCCACTCTATTTCCTCTCACTCTCTTCTTAACCCTCTACAGCCTGTCTTCTGACTTCAGAATTCAACCGAAACTGCTCTCTGCAAAATTATCAATGATTGCTTAATTGCCAAATTCAATGGCTTCTTCCAGTCCTTGTCCTTTTTGACCTGTCTGTAGCCACTGATGTTGTGAATCACCTTCATTTTGGTATTCTTTACTCTCTAGGTTTCCCAACTTAGAGCGAATTTAACTTTGGGTTAATCCAAGTCACCCCAACTTAAGCTTGGTTCTCCTCCTGCCTGTCAGACCATTCCTTCTAAGTCTCTTTTCCTGCATCTTTATCTAACTATGGATTCTCTCCAGAATTCTATCCTAGACCTTCTTCTCTTTGCCTTCTGTACTATTTTACTTAGATCAAATATACAATTTTCTGTTTAGTATTTAAAGCCCTTCATAACCTAGTTCCCTCATCTCCCCCCCTCTATTCTATGATTCAATGGCATTGGTTTCCTTGCTGTTCTTCTCAAATGATACTTTGTCTCCTGATTCCAGGCATTTTTACTGGTTGTGTCCCAATGCCCAGAACTCTCTCCTCCCTAGTTTCTGTCTCCTGGCTTTTCTGGCTTCCTTTAAATCCAAGAGTAAATCCTACTTTCTACAAAAAGCCTTTTGTGATCTGATCCCCCTTAATGCTAACACTTTCCCTCTTCTGGTTATTTTCCTTTTTATCCCATACATAACTTGTTTCTACATAGTTATTTGCATATATTCCCCATTAGACTTCGAGCTTTTTGAGAACAGTGACTGTCTTTTGACTTTCTTTATATCCCTAGAGCTTAGTGCAATCCTGGTACATAGTAAATGCTTACTTGTTAACTGACTGCTGTTTTCCCACTGCCTGTATGGTGCTTTTTACATAGTAGGAGTTTAATAAATGGTTAGTGAATTAATAGATTAAAGGATACTGGGAAGACCATTGGCCTTGGGGACAGAAGACCTGGTTTAGAGTTCTGGTTCTGAAGTTATCTGGCTCATGACCATGCATAAGTCACTCAAAATCTTTCTTTGTCTTTAAAATGGTTATGATAGTACTTGCACCACCAATTTCACTGGGTTGATGTGAGACAAGCATTTTATAAAGAGCCAAGTGCTATAGCAATGGGGGTTATTAGCATATCATAATAATGATGATGATGATGGATAGACTGGCAACTCAGAGCAGAATATCATTTCTCAGTTTTATACTTTGATATCAAATAGGTGAGTTCCTTGTTTTAGGAAGGACATTGAATATTTGGACTGCATCCAGAGGAAGGAAACCAATTCAATTCAGTGCAATGCAAGCCAAACCAGGACAAGCCAGTCTAATTCAATCTAATCTAATTCAATCCAACAAACATCACTGAGCACATATTATGCACAGGAAGGCACAATACTAGACTTTAGGAAGACAGTGGAAACTGAAAAAAGGCTCTACTTTCGAGGAACTTATCTATAATGTTGTTAGAGTGATCTCCAATCCCCAAGATGCTAAAGAGAATGGAAACCATGCCATAGAAGGATGATTGGGGAATCCATCAGTGTTTGGGCTGAGAGAAGATCTACCTGGGATAGTTGCTTTCAAGTATCTGAGGGTCATCATACGGAAAAAGGCTGAGACTTGTTGTGTTTGGTCCCAGAAGGCAGAATTGAGAGCAATGGGTAGAAATCGAGGTGAGGCAAATAGATTTTGGCTTGATATGTGGAAAAGAAAATCTAAACGTTTCAAAGTGTTTCAAAGTGGAATGGCTTGCTAGGTGAGGTACTGAGTTCCTTGGCACCTCTAATTGACCTTGAAGGACATCCTTAGATCTCCTTAGTCCAAGGCCTTCATTTTCCTGAAGATAAAATTGAGGCTGTTATTTTTCTCTAGCCACCCTACATGTAAGTTGTGGAGTATGGCTTCAAATCTGTGTTCTTTGACACCAAATCTAATCCTCATTCCACCATACTACCCTCTTGGAGATCTGTAAGCAGTGACATACATAATACATAATCACTTGCTTCCTTGAAGTCCCAATTAAAATTCCATCTTCTAATGGATACCTTTCCAATCCTTCTTACTTTAAGTGTCTTCCCTTTTATAATTATTTCTTATTAATCCTGCATATAGTTGTTCTTATGTATTTGTTTATTATTTCCCCTGTTAGACTATAAGCTCCTTGAGGGCAGGGACTGTCTCTTCTTTGTATCCTCAGTGCTTAGCACAGTGCCTGGTGCATAGTAGATGCTTAATAAATCTGTATTGACTAACTTTTGGGAACATTAAAAAAAAAGTTCATGCTTCAGGCTGGGGTTGAACTCGATGGAATCTGAGATCCTTACCAACTCTTTGGTGAGGGTAGCATCCTTATGACATTCAAGGACACAAGACTGATTTTTACATTTGTTGAGTGGATACTTCCCATAATATGTGTTGATGACTCAAAACTTGCCTTCACAACTGGTGGGGAAAAAAAAGAATCAATTCTGAGACCATATCCCATTTTAATAACAACAACAACAGCAGTTAATATTCATATATTGCTTTCAATTTTGCAAAGAGGTAACTAGAGCTTCGCAGCAACCCTCTGAGGTAGATGTCAGAAATGTAAGAGGAGGTATGGATTAGTGGATGAAGTGCTGGACTTGGAGTCAGGATGAGCTGGGTTCAAATCCTGTCTCTGAATTTTATTAGTGGTGGAGCTGGGACAAGTCACTTCACAAGCTAAGTCCCAGTTTTCTCATCTAAAATAGGATACAATAAGAGCACCTATTTTCCAGGGTTATTGGGTGATTAAGTAATATTCTTTAGAGTAATGGAATTTTCAAGTCTTAAAACTCTATATAAATGTGAGCTTTTGCTATTGTTCCCCATTTGACAGGTGAGGAAACTGGGGCTCACAGTGGTTAAGTGACTCACCCAGGGTCACCTTCCCTCATTGTACCTTGGTACAGGCTATCTTACCCCCACACCTGGAATGTTCACTCTATTCTATGTTTTAAGACATATCCCTCACTTCCTATGATCTCAGTTAAAGTGCTTCCTCCTACAGATGATTCTCCAAAACTGCAAGTGACTTGCCTAAAATGTGTGTACTTATTGCTATAGTGGATAGAGCACTGGACTTGGAGTTTGGAATACTTGATTTCAAAGTCCACATTAGACATTTACTAATTGTGTGATTCTGGTCAAGTCACTTCAGCTTTCTGTGCTTCGTTTCTTCATGACTAAAACTAAAAGGTTGAACTTGATGTCCCCAATTGTCTTTTCTTGCTCTAAATCTATGATCCCATGAGCTCATTGAGGTCAGGAACAATTTTTTTTTTTGTATTTCTACTCTAAGCCCCTACAACATTTCCAGATATACAGTAGATATTTAAAAATATTTGTTAGCTGATTGAGGTATCAGAGGCAAGATTGTAACCCAGGTCTTCCTGATTTTAGTCATTCAGTCAATAAGGATTCATTAAGTACCTACTATATTCCAGGCACTGTGTTAAGTGTTGGAAGTACAAAGAAAGGCAAGAATCCAGTCCTGTTTTCAAGGAGCTCACTGTCTAAGGGAGGAGGCAACATGAAAACAACTATGTCCAAAATGAGCTATATACCAAGTAAATTGGAAGTAGTCAACAGAGGGAGGGCATTGGAACTAAGGGAAGTTGGGAAAGACTTCCTTTGGAGGGTAGAATCTTTGCTGAAACTTGAAGAAAGCCGAGGAATATTGGAGGTAGAGATGAGGAGGGAGAGCTTGTCTGGTGTGTGGGAGCAGTCAGTGAAAATGCTTGGAGTCTGGAGACTTGTCTTGTTTGAGGAACAACAAGAAGCCAATGTCACCAGATGGCAGAGTGCGGCAGAGAGGGTATGTAGGGGAATATGCATGAAGAAACTCTCTGTACTAGTGCTAAGCAGCGACTACAGTGTGGTTAGTACCCAGAGAATGGCACTGGGCACAGACACTTAAGTGATGTGGTCGCATGTGGTCACACTGTGTGTCAGAAGTGGAACCTGAACTCATATCTTTCTCAGATCTTTCTTCCAAGGCCAGCTCTCTGTGCATCCTGCAATTCTGTCTCTTCCTGTATGCCTATGTTTTATGAAATGTAGTGTGATGACTGCTCCTGCCCCACTAAAGAAAAGAGAAGGGACATTACCTCATTCCCTTTCGTAGCCTAGCCTTTTCCTGTTTTAAGCATTGAATACGTATGTGTGTATGTGTATTTGTATGTGTACATATACATATACATATATACAAATGCATGTATATATGTGTGTATATACATATATGCATGCATACACATATATACACATACACATATATACAGATACGTGTGTATATACATCTACATCTATCTGTCTATCTGTCTGTCTATCTATCTATCTATCTATCTATCTATCTATCTATCTATCTATCTATCTAATCTCTATCCAGTTTGGACCACATAGATATAAAGGGAAGTAATGCATAATAAGCCTGGAAAGGAAGGTTGGAGCCAGGTTGTAAAAAGGTTTAAATTCCAAACAAAAGAGCTTGTATTTGATCCAACAGGTAATAGGGAGTATTTGTTGTTCAGTCATGTCTGACTCTTCATGACACCGTTTGAGGTTTTCTTGACAAAGATACTGGAGTGGTATGCCATTTCCTTCTCCAGTTCATTTTAAAGATCAGGAAATTGAGCTGAACAGACTTAAGTGACTTGCCCTGGGTCACACAATTAGTAAGTGTCTGAGGCAGGATTTGAATTCAGGTCTTCCTGACTCCAGGCCTGGTTTTCTAGTCACTGTGTAACCTAGCTACCCAGGTCTCACTTGTGGTTCCAAGAAGCTATAGTGTGTGCAGCAATCAAACCCTGGTAAAAGCATCTCAGCAGATGGGCTAAACCACAGTGAGGGTAACCAACAGGCTTCAAACTCTTCAGTGAGTTGGGGGATGTCTACCCCAAGTATATGAAGACATCCCTCAGCAGAATGGGTGGATGACAACAATTTGTTCCAATGGCCTGAATACCACCGAAGCAGGTGCCGCGGAATGATTAGAGCTTGGTCAGACATCAAAGATGGCAAGGCCATCCACTACATCTTGAACCATTGCTAGTCATTTTGACTTTTGTCTGCCACTTGACCTTGATGACTTTGAAATGTGTGTGTGTGTGTGTGTGTGTGTGTGTGTGTGTGTGTGTGTATTTGATGAGGCAATCGGGGTTAAGTGACTTGCCCAGGGTCACACAGCTAGTTAAGTGTCAAGTGTCTAAGGCCAGATTTGAATTCACATCCTTCTGATTTCAAGGCTGGGGCTCTATCCACTGCACCACCCAGCTGCCCCTTAAAGAGGTGGAATTTAGGAATGGACTTTTTTTTTTAATTTTTAGGCAATTGAGGTTAAGTGACTTGCCCAGGGTCACACAGCTAGTGTCAAGTGTTTGGTCTGAAGCTGGATTTGAACTCGGGTCCTCTTGACTTCAGGACTGGTACTCTATCCACTGAGCCACCTAGCTGCCCTGACTTTGATGACTCTGGAAGAGAGAGTGAAGCTGCCAACTTTGTGCAATTCTACCTCATATAAATCCAATTCAGCATAAATCAAGACATCACCTGTGATGTCATTGATACTCTTCAAAATCAAAGGATAGACAACAAACAACTATCTGTCTGTCTGTCTATCTATCTATCTATCTACCTATCTATCTATCTGTAGGTGTTTGTATGTCTCTCTCTCTCTCTCTCTCTGTCTCTCTGTCTCTCTCTCTCTTTATACACACACACACACACACACACACACACACACACACACATATGTATAATGACAATAGAAAATTCTTATGCCAATGTCTTCACCTGTTTGGGCGTATGCACTAGAAAGTCCACTTCAATTGCCATTCATAAAAGGGCAGCAGGGCATCTCAAACCCCATACACATGCAAGGCAATCCAGAAAAACCTCCCTGGTTTCTTGAGTCCAGCCTGAATTGTGATATGCCAACTCTCTCCTCTTGACTGGAAATCTTTCCCTGGAGTGTCCTGTGACTGGGAGCTTTTGGGTTAGAAATAGTTATGCCCATCAAACTTCAATAATTTTTGGCAATGGGCTTGTGACATCAGAAGTGTGAAATCAATCAGACCTGAGTACTGGGGGAACCCCATCCTCTTCTTATAAAGGCCTTGACCCTCACCCACACTGCTGACTTGTCTTCTTTTGTGGGCTGGTGCCTAAGCATACATACATCAGGCTGGGAATTAGAATGCTGAAAACATTGGTGCCAAGTCAGAAAGGAAACTCTTACAGCATCCTGATTTCCTTTCTCCTCCTGCTATACCTAAAGACTCAGGGCTAGGCTCCTCTAATATGCTGAGGTATAGGTTTTTTTCCTACTCTTGAGATCTAGCCATATTCTTATCTTTCTGGTGACATGAAGTGGGTATATCCATTTTTTTTTCACAAGAGAATCATAGGATCACATATCTAGCACTTGAAGGAGTCTCAGGTGGTGTGATCCCCATTTTCAGACAAACAAACAAGCAAAACAAGCTCTGGCAATATTAAATGACTTGCCCCAAGTCACACGATAGAATCAGTTGTATGATTTGAACCCAGGTCTTTGACTCCAAAGCAGTATTCTTTCCACTTTATTGTGTTGCCTACCAATTTTGTCTCCAAGTATCCCAAGTTAAGCTGCCATATTTTGGTTGAGTGGGGAAAAGTGCAGTTAAACTAAAGGTCTATTATATTGTTATTGCTGGTATCTGTCTCTCTTTTGGAAACCACCAAATTATCCAAAGAAGCTAAACTGAGTTGGGAAAGAAGGTCCAGGGATGAGGCAGAGGGAGACTATAATGTGCTTCAGTTCCCAATTTTTCCAATAAGCATATCCTTCATTTCCTGTCTTATGTCATAAGAGCTTCCCAGACTGGATCTAGAGCTTAAAATGATAGGCCTCCCCCACATTTTATTCACCAGCTCCCTGAGCAAGAGAAGAAATACTATCCCCAACATCTTGGTCATTGTTTCCCCCAGCTGTGGTCATACAAACTGGTCAACTCAATTAAGTGCCTACCCATGCACAGTCATTAAATAGAAAACTGTGCATGTAACATTTTGTAATTGACATGCAAAGCCGTTTGAACCAGGAAATCAGTGATTTTCAATTAGCATTAAATGAGAAATGGTCTGATGTCAATTAATATTAAATAATCATAACTGTATAGAATTCATTAAAAGGAGTTGGGGCCATACAAAAGCAGACTTTACTAAATGAGATGATATCGAAGGGACTTGATTGTAATGGTCAAATGAATTATAGAGTTCATACAGTTACATGGGGGTAATTATAGCATATTCTAAGAATATGTTTAATAACATCAGTGGCCATAGCTTTTTCTTTCCCAACTATTAATTTTCTCATTTTGTATCCAAGTTTCTCTTCTATACCAAAAGATGAACCTCTTACGTAAGGTCCATTGAATGATAACCAAAAAATGACATGTTATACCATGTAAAGAGAAAGAGGACAAACCAGAAATGGAACTTTCTAAAAAGTGTTAAGAAATCAAGGAAAGCTATTGAGGAGAAAGACAGAGGCTGGACTGGGAGGAAAAAAGAGGGAAACTGTTTTCTCTCCTTTTCTTTTTTAGAAACAAGTAGGGAAAGAAAATGGATATGATCAACATTAATAATTAAAACTACAATTTACATATACACACATAAATGTATACATACATGTATATGTGCATGCATGCATAATGTGTATATACGCACACATGCATATGTACATATACATATGTGGGTGTATATACATGTGTGCATGCATACATACATGCATGCATGCATACATACATACATACATACATACATACATACATACATACATACATCCCACTCCTCTGGCCCTCCTCTTTTTATCCAGTCCAGACCACAATTAACTACAGCTTCATAAAGAGATAGAATCTGAGCTGGATTTTGAAGGGAAACAAGGTTTCTAAGAGGTGGAGATGACAGTGGAATGCATTTCAGGAATGGGTCTTGATGATGACCTTGGACAAGTATCTTAGTCTCTCTAAGAATCATTTTCCTCATCTATAAAATATGAGGGTTGTATGAGATGACCTTTGAGGTCCCTTTTTACTCAAAAACTATGATTCTATGATTGTGTAGATGTAGAGAAAGGAACAGATGCTAACCATGTTATAGAAGGAGGAAGATACGGTACCTGGTTGAAAACAGGAAGAAGTGGTAAAGGTAATATTTAAGGATGATTCCAAAGGTTGTGAACCTGAATGATTGGAAGGATCTTGGTGTCCTCAAGAGAAATAAGGTAAGACAATATATGTGTCTAGCCTTATGTAACTTAGATGGGAGGAGAAGATTGGAATGTTATTGGAATACAAGATTACTTAGTCACTTCATTCATTGTGTTACAGTATGCCTTTGAATGCCCAAGAGTGGCAAGTTAGTGGTTCCCCCATGCTACCTCAGGTTAACAAAGGAGTTTTAGTTCAATTAAATATACTTCAATGTAGCAAACATCAAACACTTAATATACACAAAGTACTATGTTTGGTGCTGTGGATAGAAGGAATACAACTCAAAATGGTCATTAACCTCAAGAAGCTTACATGGAATAAAAGCTTCCTCATGTATAATGGAAGAAGTTCAGGAATGGAAAAAAAAGTTGTGCTGGTCCTCATGCACATCAGTGCTCTTCAATCGACATGGTACAATCATTTCATTTTTCTCCTTAGTGTCTAGCTCTCAAGCCTTTCTTGGATATAGGGATAGGTTCTCACCTAGAACTATGAAAATTGACCTGATGGGAAAAAAAAAAAGATTGATACTAGATAGTAAGTGATTTGATAATTTCCTTTGGTTGGAGTCATTTATAGTACTCCTATACTATGCATCAATGTATCTGGGAGGGGAATAAGTATTTATATACCACTTACTATATGCTGGACACTGTGCTAAGCATTTTTAAAAACAAATGTTATCTCAATTGATCCTCAAAACAACTCTGTGAGCTAGATGTTGTCATATCTGTTTTACAGTTGAGGAAACTGAGACAAATAAGAGTTAAATGACTTGCCCAGGGTCACACAGCTAGTAGAGATCAGAGGTGGAATTTGAACTCAGGTCTTCCTGACTCAAGAGTCAGTGCTGTATTCACTATTCACTCTATTCACAGCTGTCTTTAATGGAATAAGAGCCAGGAGTAGAGTGATCGGAGATCAGAATGAGAAAGAAGAATGAAATCACTCTATGTCTGAGTGGCCGTAGGCAAAGGACTTCTTTCTGGACTTACTTTCTCCTTCTGTAAAATAATAATTAATAACATTTATACAACCCTTTAAAATAATGCTTGATGTACGTTGCCTTACCTGCATCTCTTGATAACTCCACAACTTGGTGAAGCAGGTACCGTAGGAATTATTGTCCCCATGTTATAAATGAGAAAACCAAGACTGAGTTTAAGCAACTTTCTGAAGATCACATAGCTAATAAATATCTGAGGTAGTATTTGAACCCAACTGTTGCAAGGTCATTTATCTACAGCTAGAAAGGATGATAGAGTCCATCTAGGCCAACTGTTTCTTCACTCATTACGCAGATCAGGAAACGGAAGTCTGAAAAAAGGAAGTGCCTTGCCAAGATACTTCTGACTCTGAGGTCAGTATTCTATCTTCTGTGCCAAAGTGCCTCTTTGGAATGGCAAAGTTGGACGTGCTGGTTGCCAAGGTTTCCTTTTGTTCATGTGACCACTAACAAAAACTCAGGAAAGATAGATGAACATCACTTGTCAAGAAGTAGACTGCAAGCAAGAAGAAAAATTGCACTTCCTTGCTTGGCCCCTGAATCTAGTATGATCTGGAATGAGCCACTTAACTTTCCTAATCCTCAAATCTTCATCTGTGCATTAGTTTAGAGAGACTGATCCTTACCTAAGGCGGCTATGGATGTTGGGGGAAAATGATATCCTAGAGATGCTGTGACCTCTGTGGAGCTGAGGTGTTCCATGATATGGATACACGTAGTTGTTATCAGGAGACTGATAAGATCATCAAGCTCTGCTCCCTTTGGCCAGTGAAGGGGAAACAATTGAAGAGATACTGTTGACTCATGTTCTTTATCCCTGCACAATGGTCCATTGCTAAATAAAACTGAGAACAATGTGAGAGATGGAGGGGTACTGTCATCAACAGCAAGATTCAATGTATTTTGCTCCCAACAACCATCCTGTACATTGAAAAGGTGATAAAAATCTATTTCCTGGTCTGTTTGTAGCTAGAGTTCCATTATATGCTAGTTTTATCTTCACATTTTAAAGTTTCCATCCACCATTCTGGTGTTTTGCTTTTTTGAGATCATACCTAAGTTGGGCTTGAAATGGGGTCGTAGAATTATCAGATGTTAGAGCTGTAAGGAGTAGGAGTCATTTGTATTCTACCTGGATACAAAGATCAGTCAGTAGGTTGCTCACCTGGAGAATGGAAATGGCCTTTAGAATTTGGGCTCCTCATCCACGTTTTCATGCTTAAGCCTATTTTGAATTAGATCTGAATAAGAGATAGCGACTTGAATAAAATGAGATAGTGTATATATGATGCTCATGGTCCTTGTCACCCCCATGCTTAGCAGTCTTGGATCAATTGGCTTAATTATCCGAAGAGGGAGTGTAATGTTTGTTCAGGTAATTCTATACCTAAACCTCAGGCAGAGCAGACTGGCTAATGTACGGGATAGCTTTTCTAATGGCAAGCAGTATTTCTGTTTGTCACCAGATGGCACTCATTCTGAAAATGGTGGGTCTCTTCCCAAGTGGCTTTACATCACCCTTCCTCTTTCCTCACTGCCCACCCCCCACCACAGTTTCACCATCATCTCCCATGGTAGTGCTAAGTGAGTTGGATTTAACCTGTTTCTGAGTCCAACCTTATTCTAGAGGATAAAAGGGTATATTATTCAAAATCATAAACTGGGGAGCCTACTTTCTGTACCTTGTTCATTAGTGCCTGCCCTCCAGCAGGGTTTCCCTCTCTCAGTTCATGAAACTTTCATCCATAGAATGAGAAATGTAGTATGCTTATGAATATGTTTATTATGCATACCAACAATTAATGAAATAGATGAAATACTGCAATATGGAAACATCTGCCTTCAGTCATCTCCTTAACCTTCTCCTGGCTGCTCATGTAGATCTCTGAATATGTCTAAGGAGACTCATGACTACATGTGTATTTGGCTCATGGAAAAGACTAAAGCCCTGTTATGTCTATACCCTGTTTCAGGGCCATAAACTAGACAGAAGGGAAAATGAGGAAATATGGAAGATTTATACACACATACGTGTGTATGCATATGTATGTATGTATGCATGAATACACAACCCACCTGTGCACACAATGCTTGTGTATATCTATATGTTTATACACATATGTGTGTGCATATATTAGCATATGTACCTTCTTTTCTTGAGCATGCATGAAGCCAAGAGTTCATCACAAGTGTAATGGCAAATGAGGTCAATCCTTATAAGCCCAGACATAGTGCTTGGATAATATAATTTCTTCAAAGACTTTGGAACATGCTTATTTACACATCATATAACTGTTTCTGGTGAACTACCATGTGGTGAATAGGAGTCTCTTTGAGCTGTCCAGCCAGAACTTGAATTTTATTCAAATGGCAACATTTGCCTTCTCTCTCCACTTGTGGGGAACTTCTTTCTTCCTGGTGACCTTCTGGTGAGAGAAAGAAGACCATACCGTGTGGGGGAAAGGCCTCTCCCCTCCTTATATGAGGTCCAAATGTGACTTATAAATATGTGCCTCAGTTCTTTTCCATGACATTTTATTGCATTTTAGGTGAAGAAAATGCAGGGCTGTGACCTTTAAGTTTTGAAAGATCAGAAGAGTGAGCCAACCTGAGATCTAAGAGTTGAGTCCATTATGGAATTTGAAGCCAACTGGCTGGTCCAGGTTTGATGCCCAAGGAAGGAGGGTAAGAGAAATCTTTTGGACCTGGCCCAGAAGTATAAAAAACAAAGATTTATCTGGCAACAATAGTGCATGTGGTCCAAAATTTGAGAACAGTGCTGTGCAGAAACTGTGCTAAGTCTGAGTTCATTCTCCCTGATGACCTAGGGAACATGGGGCAGAATATGCCTCCCCATGGGTTGTATGGACATGTTTGCACTTGTGTTCTTATTATACCTTTGAAGGAAATACTCCTTTGTAAAATCTAATTGATGTTAATTGGTTAACAAAAGCTGTGAAGCTGACCACTGGTGACTTAAAGTGTGGGCAACATGCTAGAATGGGGGCTGGAGATCATATTAGCGAAGAGACACCACGACCTCTCAGCGATACCCCTAGAATCCTGAAATAGAGTTGTAGTCATCTTGAATATGGAAGTGAGGCCAGAGTCCTTGTTACATATATAAAGCACTTTGTAAACCTGAAAGAGTTATGAATATAAGATAGACATATACATATATATATATAAAATTTACAAAAGTAAACCTAATAAAGCTGTGATCTGCCTGTACTAGTCTTCAGATTTTGAAGCTGGAGATGCTTGCTTCCTCTAGGGTAAAATATTCTCTCTCGTTTTTTTTTGTTTTGGCTAGGCAGTCAGGGTTAAGTGACTTGCCCAGGGTCACAGAGCCAGTAAGTATTAAGTGTCTGAGGGCAGATTTGAACTCAGGTCCTCCTGACTCCAAGGCCAGAGCTCTATTCACTGTACCACCTAGCTGTCCCCAAAAACTTCTCTTTTTAGCACTTAAGGTTTTTCACAGTCTGACTCCAGCCCACCATTCCAGACCTAATTCATATTACTTCTCTTCAGCAAGTCTACATTCCAGTCAAACTAAACCTCCTGGTTGTTCTTGCTGGTTCATCTTCCAGCTCTCCTCTCCCTCCCTGGAATTATCTCACTCCTCACCTCTACCTTGTGTAACCCCTAGCTCTCTTCAAGCTTCAGCTCAGGTGCTAGCCCAACCCAGGGGTGGGGAACCTGTGTTTCCAAATCCACACGTGGCCCTCTAGGTCCTCAAGTGTGGCCCTTCGACCAAATTCAAACTTCACAGAACAAAACCCCTTAATAAAAAGATTAAAAAAGCTACACCCAAGGATCTAGAAGGCCACATGTGGCCTCAAGGCCGTAGGTCCCCGCACCTGCCCAAACAATATCCAATATCCTCCCCCTCAAAAATGGTTTCTTTCCTGAAATTCTTAGTATTTGTTGAATATGACCTTATTTCTTACAATGGTTGGCACATATTCTATGCCCTTAGTAGAATGCAAGCTCTCTGAGGGCAGGGACTGTTGCATTTTTTTTAAAACCTAAGGGCTTTGCATAAAGAATAGCTTAGTAAATACTCACTGAGTTGAATTGATTCCCATCACCTTTGTTACTTTGTGCACGGGTGGAAAGCTATTTCTTTATGAACAGCCGTGATACCTCTCCCCTATCGCAGAATCCCCCCCACATCCCCTTAGGAGGAAAATGAATGTTCTTCAGTTAAATCATGAAATCGCTTTTCTGAAGCCGTCTTGTGTGACTACAGTCTGGGCTTAATTTTAGTAACTTCCATATGGCAAAAGCTTGTATCTTGCATACATTAGCTGGGGCAGAACCACAAACCAAAACAAATCAATTCTGTAGCTGGGCCTTCTACACCATGGGGGAAGATGAGCTACATAATCTCCTGGGTCGAATGGACCTGGGTCCCATGCCAACCTAACCTCCTTGATTCGGTGAATCTGCCCAACTTAACCAACACGCTTTGAGACATTTACTCTAGGCTGGGCCCTTTGCTAAACACTGTGTATATGAAGATGAATAAGACATACCTATACCTTCTGCCCTCTAGGTGATATGGTGGGGAAAAAAATGCTGTACCTTGTGTCAGGAAGATCTGAGTTCAAATCTATGTTCAGTCACTTCCTATGGCTAAGTCACTGAAATAGCAACAACAGCACCACAAAAATGAAAACAAAAACCTCTGCCTTCCTCAGTTTCCTTATCTATGTAAAAGGAGATATGGTACCTACCTCCCATGGTTATTTTAAAGATAAAATGAGGTAACATTTATAAAGCACTTTGCAAAACTTAAAGTGCTATGTACACGTGCTATTATCATTGTTGTTATCATTACAATATCATTAGATAATTCTACACAAATAAATAAATATGTCAATAGTCAAATGAGATAGGGAAAAGGAAGAGATTGAGACAGAGAGAATCTCTGGAGGCAAGAGAGAGATCACTCTCGCTGTGGATAATCACATGGTGGAGGTGTCTGTAGACAACAGCCTTAAAATAAAAACCAGATTTCAACAGAGATGCTTAAAAAGGGATGACCGGGCATAGCCAGGTATCATGTGACTGTAGCTAGGTGGCCCAGTTGATTGAATGCTGGATTTGGAGGCAGGAAGATCTGAGTTTGAAGGTTGTCTCGGACACTTACTAGCTACGTGACCCTGAGGAAATTTCCTCACCTCTTATCCCCATCTCATGGGGGACGGGGCAATAGTGACACCTGGCAGGGTTGTTACCAGGATCAAATGAGATAGTATATATAAAGTGCTACGCAAA
This sequence comes from Phascolarctos cinereus, assembly GCF_003287225.1. Lineage (NCBI taxonomy): Eukaryota > Metazoa > Chordata > Mammalia > Diprotodontia > Phascolarctidae > Phascolarctos > Phascolarctos cinereus. The sequence continues at coordinate 397,399,392 of NW_027556098.1, forward strand.
TTTTAAAGTGCCATATAAACTTATTGTTGTTATTCAGTCATTTTTCAGTTGTGTCTGACTCTTCATGACTCCATTTGGGGTTTTCTTGGCAAAGATACTGGAATGGCCTTGCCATTTCCTTCTTGGGTCATTTTACAGATGAGGAAACTGAGGCAAATTGGATTAAGTGACACAGCTAACAAGTGTCTGAGGCCAGATTTGAACTCAGATCCTCCTGACTCCAGGGTCAGCATTCTACCCCTTGCATCACCTAGCCGTCTCTATATAAATACTAGCTGTGATTATAATACTGCATAGAGATAGAGTAAGGCAGAAGAACTGAAGGAAAAGTTACATATTAGTACAGATTAATTGGAATTTAGAGTGCATGAAGAAATTTGGAACTCAAAATTTAAAAAAAAATCAATGTGAACAGTTTTTGTTTGCATGTAATTGAGAAAAATAAAGTAAAAAAAGAAAACACGTTAAAAATTGCCTGGCTTCTGGGGGGGTAGGGTGTAAAGGGGGAGGAAAAGGGAATTTGAACCCTACAATTTTTAAAAACCAATGTTAAATTTTTTTGTTTGCATGTAATTGAGGAAAAATAAAATAAAAATATTACGATTTGCTTGGCTTCTCAAGGGGGTGAGAGGAGGGAGGGAGGGAGAATTTGGAGCTCACTTTAAAAAACGTTAAAAAATTTTTGTTTGTATGTAATTGATTAAAAAAACAGTTCATGAAGGAGATTAACAGGGTGAATAGAGAAGAGAATATGAATGCAAGAAGTATTACAGAGGTAAAATTGTGATGTTGTGGTAGTTGATTGTATCTGAGGAGGAAGAAAGGCTCAATAAATCAATCAGTGAATTACTGAATTTCAGATTTTGAGAATCATACAGGATGGCAGTGGCCATCTAGTACAGCCATAAGCTGAAAGGAAGCCCCACTCCAGCACATCTTTCTAGTCATTATCTAGCCTCTTCCTGAAGTCCTTGAAGAAGGAAGGGCCCACCCTCTGAAGGCCACCCACTTCACTTCTAGGTAGCTCTCAGGAAATTTTTCCTAGCAGCAAATTGAAATCAATTCCTTGGTAAGTTCCAATCATCATTCTTCATTCTGTCCCTGAGGACAAATGGAACAAGTATAGTCCTTTCTTCACATGACAATCCTTCAAATATTTGGCAGCTATCACGTCTCCCCTAAGTCTTCTGCTCTCTGGATTAAACATGTCTACTGCCTTCAAACTGTCCTCACCTGACATGGATTTGAAGCCTTCCTGTATCTTGGTCACTTTCCTCCAGGGAATCACCAGCTTATCATGTCAATCAGACTTGTTAAACTAGTGTTTGTTAACTGCCTACTAGGTTCCAGACCCTATTCTAGGTACTGGTGATAGAGTGGCAGAAATGAAGCCATCCCTGCCCTCTCAAATCAAAAGAGATATGCCATACATCACTGCCTATGGAGTAGACACCTACAATATCACCAAATGCCTGGCATCCATTGCAAGGCACTTGGTAATGGGGGAAATAGAATGCATTATGAGCTTAATTCTCCAAATGCATCTGAGCCCAGTAGAGTAAGGGGCTTACATTCTATTAGGGGAGATAGCATATATACATATACATACATACATACATACATACATACATACATACATACATACATATATGTATATATATATACATATATATGTATATACATACATATTTTAATAAATAAGTTTATCTGTGCTAATATTTACAGAGTAGAAACAAAACACATGAAGCTTGCAAGGTTACAACAGCAATTTTGACTAACAAGAGGCAAATTGTTATTAAGACTTCATAGAAAGATAGTACCAAAAGATAACCTTTATTTCTTCCAACTCTTCATTCTTACCCACATTGAACTGGAGTTCTAACTCTTCAGGAGTTATTGTCCTGGAAACTGGAAACTTCAGATATAGATATATCTGAATACACAAAGATGTCTCTATCTATCTATCTATCTATCTATCTATCTATCTATCTATCTATCTATCTATCTATCTCTATCCATCCTTCCATCCACTTATCTATCCATTCATCCATCCATCTATCTATTTATCTATCGGATTTCAGAAAAGTCAAAGATGACTCCAAGATTTCAAGCCCATGAGGCAGATAGTTCCTTTTGCCTTCCAGTTCTGAATATAATCCAGCCACCTCTTTTTGCTTTCCTCCTCCCCTCCCTATGCTGTGGGATGAGTGATATTTAAAGCAGAGCAGAGGCTGCTTATCATTGTAGTTTTCTCCCACTGAGCAAGCCTGCAGGTCTATCTCTGCATGCATCCCTGGAAGGTCTGGTGGACTGAGTCGGTCTGTTATGACACAGCATTTCTGGGAACTGCCATCAGGTAGCATTGTCTGTGTAGGTGTGCCAAGGCAGCTTTCTCTCTCCTTCCCTCCCTGGTTCCAGAACACTGTGGGGGCACTCATGTAGCATGGCTGAGAGAAGAGTCATCCATAAATGGTACTGTTCTCCAAGCAGCCACCCTGTGTTAAACAAGGGGGAGTTTTCAGCAAGCTGTGGATCCATACTCCGAGATGTTGGTGGAAGATACTTAAAGGCACTGAGTCATCTGTGCATGGGAAGATACCTGGATATATGCCCAGTTTTCCTTGGCACAGCATTCTGAAGGACTGTTGCATCCAACCTGTGTTAGAGAACTCATGTTATGGAACCAGGAAGACAGTATCATTATGTCTCTTCCCTCTTAAATCAGGAGAGATATGCTATATATCAATGCCTACACGGTAGACACATTTTGAACCATAATATCACCAGATGCCTGGTATCTATTGCAAGGCACTTTGTAATGGAGAAAATAGAATAAATTATTATTTTAATTCTCCAAATGTCTCTGAGCCCCAGTAGAGCAATGTCCTATATCCCTAAAGAAACATAAATCAGAGGTCCTCAGCCTGAGTGGCAAATTAAGTCATGTGTCTAGTACTTACATACACACACACACACACACACACACACACACACACACATGCCCCAGCTTATTCCCTTTAAAAGGTGTGTTTTAATGTAAAATGTCATATGAGGGTGTGGCAGAATAAACTCTATTCTCAAGGATGAACTCTCTCCCTGGTTCATAGGATTCAAAGCAGGGAGGTTTCTCGGACATCATCTATTTCAAACCCTTATTTTGATGGTTGGGCTACTCAAGATGACTCTGATAGTAAGCAACAGGTCTACGATTTGAACCCAGCTCTTCCTGTGTTTAGGAAATTCAAGGACAAAGTAGAGAATCATGGTAAAAAAAAAAAGTCTTTTAACTGCCATTCAACTACCTTCTTCCAAGGATCACAATTTGACAATTGGAAGGAAAGTCAGTCAGTAGCCACCTAGTCCAATCTATATATGAAAGGAATATAAACTAATATATCTGACAAATGCCACTATATGATAGAGTCCCCTCACTTTGAGAAAAGTACCCACAATGGAGGTGATTATGGGAGTCTCCTTAACTGATTAGACTGTAGCATTTCCCAAGGAGCCAAGACTATGACCTAACAATTTCTGAGTGACACATATGTTTTAGCTTGGCTACTTCCCATGGAGCAGAACATGTACCCAGAACCACCTCTGAGTGAAAGCTTTATGTTTTGTGATAATGCAGCAACCCCCTTACTGATTCCTGTGGATCTGAGATTTGGAGTGGAATGATGAATCATCTTCTTTTTGGTCTCTGTGGGCCTGTGACTGAGGGTTGGAGAAAGGGATGTGTGTGCCCAACTGGGCCAGTCAACAAGAAAACAAGAAAAGCAGATTGTGAATGGAAAAAAACCTCTACTGTTGCTCTCTCTCTTCTCTCTCTCTCTCTCTCTCTCTCTCTCTCTCTCTCTCTCTCTCTCTCTCTCTCTCTCTCTCTCTCTTTCTCTCATTTCACAGCTATTTGAAGTTTTCCTTGGGAAAGGATCTTTCTCTTCTCCCTTCATTGCCGGAAGCTACAGAAACTGCTTAATTGCAGCAATGAGAGTCTATGCTTGTTGAGGTGAACGTGAGACTGAATTTGAATGTGCAGTTGCCTCTCCTACTTTGTTCCTTTTTCTGAGCACAAGTGACCAAATAGCAATCCTGAGATGGATGTTCTTAGCCTTGATTGTCAACTCACAAGTTCCACAGGTTGAGAGCTCCTGTGTTCAGGCAATGGTTGTCCAACAGGAGATGATTTCTATGGTAACTTCTCAGAGACTATGGTCCCTGCCATGAATACAATTTAGAGGAAAAGACTAAACATAAGTTCGGCCATACCTTGCCAGAAGTCATGGACTTTAAATGTATTGCCCAGGCATTGCAGATTTGAGGTAAAAGTAAAATACCTACTTAGCAGTCTCACAGTTATTTCAAGTAATAATAATAATAATAATAATAATAATAATAATAATAATAACAACAGCAGCAATAACTAGTATTTCTACAGTACTTTAAAGTTTGCAAAGCATTTAGATATGTCACCTCATTTGTTTCTCAGAACAACCCTACATGGAAAGTGCTACTACTATTCCCATTTTACATATGAGAAAACTGAGATGAGAGAAATCAAGGGATTTGCCCAGAGTCATACATCTAGCTAGTGTTTGTTTGTTTTTTTCTTTTTAAAAAATTTTTATTAATTTATTTTGATTTATAAACAATCACTTCCATATGCTTTTGAGTTGAAAATTTTTCACCCCCTTCGTTCCCTCTTACCCTCCCCAAGATGGCACACAATCTGATATAGGCTTTACATTGGCATACCCATTAAACGTATTTTCACATTAGTAAGTAAAAATTGAAACCAATAGGAGGAACCGTCAGAAAGATGAAACAAAATTCAACAGAAGGTAAAAATAAGTGATAGCGATTCGACTTCCATAGTTCTTTCTTTGGATGTGGACAGCATTTTCCATCCCAAGGCTTCTGGAGATGTCTTAGATCCTCGTAATGCTGAGAAGGGTTCAGTTTAACAATCTTAGTCATTGCATAACATGGCTGTTGTTGTGTATGAAGTCCTCTTGGTTCTGCTCACTTCACTCAGTATCAGATCATATAAGTCTTTCCAGATTATTCTGAAGTCTGAATGCTCATCATTTCTTATAGCACGATAGTATTCCATTACATTCATGTACCACAACTTGCTCAGCCATTCCCCAATTGATGGGCATTCTCTCAATTTCCAATTCTTCGCCACCACAAAAAGAGCTGCTATGAATATTTTTGTACATGTGGGTCCTTTTTGCATTTGTTTGATCTCTTTGGGATATAGCCCTAGAAGTGCTATTGCTGTATCAAAGGGTATGCGCATTTTTGTAGCCCTTTGGGCATAGTTCCAAATTGTTCTCCAAAATGGTTAGATCGTTTCACAACTCCACCAACAATGCATTGGTGTTCCAATTTTCCCACATCCTCTCCAACATTTATCATTTTCCTGTTTTGTCATATTGGCCAATCTGATAGGTGTGATGTGGTACCTCAGAGTTGTTTTGATTTGCATTTCTCTAATCATAAATGATTTAGAGCATTTTTTCATATAACTATAGATGGCTTTAATTTCTTCATCTGAGAACTGTCTGTTCATATCCTTTGACCATTTATCAATTGGGGAATGGCTTCTGTTCTTATAAATTTGTCTTAATTCTCTATATATTTTAGAAATGAGGCCTTTATCAGAGAGTCATACATCTAGCTAGTGTTTGAAGCAAGATCCTGACCTCAGATCCATCACAGTATCCACTGAGGTATTCAATAGCCTCATGTTTTAAGAATCAGTCTCCTGGGAGAAGATAATAATAGTAATGGATTATTATTTCACATATTAAAATATTTGTTGACATATGCTTATGAGAAAATAGTTGTCCTTCACCTAACCTACTTTGTTTATCTAGTAGCTTCTTAGAAAGGTTCTAGTTAATCTCTTTTGGGAACACTCTAGTAATAAGCTTTATTTAAGATATTTCCCACAGAAGTTTACTCTGGAGTAGAGGCATAGGATCCTGGGAGATCTAGAAAATCCTGAACTTCTATCTTCAGGGTTCCCACAGGCTTGAAACTAGAGCTGGGGCTAGTTAATGAGAAGAGAATGTCATAAACTTTTGGGGGGTGTTTTTCACCAACTGTTGTTCCTCCTTTTTAAAAGCAAATTGTTTGACTAATTGATATCAATTAATTATCATGGCAAGAAGTACTCCAGTAGAAGCTAGAAAGAAAACCACTAACCCTAAGAGGTACCCCTAGAGCCCTGAAAGGCATCTTAGAAATGCTCTGAGAACATCTCCCCCCCAAAAAAAAAATCAGTCCTCTAGGGGTTGTAGGTCTTTACATAGATAATATATTCTGATTTGCCCTAACAATGACTTTCTCCACCATAAGACAGAGGAAATGGCTATTCTAGAAATCATCAGAACTTTGGGACAACTCTATCTGAGTTATGAGGATAATGAATGAGGAAAGCCAGGGTTAGTCTCACATTCACAACACATTTAGGCAAAATGAACTTCAAAGCGTTCAGAACCTGGGTAGTTTCTGATGGAGTTGCCATGTCTTAGACTTTTTCTGCTGAAGGTTGACCCATGTTTGAAGTCAGTTCAGTCAGTCAGCATGGGGAATTCTCAACAATACAAATCTGAAGACAAAAAGAGAAATAACTGAGCTGAGAAGGTAAAACAGGGATTTGTCTAAAGAATGAGGATCATATAGCTACACAGGGAATTCACTGACCAGCCATGATTTTGAAAGATTTATGCAGAAAATGGAACAAAGACAGCTCTGAGGACTGCCCCCACCCCAACCCAGTTTCCTAGGGGTTGCAGGTCTTTACATAGCTAATATATTATGACTTATCTTAACAATAGTTTTTGCCATCCTAAGACAAAGTAAATGGTTGCTCTAGAGATCATCAGAACTTTGAGAATACTCTGTCGTGTGGGTGTTGAATAGAAATACATATGCATGGCATAAGAATAACATCAAGAATGCTAACTCCTCTCCCCCCCACCCAATAGTATTCTTTCCTCTCTGGAAATTGTATTGTTTTTGTTTTGTATTTCTTTTTTTTTTCTTTTTAGGCAATTGGGGTTAAGTGACTTGCCCAGGGTCATACAGCTAGTAAGTGTCAAAGTGTTTGGTCTGAGGCCAAATCTGAACTCAGGTCGTCCTGACTCCATGGCTGGTGCTCTATCCACTGGGCCACCTAGCTGTCCCTTTGTCTTTCTTTATCTGCATTTATATTGTTCTCCCTCCATCAAAACAATGTAAACTCCTTCAGGTCAGGGGCCATTCAATTTTAACTTTGTATTGTCAGCACCTATGCCATGTCTAACACAGGTCCTTTCTTGAACTAAATTGCCAAGCATTCAAACTCTACTACAGAGAGTGCAACTCTGATAGGTTAGCCACATTGTTCAAATGCAGAATGCATGCTTGCCTAAAAGACTATGTTACAGAGAACTCACACAAGGCAAGTGCTCAAATGATGGTCACAAAAAGCAATACAAGGATACTCTCAAGGTCTCTCTTAAGAACTTTGAAATTGACTGCATGACATGGGAGACACTGACACAGGCCCATCTACCATGGTGTGCCCTCATCAGAGAAGCTCTATGGACAAAGCAGACTTGAAGTAGCTTAAAAGAAGCATGAGATGCACAAAATTTAGCAAATCTTCCCCAAATGTTCATATGGGCTCTCTGTGCCGACTGGTGGTAGAGCATTCTGAGCTCGTATTAGTGTGATCATCCATAGTCAAATGCACTATAACTTGACTCTAATATAATGATGTCATTTTGGTCCTCTCGGAGAATGAAGGACAACAATTAACCAGCTGAACAACCAAATAACCTAGTACAATGTCTAGAACATAGTATGAACTTTATAACTTTATGTTGCGTTGAGACTGGTAAAGAATACAAGACAACAAATCTGTATTGGAAGAAAAGGTTCGATCAAAGAAAAGAATGAATTGATGATCAAGGTGGATGGGGCAATGGTAATAGATTAGAGAGAGAATGCAGAACTCCTTGATTTCCTTTTTTTTTTTTTTTTTGGTTTCTTTTTTCTTTTCAAGGACAATGAATTTTGGACTGGAAAGGACTCCCTCCCCCCCAAAGGAAAAAAAGGGCTAATACAGAGCTGTAATTGGAAATAAGTATGGAGACAATGAGATTGCTAAACCATTCTAGAAGGACTCTAATGAACAACATCGTTAGGGACAAAGAGAACTGCTGGGTGTGATTATTGAGCCACTGACAGGCGATCTCCAAATGATCATGGAAAATGGCAGAGGTTTGGTGGGACTGGAGAAAGGCATATTATATCCCTATGAAGAAGAAGAAGGGGGAGAAGAGAGAAGTCTATGTGAGTTTGACTTAGCTTCCTGGAAACACTCTGGATCATACTATTAATGAGATGCTCAGGAAATATTGAGAAAAGAAAGCTGTGATTACAAAGAGCCAGCCTGACTTCACCAAGAACAGATTATTCCAGACAAAACTAAATTCTTTTTTCCAGTTGAGTTAGTAGATTAGTAGCTTATGGAGATGGTGCACATGTAGTTTGCTCTATTTCATTGAAACATGCCATAATCTCCATACTTATTCTTGATTATGGATCTCTCTAGCCTGTTTTTTTTGGGGGAGTACAGTCCTTTCTAGTCAAAGTTCATTCTCTTTGACTGAAAAATAGAATGGGGAAATCTGTCATTAAAGACTTATAGACAAGATGGAGAGGTGTGAGCTAGACAATAGGATTGTTAGATAAATTCAGAACTGGTTAACAGACATGAAGAATAGTCAATAATGGTTCACAATCAATGATATATTTTCTCTCTTGGCATGTCCCAGACATCCACATTTGGCATACTGCTATATAACATTTTTTCCTAGGGGAAGGTTGCCTGTATTTAAATATTTGAAGCACCGTCATATGGAAGAAGGATTAGATTTTTTTCTGTTTTACTGCAGAGGACAGAACTTGAACCAAAAGAAAGAAGTCATAAAACAGAATGCAGGCTAGGTATTTTTTTAAACAAGCATTATTAAGTGTCTACTATGTGCCAGGTAATGTGCTAAGGGCCTTACAAATATTATTTTATTTGATCCTTACAACAACCCTGGGAGGTAGGTACTACTATCATCCCCATTTTACAGTTGAGGAAATTGAAGAAAAGAGAACTTAAGTGACTTGCCTAGGGTCACTCAGCTAGTAAGTTTCTGGGGTCATATTTGAACTCAGTTCTTCCTAACTCTGGGTCTAGGTCTTTGTCTGCCACACCACTTAGCTGCCACTGGGGAAAAAACAAAACAAAACAAAAACAAAACAAAACCAAAAAACAGAACAAAATTTCCTAACAATTAAACATACTAAAAAATGGAATGTATTGCCTCAGGAGATGGTGGGTGGTCCTTCCTTGGAAGCCTCAAAGCAGAGACTGGATCGCCCCTTTTCTGTTGTCTTGTAGTGGGGATGCTTTTTCACGTGGGAGAGGGCCTGGAAGGCCACTGAGGTCCTTATTCTTTCTGAAACCCTTGAGGACAGGCCCATTCTTTCATTTTGTGGTGCTGGTATCCCCAGCGCCTCACACAGAGCCTAGCACAGAGTAGGTACTTCATGTTTGTTGAGTTGGACTGAACTGAAGGGAAAGATTGACCTTTCAACAAAATGAGGAGTGAGGTCAGATTCAAGTATAGCCTATTTTTCACACACTGCTCCTAGTGCTCTGAATATAATACCCTATATTCTGTTAAGTGGAGATCTCTGGGTGAGTCTCAATTCAGAGCCATTAGAAGAATGAGCTGTTTTTGTCCAGTAGTGCCAGCTTGCTAGGCAGATTGTCTGAAATCAGCGCAGTTCATAAGAAGGGGCCTTTTTTTATTTCTTCTAGAAATACTGACATTTCCTAAAATAGCAGTCTTTATTCAATTGGCAGCAAATTCAGGAGCTGTTAAAAAAGATTTGTGGCTCAGTGTATGGATGGGGAGGAACAGTCCTATTTGTGAAAATGTTGGTGCTTAGCAGAGTTGGACTGGATTTCGATCCATAGACTTTCCATTGCACAGAACGAATCCCAGAAAAGGGGGCACAAAGCTGGATGAAGCCCTCTGGACAACTGAGACAGGAACTATATGTGCTTCAAAGGACACTGGACTTGGTAGATCTGGTCTTCCCATTAATTTTGCTTCGAGACTTCAGCAAAGTTATTCTGTTCAGTGCCTCAGTTTCCTTGGTTATAAACTCAGGGGATGGAAGGCTGATCAAAGGTCCTTTTCAGCTCTAAAATGCAAGGACTCAGTGAATCATTGTGTTAGATGGAAGCTTAGGGACCTGTAGGAGAACTATCTATGCTCCTTCTTGCCTAATCTGTATCTTTTAATTTCCTTTTCTTAGAAAAGAAATGATATTCTTTTATCCATTTGCCTTCTGGCTTCAAGATGTTAGTCACAGATAAAAGAAGCATTGTAAAAAGAAGGGATTAAAAAATAGATGTTTCCTGTCCCCAGCAGAGGCAGAACAGAATAGAATGTAAAAATATTGGAATTCATATGTCATGGAGAAAATGCTTCTAGGATAGAACTGAAACCACATTGGGTGGGAGGCAGGGCCTGCAAGAACTAGGAACTATTTGTGTGGCGAGGTGTTGGGGCAATGAGAAAACATTAGGAATGGTGCTATTTTCCATCTAAATTTGGTATCATAGTATGCTAGATTATTATAGTATTATATTATCATAGACTCAGAGCAGAAAGGAACCCTAGAGATTGTGAAATTCAACACTCTAATTTTACAGATGAAGAAATTGAGGCCTAGAAAGTTCATAGGATCATGGCTGGAAGAGATCTTAGAGACTGCTTAATCCAACCTCCTCCTTTCGTGTATGATGATCCATAAGATGAAATCTAATTGCCCAAAAACTTATTAAGCACCTACTAATGTTCTAAGCACTGGGGATATAAAAAGAGGCAAAAGACATCCCTGCCCCTCCTTCAAGGAGCTTACTATCTAAATGTAGGGTGTGGCAGGGGATACTATGTTATACAAAGCAAGCTACACACAGGATACATAAGAAATAATTGATAAAGGCAAGGCACTGGAATTAAGGGGGATTGGAGAAGGCTTCCTGTAGAAGGTAGAATTTTTTTTTGTTGTTGTTTTTCAATTGTCTTAGTCATATCCGATCCTTTGTGACCCTGTGGACCTCTGTCCATGGAGTTTTTTTTGGCAAAGATACTGGAATTGTTTGCCATTCTCTTCTCTAGTGGCAAACAGAGGTTAAGTGACTTGCCCAAGGTCACACAGCTAGAACGTTTCTGAGACTGGGTTTGAACTCAGGTCTTCCTGACTCCAAAACCAGCACTTTATCCACTGTGGCACCTAGCAGATAAGGGGATTCTAATTGAGACTTAAAGGAAGCCATGACAGGCTCAGGGTCACACAAGTGAGCCATGGCAGAACTGGAAGACACATCCAGGCCTTTGACTCCCAAACTAGCAGCCTTTCCTTGAGCCAAACTTTCATAATGTTAAAGAATGATTTATAAGAGAAAACTCAATCATCAGTTTAAGATCTTTTGAGTTGTTGGTTGGTTACACACTGCATAAAATATCCAACACAGGCAGTAGCTGAAAATCCTGGCCAAATACATTTGTTTATCATGCAGGTGACCAGGAGGGAATGTCATGGTCAGCAATGTGACAGAACTCCTTTGGGACTGGTAGCTTCTCCATGAAATACAAATTGGTTCAGCGTTGATGGACAAAACGCATTTGCCCAAGATGCATGAGGCAGACACCTCCTTTATGGAAGACATCTTATTAGTGAAATGGCTACTTCTTTGGCTTGATGGTTTTTCTCTTAAGGTGCCATTAAATCCTTCTGAGGAACACTGCTCTGGGCAAGATATCGGTCCATCTAGATCTATTCATCTTCAAAAATGGGCTCCAGGGAGCAAGCCACAGGTGAGCTCATTGGAAGGGAATGAAAAATTGACTAGTCATTTGGAGGTCTCATCAGAAATATCTTTTCCATTAAGGACAGAAGCGCAGTGTAGAGAAAAGCAGTGCTAAGCAGGAGTCAAATACGTTATTATACAGAATTTTAGGGTTGCAAGAGAACTCAGTGGCAATGTAGTCCAACCCATATTGGAAAAAAAAAATATGCCCTTTGAGGAAGCTGATTAGGACAATGAACAGAGCCCTGGACCTAGAGTCTGGAGGCCTGAGTTGAAATCCTACCTCACCTACTAACTAGCTCTTTGGTCTTAGGCAAATCACTTCATCCTTTTTTTTTTGTCTCAGTTTCTTCATTTGTAAAATGGCAATAATAATAGTATCTAGCTCCCAGGAGTGTTGTGAGGCTCAAATGAAATCATATTTGTAAAGTTTTCCATAAACCTTGAGGCATTATGTACATACTAGCTATTAGCTATTGCCACATCCTCTCCTTCCCACCAAAAGCACATTTAGCTTCTGCTTGTAGACTTCAAATAGTGGGAGGGTTCAAATGAGCTAATATCTGTAAAGCACTGAGCACAGTGCTTGACACATAGTAGGTTCTTGTTCCCTGTTTGCCATCTTCCTCATTCCATTTTTGGGTAGCTCTAATTGTCACAAAGGGTCTCCTTACACACACACACACACACACACACACCCCAATTCTAAATTGGTTCTCTTGGTTATTTTTAATCATCACTCATTGCTCCTCGTTCTTTCCTCTAGGAACAAGAGCAAAAAATCTCGACACTCTTCCACATGACAACCTTTCACACTGGATTCGGGGTCATGGGATTATAGATTTAGATTTAGAGCTCCAGAAATGGACTTCAAAAGTCATCTCTAGCCCTATTTTGGAGAGGAAGAGGAACCATGAAGTTAAGCGACTTACCCAGGATCACAGGTAAGTGTCTGAAGCTGGATAGGAGCTCAGGTCCTCCTGACTCCAAGTCCTAGACCCATCACCAACTAGTTGTGTGGCACTGAACAAGTTGCTTCTCTGGGTCTCAAATTCCTCATCTATATAATGGGGCCAGTGAGTGAACACAATATGTATGTCCCTTTCAGCCTCATTATTCATTTTGTGACTTTTAAGCCTCTTTAAGACTGACATGAAGGAACACCAGACAGCAGCCATTTCTAGAATTTCAGTTTCACAGGACCATAGACCCAGAGTTGAAAGAAACCTGAGACATTCCCTGGTCTTTTGTTACTGTTCATCATTTTAGTCATGTCTGACTCTTTGTGACCCCATTTTGGGCTTTTCTTGGCAGAGATACTGGAGTGGTTTGCCATTTCCTTCTCTGGCTCATTTTACAAATGAGGAAACTGAGGCAAACAGGGTAAAGTGACTTGCCCAAGGTCACGCACCTAGTAAGTATCTGAGGCTGGATTTGCTCTCAGAAAGATGAGTTTTCTTGACTCCAGTCCCAACACTTTATTCACTGAACCACCTAGTTGGTCTAATTTCCTTCACAGAGGACACAGCTAAAGAATATAAGGATTTGCCCAAGATACATAGACAATCATTGGTAGGGATGGAATTTAAACCATGGTCCTTTGAGTCCAAATCCAAGGCCTCCTTCCTTTGCACTATGCTGTATTTCAATTCCTCAATTTGTTGTGGTACATTTAGCTGGGCAAAGGCTTCCTTGCAGCAGTATGTGCCAGTTTTTAAGGAGATGATCAATTTCACAGCTGCATCAGATTTAACGGCAAAAATTTCCAAATGGCCATATGGGCAATGTTACCCGGCACACTTTGGTTCCAGAACTCTATGATCAGGAGGCAACATGTGAGAGAACTAAAGGCCAAGAGCCCTGGGAAAGAACACAAAGTATGGCTTTGGGGTGGCTGGTGTCCCACCATGCAGACTTGTCAAAAGATACTAATTCTCCATCTGGGGGACCTGAGATAGCATGGTTTAGTGAATAGAGAGCTAAAATTGGAGTTAGGAAGAATTCATTCAAATCCTGCCTCAAATACTAGCCATGCGACTCTGAGCCTCAGTTTCCTCATCTGTAAAATGAAGAAGTTGGACTTGGTGACTTCAGAAGTCCCTTCCAGGTCAAAATCCATAATTATATGAACTGTTTCATCTGGTATTCCTCAGTAGGGGAGGAGGGGGAGGGAAGAAAGAGAAAGCAGAATGAATTTCATCTTCATCCAATGACCCCTAGATCAACAAATTAAAGCAACACTACTATATCATAACTACAAAGATCTGAGAGACCACTGAAGTTCACCTAAGGATTTTATTTCTGGACTAAACATTAAAGATTATTTGCTCAATTCTTGTTAAGTAGAAAAGGAAATTTTGTTGTTCCCAGAATTTGACATTTGATCTCCTATTTCCCTGATTTTGTAAGGGCTATTCCTCATGCCTAAAACCCACTCTATTCTCGCTCATGCCAACTGAAATCCTTAGCTTCCTTCAAAGCTTAGCTCATGTGCCACCTCCTATCGGGAGCCTTCCCTCAGTCTCCTAAATTGTTAACTCCCTCTTCTTCCTCAAATCATCTGGCTCTTGTCTGTTTGCATTTTTATTTCACAACAAGTAATACAGTCTCTAATTTACAGTCCAAGTTAGAGGAAACTCTATTTAGCACCACATGGTGATTGGAGAGGGCAGTTAGGTGGCATAGTGAGTAGAGTACCATCCCTGGAGTCAGAAAGACCTGAGTTCAAATCTTGCCTCAAACACTTACTAGCTATGTTACCCTGGGCAAGTCATTTATCCCCACTTGCCTCAGTTTCCTCATCTGTAATATGAGTCGGAGAATGAAATGGCAAACCACTTCAGTATCTTTGCCAAGAAAACCCCAAAAGGGGTTACTAAAGAGTCAGACAAAACTGAACCATGCAACAACAATAACGATGGTCTGGGAAGAGTCAGAGAAATCATGCTATCCCTTCTTCTCCCAACTGAATAAACAATAGACCCCAATTCTCTAGGGGGGAAAATGGTTTTTTTGGTTGGTCTGAGGAGCAGGAACAGAATGTAGGGTAGGATGATTTCAAATTCAGAGAAGCAGATGGGACTGCTTGTTTTACCTGAAATAAAGTCTACTTCTAAGATGGAGTCAGTCACTCGTTTTTAAAAAGCTGATCCAAGTCTCTTCATTCTGGCCAGCAGGATGGAAGCTCCTTGAGGGTCTCATCAGTTTGTTCATTTAGCCTCCTTTCCAATAGCAGGCATGTAATAAATGCTGGTTTAATCCATCACCTGAGTTTAGCTCCTGACACTTCTTCCAGGGTCCTTGATTAGTCAGAATAGAAATTGAATTAATAGGTCATCAGAGGGTAACACGACATTGGCAGATTGTGTATCAGGTACATTGTTCATTTTCAGTTAGAAGGGACAATCTAATCCCAGATGTCTGAAATTCTACCCGATATCCTGGCATCATGGACATTTGAAAACACTGTCCCGAGGATAGTTTGAGGGTTCATAGATCAGAAGTAACCTAGTCCAACCACATCATTCTGATGATAGAGCCTATCCTGCCTTAAGATATCATGGACTCTTTTGATGGTTTCTTTAGTGACTTGCCTCATGGCAAGGTGAGGCAGGATATGTTGAGACATCTGAAACTTCTTCTTATGAATACCCTTGCATATATTCCACCAAAGCATTCCCTGTGTTATACCAGGGGATATCTAGAGTAGAGGGCAACCAGTGTAACCAATGAACCTAGTATCCTACCATATGAGGCTATGTGACTCACTTATTAATTTGAGGTATTGTGTTCCAAAAATCCAGAATTCAGTAACAAGTTCCCCCCTTTTTTTTTTAACAAACCACTAGTCTGTTTTTAAAGTTTTTTTGTCATAAAGTATAACTTTATTAAATTTTATTCCTTCCCTCCAAAAGACATTTTATTAAGTCAACCAGTCAATGAACATGTATTAAAAGCCTCTTATGTGCAGGCGGTATATGGAGTGTTCAAGAGGACTAGCATCTCTGGTGTGAGGGCTTGCCAAGCCCTTTTCAGGGCTGTTCATCCACACTTGGTGTCCACCACCCATAGTGTCTCACCTGGGGCTCCAAGGAGATGTAGCATGCACAGCAGCCACACCCCAGTAAACCATCGAAGCAACTGGGCTAACCCAGGTTTAGGGCAACTAACTAGACTTAAGCCTGTTGGTGAGTTAGGGGGATGTTTACTCCAAGAATATGAAGACTTTCTCCCAGGCAGAATGGGGGGATGAGAGTGTTCTGCTCTGATGGCCATGAAGGTGGCTGAAATAGACTTTATGGATCTCTTAGAGCTTGGTCAGACATTGAAGACTCCAAGGTCATCTTCTGCATCCTGGGCTATCTCCAATTGTCTTGACTTTTGTCCTGCCATGGGACTTTGATGACCCAGGAAGAGGCAGTGAAGCTGATGATTTTATGCAAATCTACCTTACTTAAATCCAATTCACACTCAAGTTAAGACATCACTGTCACTGTTCTTCTTCAAAAACAAAAAAATAGAGAACAAGGACAGCATTATGTGTCAGACTGTGATAAGTGCTGGTGAGACAAAGCAAGGCAAAACCAAAACAAAACAAACAAAAACCCAGAACTTCAAAACAAAGCAACCCACAGTGCCCGCCCTCAAGGAGCCCATTCTAATGGGGGAGTTTTTTTTTAGCCATTTGAGTTTTATTTGGCTCTTTGTGACACCATTGGGGTTTTCTTGGGCAGAGATGCTGGAGTCATCTGCTATTTCCTGCTTCACTTGACTTGGTGGATGAGGAAATTGAGGCAAACAGGGTGAAGTGACTTGTCTAGGGTCACATAGTTAATTGTCTGAGATCAAATCTGAACTCGTCATGCTGACTCCAGGCCCAGCACTCTACCCTCTGCACCCCCTGGCAATGGGGGAGACAAAATGCAAACAGCTATGTACAAACAAGATACATACAGGGTAGATTGGAGATAATCGGTAGCAGGAGGGTACTGAGACTAAGGAAGACTGGGAAAGGCTTCTTGTAGAAAGTAGGATTTGAAGGCTGACGTGACACCAGAAGACATGTACAAGACAACACACACACGCACACATACCCCCCACACACACACTCCCTACAAACAAATAATGATACTAAACCATGCACAGGGTCTGTCCAAACATATTGAAAATATTCCACTTAGTAGGAACCCTTTGTTTTTAACTCTGGGCAAGCTCAGAATTGAGTAAAATTGATATTACTTTTACTGAAATTTTGCTTTGAATGCTTGTGGCTATTATGACTTTTTTGGATGAGACTTATGTTCTTATCTTTTTCAAAATACCCATCATCATTTCTAGAAGGAAATGATATTGGAGATTTCTGCAGTCGGGTTATAACATCAGTTGAAGGAATTAAGAACAGAGAGAGAAAGAGTGAGAACAAGAGAAACAGAGAGAGGCAAAGAGAGAGACAGAGAGAGAGACAGAGAGACAGAGAGAGAAACAGAGAGACAGAGTGAGAGAGAGAGCAAGACAGAGAGAGAGAGAGAGAGAGAGAGAGAGAGAGAGAGAGAGAGAGAGAGAGACATAGGGCAGACAGTGGTTGTGTTTAAGTATCTGAAAGGACTCTTATGTATAGGAGGGGTGGGATTTACTTTCATGTGTCCACAGAAAGCAGAAAAAAAGGAGAAATGGACAAATTCTGGCTTGATGCCAGGAAGATAAAACAAAACAAATCTTCCTAACAATTTGAAGCTATCCCAAAGTCTAGACTGAGCTGCCTTGAGAGAAGGTAGCTTCCCATTTGGTGAGGATCTTTAAGCAAAGACTGGAAGGCCAGTTATTATAGGTGTTATGAAGGACATTTCTTATCTGATTCTGATTGTGTGGCTTCTTAGGTCTCTTCTGCTTCTAGGAGTATATGAGTCAGCCTTCCTCCGGGAGTTTCCAACCCACAAGTCCCTGCCAGGTGTGTGTGTATGTGTGTGGGGGTGGGAGGGTTGTGTGGATTCTGGTGATTTATTTTGTACTTGAATTGTTCTTCTAAAATGGTGGAGATAATTAATTAGCCTTCAGTAATTAGAAAAATGTTTAGATTTCCTTGTGGCATGTGATTAAAATTCGAATGAACACATTCAGATGGAAATGGCCTACTTTTTTTCTCTGGATGCCAGCTATTTCTTCGCCCAAAGATGTCTCCCTAAACCTTCCACAAATTCATTACACTTCAAGGTCAGATGTATGTGGGTTTCTTTACAACGACCTTCTCCTTTTGCCCAGATGTGAGAGAAGATGAGACTGATTTTGGCTCTTTGTTCTCAGCTGACTCAGCATGGGAGGAGTAGAGAACCTAGCACCATCATTAACGTCTTTGTGATTAATGTAAGAGGCAAGACAGACAGACTGTTTTCTTTAACTGGCCTAAGAGAGCCATCTCTTTTATTTCTTTTTTAATGATGCCTTAAAAAAATACCATAGTCATTTTCTGACACGCCTTCCCTTTTCTCAATTGATATCTCTCTTGCAATGAAGAAAAATAGTTTAGCCACATCAACCTACATAAAATCCACATCTAGTAAAATTAATGCAGGTTCAAAGGTCCCTGAGCAGCTATTTGGCACAGTGGATAGAGCTCTTGGCCAGGAGGCTAGACAACTTACCTTCCTGAATTCAAATAGAGCCTCAGATACTTACTAGCTGTATCACCCTGGAGAAGTCACTTAACCCTGTTTGCCTCAGTTTCTTCATATGTCAAATGAGCTGGAGAAGGAAATGGCAAACCACTCCAGAATCTTTGTCAAGAAACCCCAGATGGGGTCATGAAGGTTTGGACACAACTGAACAACAACAACAACTATGGTCCCCACTATATAGGGTAAGTCACTTGCTCATAATTACAGAGCTAGTAAGTGGCAGAAACAGATTGTGAATCCATGTCTTCCTGACTTGTAGTATAACACTATATTCACTGTACTGTAACAGGGAACATTTTACTCCTGTGGTCTCCTTTACTTCCTTCAGGCAGTCAGTTGAAAAGCATTTACTATGTTCTAGGCACTGAGAATGCAAAGAAAGATAGAAGAAGTGTTTGCCATCATGAAGTTCACATTCTTGTTGGAGAGAAATGCATGTTTATTTTATTTATTTACACAAAAATTATATTTTATTGATTACATATGTATTATGTAAACAATTAAGTACACATAATACCTATATAAAGTATAAAATACCACCATCATTTCTAGAAGGAAATTATATCAGAGATTAGGAATGCTGAGGGACAGACAGGGACAGAGACAGACAGACAGAAATGCAAAGACAGAAACCCACACAGAGAGAGAGACAGAGACAGACAGACATACAGAATGAGAGAGACAGAGACAGAGACATAGAAACATACAGAAACAGAGACACTGAGATGGAGACTGATAGAGAGAAAGAGGTGAGAGGAAGGGAGAGATACAGAGAGGGAGGAAGGAAGAAAGGGGGAGAGAGAGAAAGAGAGAGACAGAGAGAGAAAGAGAGAGAGAGATACAGAGAGACACAGAGAGATAAAGACACAGAGACAGATACAGAAAGAGAGGTAGGAATGAAGGGAGGGAGAGAGAGAGGAGAGAGAGAGAGAGAGAGGATATAGTGCAGACAACTGCTATGTTTTTCTCTGTTTCAAGAGAGATTAGCAATTGAGAAAAGGGATGGGATGTCAGAAAATGACTATTGTATTTTTAAAGGCATCATTAAAAGAAGAAATAAAATAAGGGAAAGCTGTAGCAGATGGGGGTGGGGTGGTTGGGAGAAGAGACTAGAAGAAACCTCCTCCAGAAGGAAAGCATTTATTAAGTGTCTACTAAGTGTAAAGTGTAAAGTGTTAAGCACTTTACAAATATTATCTTATTTGAAACTCAAAATAATCCTGTAAATTTGGGGCTGTTATATCATCTCCATTACACATTTGAGAAAGCTGACATATACTTGGTTAAGTTATTTTCCCAGGGTCATACAACTAATCAGTGTCTGAGGTAAGATTAGAACTCAGATCTTCCTGGCTCCAGGTCCAGCACTCTATTCCACTGTGTCACCTAGCAGCTTCCCTTTATACAAACACATATTTTTCAGTCATCCTTCAATTAATTCTCATCAACTTTCTAATCAAGCAAAACTAAATTAAACAAATAAAAAAAATAGTCCCTTCCCTCAAGGAACTTATGATCTAGTTGAGGAGGAAAAGTACAAACAAGTAAACAAAGAAACAAAAACAACAGGTGAATTCAAGAGGGTTATGCTGCTAAATATTTAACAGCTACATTTCTGGGTAAAAATGTGTTCAGGACGCAAATTTTAAAAACTATCATTATTTTTTACATTTCCTTTCCTTTTTTTTAAAAAAAGTTTATTTTTAGCTTTCGACATTCACTTCCATAGTATTTTGAGTTCCCAATTTTCTCCCCATCTCTCCCCTCCCCCCACCCAAAGATGGCTTGCATTCTGATTACCCCTTCACCCAATCTGCCCTCCTTTCTGTCACCCATTGCCTCTTCTCTTATCCCCTTTCCCTTCTTTTTTTCCTGTAAGGTAAGATAGATTCTATACTCCATTGCCTATGTATCTTATTTCCCAGTTGCAAAAAAAAAAATACAATTTTTTAACATTCATTTTTAAGACTTTGAATTCCAAATTCTTTCCCTTCTTACCTTCCCATCCACCCTTATTGTGAAGGCAAGCAATTTGATATAGGTTATACATGTGTAGTCATGCAAAACACTTCCATAATAGTCATATTGTGAAAGACTAACTATATTTCCCTCCATCTTATCCCATCCCCTGTCTATTCTATTCTCTTCTTTTACCCTGTCACTTCTCAAAAGTGTTTGCTTCTGATTACCCCTATCCCAATCTGCCCTCTCTTCTATCACCACCTGTTGTCTCTTGTCCCCCTTCTCCCTACTTTACTGTAGGGTAAGATAGATTTCCATACCCATTGAGTGTGTATATTATTCCCTCCTTAAGCCAAATCTGGTAACAGTAAGATGCATTCATTCTCTCTTGCCTCTTCCCTCTTCCCCTCCACTATAAAAGCTTTTTCTTGCTTCTTTAATGTGAGATAATTTGCCCTATTCTATTTCTCCTTTTCTCCTTCTCCCAGTATATTCTTTTCTTACCTTTTGATTTTATTATTTCGATATCATTCCTTCATACGCAACTCACCCTATACCCTCTGTCTATATACATTCCCTCCAATCACCCTAATAATGAGAAAGGTCTCATTAGTTACAAATACCATCTTTCCATGTAGGAATGCAAACAGTTCAACTTTAATGAGTCCCTTATGATTCCTCTTTCCTGTTTATCTTTTCATGTTTCTCTTGAGTCTTGTATTTGAAAGTTAATTTTTCTATTTAGCTCTGGTTTCTCAAGAATGCACTAAATTCCTCTACATCATTAAATATGAATTTCTCCCCCTCACTGATTACACTCAGTTTTGCTGGGTAAGTAATTCTTGGTTTTAAACCTAACACACTTGACCTCTGCAATATCATATTCCAAGCCCTCTGATCCCTTAATGAAGAAGCTGCTAAATCTTATGTCATCCTCATTGTGTTTCCACAATACTTGAATTGTTTCTTTCTGGCTGCTTTCAATATCTTCTCATTGACCTGGGAACTCTGGAACTTGTCTATAATATTCCTGGGAGTTTTCCTTTTGGGATCTTTTTCAGAGGGTGATTGGTGGATTCTTCCCATTTTTATTTTATCCTCTTGTTTTAGAATATCAGGGCAATTTTCCTTGATAATTTATTGGAAGATGATGTCTAGGCACTTTTTTTTTTGATCTTGGCTTTCAGGTAGTCCAGTAATTTTAAAATTATCTCTCCTGGATCTATTTTCCAGGTTGGTTGTATTTCCAATGAGATATTTCACTTTGTTTTCTATTTTTTCATTCTTTTGGTTTTGTTTTGTAATGTCTTGATTTCTCATAGAGTCATTAGATTCCATTTGCTCCATTCTAATTTTTAAGGAATTATTTTCTTTAGTGAACTTTTGGGCTTCCTTTTCTATTTGGCCAATTCTTCTTTTTTAGGCATTCTTCTCCTGATTGGCTTTTTGGATCTCTTTTGCCATTTGGGTTAGTCTATTTTTAAGGTGTTATTTTCTTCAGTATTTTGGAGGTCTCCTTTAGCAAGCCGTTAACTTGTTTTTAATGATTTTCTTGCATCACTCTCATTTCTATTCCAAATTTTTCCTTTACTTGTCTTACTTGCTTCTCAAAATCCTTTTTGAGCTCTTCCATGGCCTGAGACCAATTCGTATTTTTTGGAGGCTTTGGAAGTAAAAGCTTTGACTTTGTTACCTTCTGATTTTATGTTTTGATCTTTCTTGTCATCAAAGGAAGATTCTATAGTCTGAATTTTTTCTGCTGTTTATTCATATTCCCTGTCAATTACTTGACTTTTTAACTCTTTGTTAAAATAGGTCTCTGCTTCCGGTGTGGAGGGTGTACTGTCCTAAGCTTCAGGGGTTTTGTGCATCTCTTTTCAGATACTTCTAGGGACCTGTAAATTTTTAGTTCTTCCCAAGGGGTATGATCTAAGGAGAGGAGTTTACTCCTCACCTCGCCTGTGCTCTGGTCTTTGAGTGACCACAAATACTCTTTTCTTCTCTGAAACTGTGAGAGGACTCCCTCTTCACTACTGTCAGAAACTCTACTATGTCAGTGCTCCTCCTTGCCCCAGGGCTGTCACCCAGTACTGCAACTCAGATGCAAGTATGGGGCAAAGCAACAGAATCCTGCCTCAGTGCCAGCAAAGAAATCCGTCATCTCCTTCTGATCAGTTATTCGATCCCCTTACTATCTGTAGGCTGAGATATCTGGAAGCAGTAGCTTCTACTGCCACCACCAGAAGATTGTGCTGAGGATGGGTATGGACCAGGCTCCTCTCTCATCCAGTTCTGACAGACCTTTCCTACTCACCTTCTAAGTTTTCTTTGGTGTTTGTGGGTTGAGAAGTTTGGAAACCACCATAGCTGCCAGTGATTCAGTAACCTCAGGCCTGCTCCTGGACCACTGGGGCCCAGTCTGTGCTAATGTGGCCCATGTTGGCCTATGCTCCTCTTCCAGTCCAGCACAACAGACCTTTCCCATTGACCATTCAGGTTGTCTTGGGCTTGAAATTTGTTTCGCTTGTATTTTTTGTGGGTTCTGCTGCTCTAGATTTTATTTAGAGTCATTTTTACAGGTATTTGGAAGGATTTGGGAGAGAGCTCAAGCGAGTCCCTGCTTTTACTCCACCATCTTGGCTCCACTCCCAGGACACAATTTTATTTTATTTTATTTTTGGCTAGATAATAGGGTTAAGTGACTTGCCAGGGTCACACAGCTAATAAGTGTTATATGTCTGAGGGTGGATTTGAACTCAGGTCCGTGAATTCAGGCACAGTGTTCTATCCACTGTGCCACCTAGCTGCCTCACCAGGACACACTTTTAAAGTTTAATCTGCATTACCAACATTTTCCCATTGTTTTCTTAAGTCGAAACAATTAACTAAACAATAAGTCAAGTCTTGATTTGTATTGTTAGCTGATTGCTGAAGAGCCCAGAATGAACTGGCTTCCAGAAACCCTAAATATAAGATACATAGAGAACAGATAGAAAGTAACATTGAAGGGAGAGGCCCTGGGAGGCCAGAGAAGGCTTCTTGTTGAAGAAAATGGAAGTATATTTGACTAAGGATGTGGTAGAATGATTGTCATCCCTGCCTCAACTCTAATATCCCAATTGACCAGAAGAAATAGCAAACAGATGGTGATATTATGACAACAAGAGAAAAGTGTATGTTCTTTATAATTGGAATGATACTATTATTAGATTTTGCAACAAATGCCCATAGAAGATCTTGTCCTAAGTTGAATTTTCTGGTACTCATGTCATTTAAGAGATAGTCTGGTCTCTGGACAGAGGAAATGTTCCTGACGTGGTTCAAATCCTGCTTCTCCAGCTTAATAGCTTTGTGACCCTGGTAAGGTAGTTAATCTCAATGAGGTTCAATTTTATTAATTATTCATTGGGATAATTACCATGGTGTTGTGGGGAAAATGGTTCATAAAATTTCAGGCACCATATACATATGACTTTCTATTGTAGTCTATAAAATCCCAGGGTCATTATAATGAAATGGGGCTTCTTCAATTTGGAGAGTTTGCAGTTCAAATCAGATCTCATAATTTATGGGTAGCGACAATAAGTGGTGCATTAAAATGTGCCTTAAACTCTGCTAATTCCTGGAATGTTCTTCCTCCTCATCTCTGCCTACTGGCTTCCTTTTAGTCCCAATTAAAATCTCATCTTTAATTGGAAGCCTTTCCCAACTTCTCTTAATGCTAATGCCTTCCCTCTCTTCCTTATTTATCTTTGTTTGAATATATTCATTCAAATCTGTTTGCTTGTTGTCTCTCCTACTGGATTGTGAGTCATTGGAGGGCAGTGATTGTCTTTTGTCTGGCATATAGTAAGTGCTAATAAATGTCTATTGCCTACCTGACCGACTGTAGAGTCCTCAATGTGCATTTCTCATTTAATCTTCTTTTTGATCTTGTGATGCTGAGAATATTATTACTCTCCAATATACAGATGAGCAGACTGAGACCCAACAATGTTAAGTAACATGCCTTCATTAGCAGAGCTACTAAGTGTCAGAGGTAGGATCATGGGTAATAGATTTTGAGGTAGAGGAGATGGGCTTTTATATATAGGAGTAAAGAACCAAGAGAATTTTCAGGTGGTTACAGGCTGTCTTATGATTATGGAATACTACTATGCTATAAGAAATGATGAGCTCATGGATTTTAGAAAAAACATGAATAGACTTTCATGAAATAATGAAGAACAAAATAAGCAGAAGAAAGATAACATTGTATACAGTAATAGCAACATCATTTTAAGAACAACTTTGGGCAACTATGTCATTTTGACTATTATAAATAACCAAATTAAGTATAAAAGACTTATGAAAGAAGATGCTATCTGAATCCTGAGAAAGAATTGATAAATAGAAGAATGTATAGAATGCTTTTACATATATATGTATATATAAATGTATATATGTATTTGTGTATATGTGTATATATGCACACACATATATGTGTATATGCACACACATACATGTATATATGCATACACATATGTATGTGCACATGTACATATGTATATACACATGTATATATGCTTATATACATGTATATATGTATATACACACAGACTATATATATACATATATATGTATATATATATATATATATATATATATATACACACACACACACACACATACATATATTTGCATTTAGTAATAGCCATCTCTAGGGTGGAGGGAGGGGGAAGGGAATAAAAAAAAGAAATGTACATGATAACCTTTTGATATATTTAAAAGGAATAGCAAGTTGTACATAATTTAAAGTTTCATGTGCAATCATCTTTTTTCTTTTAATCCTATTTTGTTATGGGAATGCTTGTTTTATTTCATGAATTAAAAACAAAATAAGTAAAATTTTAAAAAGAAAAGCAGACAATTGAAACATTCCACAGTTTGGGGGAGAAGTTGGAACTTCCGTTAATAAGAACTTTGGTTGTTGTAATACTCATGGGTCCATAAAAGGGGGCAGGATCCTGAGGTAGATAAAGACCACCAACAAGATGGAGGAACTTTACAAAATGGAGCCACTTTGATTATGTTGCTACCTATAGGATTAAATGAGATAATCTTTATAAAGTGCTTAGCACAATGCCTGGAGCATAGCAAGCACTATATGCATACTAACTATCATTATGTTAGCTATTACCTTTCAGAATATTAGAAGGGTGTGATATCATTTTGACTGGTCCATGATAACTCTTGTGTTTCTTAGGACATTCATTCCACTTAGCCAAGCTATGTCTGGAAAGGACACCTTACCACAAGTAGAAGGAATCTAACCTAAGTGACACCATGCGGCCAAAAGTGATGATGGAGGCGCAAGTGAGGTTTTTGGTACTTAGAAGGCATAGACAGCTCTTGTAGTCCTTCTGTAGCTAGAACCTTAGCCTTTAACACTTATTTACCAAGAACAGTAGGTTAAAATAAGGATCTACCAGAGGGTTGGCTGGCATGACCTTTGCCATCCTCCAGCCCTACTTCTCACTCCCCATCCTCCTCATCACAAGTGGCCATGGCCCTGTTCTGGAGTCCTGGGATATTTCTCTCCCTGATACAAGGTGTTTTACAACCTAGACTTCATGCCTCACCTGGGCATGAAGGTACAAAGTTTTCTAGGCATGGACTCTTGAAAGATCTCCAAGGAAAAGAAAACTTGTAGATTACTAGAATAGTGAAAGAGATCTTAGTGGTCATATTCAGTTCTTTGACTTTTTTCAAGACTCGGCTTTCATCTTCTTCTTCTGCAGCAGGTCTTTCCAGGTCCCACCCCCACCCTTAGCCTCCACCTCCAAGATTATCTTCCCTCTTCCTGAATCTTGTATGTACCTATTTATGTGCATGTAATCTCCCACATTAGAATATAAATTCCCCCGAGGACACAGACTGTTTTTGCTTTTTGTTTGTACCCCCCAGTAGCCAACCTGCTTAAGAAACAGAAGTCACCACCTGTACAAAGACAGGCAGGTGGAAATGACAGCCTGCTACAAACATCTTCTAAAATCCTTTCTGGCACTGAGATTTTGTGACTCTATGTGTTCATAGAGAGCAAGTGACTCACTTGAGCTTTCAAAGGTGGAAAGTAGCAGAGTTATTTAGAAAACTCAGGTACTATGACTGAGTGTAAACCAAACTCACTTTCCATTGCACTACATTGACTTACATGAAAATGACTATTGTGTTCCTCCCTCCCCTCACTGATGTCCCAAATCAGGAATTTAACAGCCTTCAAGATTGGCAAGATTTACCCTTGAATTCCCAAGGTCTGCTATGCACACAGATGGTAAGGAAATGCTCTGTACATGCGTGCCTCTCTTCCTTGAACCTATTACTTTGGTGGACTCTCATTTCCTTTGATGTTTCAGGTCTCTGCTACCCTATTACCTTTTGGAATTCCTGGGGCTCTACTTCGGAACTTGAATATATTGTGAGTCTGATCTCCTTCACCCTGGCTTGCCTATTGCATTTCCTAAAGTAAAATGATTTGTCCTGCCTTATTAGTCTCCCAAAAAATGTGTGGGGAAATTGGAAAAATAGGTACAAAATAGGATCAGATTTGTTATGAATGAACAGAGAGACAGAGCTATTCAGATTGTGCCCTAACTAGTTAGGACAGTGAGTAGAGTGCTGGGCCTGGAGTCAGGAGGATCTGAGTTCAAATCAGGCCTCAGACTCTTACTAGTTGTGTGACTCTGGGCAAGTCACTTAATCATATTTACTGCAGTTTCCTCATCTGTAAAATGGAGAAGGAAATGGCAAACGACTACAGTATCTTTGCCAAGAAAACCCCAAATGGTGTCATGCAGATTGGACACAATTGAGAAATAACTGAACAACAACAGCATTCAGATTGTGGTTGGATTATGACCCATTCGGATCTGGTTGACAGGAGAAGACCCAATTTATATGTTGCTCCTCTTGCCATCCAATTCCCTTCGTGATCGAAGTCATGTGTGGTCCAGGCAGAAAACACCTGTAGAGGACGCTAGGACTATCAGCTCTTGCTCTTGTCAGTTATCCAACTCTTTGTGACCTCCATGCACCACACTGTCCAGGGGGTTTTCTTGGCATGGATACTGGGGTGATTTGCCATTTCTTTTTCTAGTGGATTAAGGAAAACAGAAGTTTGCTTCCTCCTCAGAAAGATACTGAAGAATAATTTCTCAAGAACCAATACTACCAACATACTCCACATTGTTCAATGTATTGAGTCAGCCTGGTAGAGAGGAAAGAGAAATGACTCGAATCAGAGGTCCTGGGTTCAAATGCTGCATGTGATATTTCTGACTTGTATAATTGAGCAAATAATTTAACTTCCCTGGTCCTCAGGATTTTCATTCATAAATGAAGGGTTTACACTAGAGGGCTTCTGATGCCCCGCTCTAATCTAAATACAAGATTCTAAGGAAAAATCAATGTTGTAGGCCAGCTAAATCAGTGTCTTCCCTGGGAGAGGGGAATGGATATGGAGCTGGAGACAGCAAGGATGATTGTGAATATTCCTTCTCTTCAAAGGAATTATACTAAATTCTCTGTTTCAGCTTAGCTGACCTGCTTATGGTTGTAGTATTCAAAGGCCTCTGAAGTTTGCCTACCCCAAGATGGAATAGCCAACTCACTTTTGTCTTTGTAAAAACAAACAAAAAGCAAAAAACAAGTTTATGTATTTGTGTGTCATTAAGAACCACTCAGCCAGTCAACAAGCATCTTAAACGTTTATTAAGTGTCCAGTGCTATGCCAAGTGCTGGAGATGCAAAGCAAAGCAAAATAAAACAAACAAAAACCCCAAGGTCCCTGCCCTCAAGGAGCTTATATTCTAATGGGAGATGCAACATGAAAATCACTATGTATTGATTTTCTGGGATCCTTATGCCTACATGTCAAATAGTCAAATCAAGAAGCATGTATTAAGCACTGTGTGCCAGATACTACGTAAACTCACCTGTCAGTGAGCAGTAGAAAAAAAAAAAGGAAGTTTTCAAATATGTAGATTGGACTGTGATCTCATCTATGTAGACATAACTTTGAACAGCAGAGATCACAACCTGTCTAGGACTGCCCCTTCTATGTAGCTCATGTTCTTGTCATTCCATCATGTTCCTCATAGGAAGGTCCATCCCACATCCTAGGGTCCTTCCTCTCTTTCATTTGGCACATCAGTGATACCAATGGAACATGTTGGTTGTCTATCAGTCACCCCTATATCTCACTGAGTCATTGTCCTTTTTTTGACCCCTTCATTTTCTTAAAGACATGTTTTACATCATTTCTCCTTCATGAGTCCTTGATGATGACAAAGAGCAGTCAGCCCATACTTGCCATATGCCTCTCCATTGCGCTTTAAGTGATGTTCAATTTGAATTGTTCAGGGACTATAATATTCTATGACTCACCAGATGAACTTGATAATATTTTAATAGACAAGAAACAACTTTTTACTGCTGTGGAAGTGATTCTTGAGCCAGAAGTATGTTTGCAGAAAGACTCCTGGCTTCTTAGAGCAAAATAATGGCAGCAATAACGACGACATCAAATACAAAGCAAAAAAAAATGAGACAAGACACAATGTATAATTAAAATGATACTGATTTTATGTATGTTATTGATACCAGAGAAGCTGGAAGAAAATACACTGAATCTTATGATAAACATCTAATATAGTTATTTCATGGATATAAATCATGAGTGAGTCCAAGAAATTGGCTTGTGTATTATCAATAAACCTGCTAGTTAGATCTATTAGAAAGCATTTAGTTTATTTCTTACACTCCCTAAACTTGACTACCTTAATTAATAATCAAGTTGTTAACACATTATAACCAAATTCCATCATGAAGTCTTGAACCCTCCATTGAAGTGCCATTACCTTAGTGGTATGGAATTCACTGCCTCCTTATAATAGTGGTTCACCTAATCCTATTTTTCCTTAAAACCAATTAATGTTAGGAGCAGTGCTCCAATATATATCCATTTAGATGAGCCACTTAAAAGGAATGGACATTTCTGTCCATAATAATTGCTGGCATTTATATAGCTCATTAAGCTTTACGAAGCATTTTACATCCATAATTGCTCAAGGTATGTGCAACAACCTTGTGATATTGGTATTATAGGAATTATTATTCCCATGTCAAAGTGAGGAAACTGAGGTTCAGAGATTTATGTGACTTGCCATAGAGTCATACAGCTAGCAAATTTTGGAGGTGATATTGAAATCCATTTTACCTGACTGCAAGTTGAGGATTCCTTGAACGGTACTTATTCCTCCTCTTCCTCCTCCTTCTCCTCCTCCTCCTCCTTTTCCTCTTCCTCCTCCAATCTTCTTCTCCTCCTCCTCTTCCAAACTTCTCCTGCTCCTCTTCCTTCTCCTTCTCCTTCTCCTTCTCCTTCTCCTTCTCCTTCTCCTTCTCCTTCTTCTCCTTCTCCTTCTCCTTCTCCTTCTCCTTCTCCTTCTCCTTCTCCTTCTCCTTCTCCTTCTCCTTCTCCTCCTCCTCCTCTCCTTCTCTTCTCCTCCTCCTCCTTCTCCTCCTCCTCCTCCCTCCTCCTCCTCCTCCTCCTCCTCCTCCTCCTCCTCCTCCTGCTTCTTCCTCCTCCTCCTGTGATTTCACATGTGTAGGGAACCTCCAGTAGAAACTATCTCCATCAACGCTGAATGGCAATACCTCTGTAACTTACAGACTTAGAAAGTTTTATCCATCTTGTCTAAAAATGCATATCTCATTCTGAACCTCAAGTCCATTACCTCTCTTTCAAAGAAGCAGGAGTTACATCCCATCATCAACTTTTTGAAATCACTCTGATCCATGCCTTGGATCAGAGTCCTGAGATATTTTAAAGTTGCTTCACCAAAAACATATTGTTTGTGTTTTCACTGTGCAAATTGTTTTCCTGGTTCTGCTTGTCTTTCTATGTTTCAGTTCTTATAATTCTTCTCATGTTTCTCTGCATCTATCATCTCCACAAGTTCTTATGGCTGAAAACATTTTTAAGTGCAGAAACGAAAACAAACTGAAAGATTCAAAAAGGGTCACAGAATTGTACTGTTCCCACCTTGTTAAAATTTATATAAAAACATATAGTTGTATATATATATAATATATATATATATATGTATATATATATATAATATATATATATATATGTATATATATATGCCTATAAATGAGTTATGTGTGTGTATATATGTATATATAAGTTTCTTAAGAAAAATCTGTATAGCAGTTCATAATTTCTTACAAGCCTCTTCCTTGTCATTAGAAATTGAAATGTTTGTGTATTTTGAATTGTTGAATTCATGATAAAAACTTTTTTTTAAAGAAAAAAGATGGCTCACTTCATTTCTTAAATTTCACAGAATCACAGACTCAGTTGGAAGGGACCCTAGAGACATTTAATTTCATTCCTATTTGAACATGAATTTATTTAGAAATGGCTGGGTTGCAAAGTGAGGAGTCAGTTAGCAAGTATTTATTAATCACCTACTTTGTGCCTGGCACTTTGGAGGGCCAAATTGGAATAAGGAAGACCTACATGTCTCAGACATTTAGTAGCAGTATGACCCTGGGCAAAACACTTACCTTCTCAACCTCAGTTTCCTCTTCTGTAAAGTGGGGATTTTAACTATATTCAACTTAGAAGATTGTTCTGTGGATTAAATGAGAGAATATTTATAAAATGCTACAGAAATTTTTTATTGTTGTTATCATTATTATTGTCTGACAAGTAGATATAAATTACATGTGACAGTAGATGGAGCACTGGGCTTGGAATCAGGAAAACTCATCTTTCTGAGTTCAAATCCAGCCTCAAACATTTACTAACTGTGTGATTCTAAACAAATTACTTAACCCTGTTTGCCTCAGTTTCCTTATCTGAAAAATGAGCAGGAGAAGGAAATAGAAAACAACTCCAGTGTCTTTGCCAAGAAAACTCCAAAACTGGGTCACAAAGAGTTGGGCACACTGAAACAACCTAACAACAAAGCCATTTAACTTTTGTTTGAAGACCTGAAGTGAGAAGTATCCCACTCACTCTAACAATGGCCCAATTGTATACATAAAGGTCACATTTGACTCTTCAGAACCTCCACTCTTTGCTTTATAGAGCAAATAGAATGAGTCTAACCCTTCATTTATATAGCAACCTTTCAAAGGTTCAAATATCTTTCAAATACTTACCTGATTGCCCTCCTCACTCAATAAGAATTTCTCAATTACCAAATATATATCATATGTTAGGCATTAGAATGGGTCCTGGGATTTTAAAACAGAAAAGAATCAGTCCCTGCCTCCAAAGAGATTACAGATATCATGGAAGGGTGCAGAATTCCAAAGACGATGGAATAGTACTAGATTAAGAGGTTCAGCCCCTTACTCTGTCATCCACTCTCTAAGTGACCTTGGGTAAATCTCTTTCCTTCTCCGGATTCCTTTCATGTATGGTTTGGACTGGGTGACCACTAAATTCCCTTCTAACTAATTCTGAGATTCTGTGATATGAAGCCTTCCCTTGGTCTCCCAGTCGCTTGTAATTGCTCTCTCCCTCTTATGCTCAATTTGTATATCAGTGGTAGTTCTGCTTCTCACTCCTACTCCTGCCTCCAGGTAGAATGCAAGGACTTGGAGGGCAGGGACTGCTTCATTTTTGTCTTTTTATCCCAAGTACCTGGTACAGTGTTTTCACAAAGAGTATTTAATAATATATTCATTGAATTGAATTGTGAAATGAATTGAATTGTGAAATTTATAACTATGTGGCAGTTTCATCACTGCTTATATCCTATGAGTCAAAATCTTGCTGCTCCAGTAAGGAGCAGCATTCTAATGAACTGATTCCAGCCTGTCTCCTCTTTGTAGACAGATGCTCAGTGAGCTTATCTTTAGCTTTTCTCCTTCATGCCATTTGTGTGTGTGTGTGTGTGTGTGTGTGTGTGTGTGTGTTTTGTAGTGATGATGGTAACTTCTCAGTCTGCTCTGCAGTCAAAGCTCATTGTTATCTGCAGCCTTGGAAACACACATTTCCAAAGTGATATTACTGTGATGTCACTCAAATGGTGCATGATTACAGGGAGATGTGCGGCTAAAATTCCCAAGGAGAAAGGATCAGTCACATCTATTAGGTGGGGGTAAGTCAATCTCACAGAAGCAATGATCTCACTTTACTAAATGAAAATGACTCCAGATTCCAATGCATCTCCCACAAATAGCCTGGCCATATCATGGTGACATAGCAAAAATGTTTGTTACGTGACAAGTACTGGTTTTGGTGATTAACTTGTGATCTGACCTCTGGTGGGTTGTTATATAACACAGGAGGAGACCAATGAGCCATTTATTATGTTGCAATTTAAAGTGACCCAGCTCAGAGCTCCAAATTTCAAGTGGAAAGCTGGTAGGGAAAGGTTCATGTGGTCCTCTGCCCTTATTGAACCACAACTGGAGTATTTTGTTAAGATTTAGATGGGACATTCTAGGAAGGATATAGATAAGCAGGAGTGTATCCAAAGGAAGGCAACAGAAATAGTGAAGAACCTAGAGGTGATGGCATGAGGATAGGTTGATACACTCACGGATCCAGAACTTGTAGGAACTTTGATGTATTCTTATTCAACTGCCCCCCCCACCTAGTTAAACATTCTCATTTTCCAGAGGAAAATAGACTCCCTCACACTAAGGGATTTCTTGTTGAGTTTGGCCAGCAACTTGTTACATATATTTTGTTGGGGATTCTCACTGTATTCACTTCTGATATGCTGTTATTCTGTGCGCATACACACACATATACACAATACACATACACACATAAACACCTATATACATACACACATACACATACACATATATACAAACATGTGCACACACACACATAGCATCTGTTATTCTGTCATTATGGGGAGCTGCCAGATGAAGAAACACCCTCTACTAGTACAGGTCCATCTTCTTCACAACTTAGAGCTTTCGGGAGTCAAAGTCAAATAAAAACTGAGGCCACTAAACCTGACATAAGGAAGATACCTATCGGCTATATATTGACTTTGTTCAATTTTTTCAATTGTGTCTGACTCTTCTTGACCCCATTTAGGGTCTTCTTGACAAAGATACTGGATTGGTTTGCCATTTCTTTTTCCAGCTCATTTTACAGATGGAGAAATTGAGACAAATAGGGTTAAGTGACTCGCTCAGGGTCACACAGCTGTTAAGTGTAAGAGGCTGTATTTGAACTCAGCAAGATAAGTCTTCCTGACTCCAGGCCTGGAGCTCTATCCCCTGCCTAGCTGCCCACAGATTGACTAAGAAAACCACAGATTAACATGATCTGGGTTCTATTGTAGTTTTACTTATTATGTTCAGTATTTCCCTATTACATTTTAAACTTTTTCTGCCATAATGGTGAATGACATAGGCCACCTCTGGTTGTATTTGACACTTCTGGCCTAGAGCAATTTAATCTAAGTTAAGTGCCTTTTCTACAGTCTCACATCCTGTAGAAGTCAGAAGTAGGACCTAAACTCAGGTTACACTGACTCTTCCTCCCTCTTCCTCTGCCTCCCTCCCTCCTTCCCTCTCTTTCCTTCCTTCCTTCCTTCCTTCCTTCCTTCCTTCCTTCCTTCCTTCCTTCCTTCCTTCCTTCCTTCCTCCTTCCTCCCTTCCTTCCTTCCTTCCTTCCTTCCTTCCTTCCTTCCTTCCTTCCTTCTCTCTCTCTCTCTCTCTCTCTCTCTCTCTCTCTCTCTCTCTCTCTTTCTCTCTCTCTCTCTCCCCCTTCCTTCCTTCCTTCCTTCCTTCCTTCCTTCCTTCCTTTCTTTCTTCCTTCCTTTCTTCCTTTCTTCCTTCCTTCCTTCCTTCCTTCCTTCCTTCCTTTCTTTCTTTCTTTCTTTCTTTCTTTCTTTCTTTCTTTCTTTCTTTCTTTTTCTTTCTTTCTTTCTTTCTTTCTTTCTTTCTTTCTTTCTTTCTTTCTTTCCTTCCCCTTCCTTAACCCCGGGGGATGGATTAGAAAAGGGAAAAAAAACCCATAATATTATACACATAGTGAAGCAAAACACATTTTCACATTGGCTGAATCCAACTATCTATCTATCTGCAACTTGAGTCCATATCCTTTCTCTCAAGAGGAAGATAGCATATATATCATTGCTTTTCTGGGATTATGTGTAATTTATTGTCTTGTAAAATTGCCCAAAGCATTGAGAGGTTAAGTGATTTACCCAGGGTCACACAGTCAATATTTCTGTAAGGCCAGCATTCTAACAACTATTTACAGTCTCTCATATTTCTCTCTCTCTCTCTCTCTCTCTCTCTCTCTCTCTCTCTCTCTCTCTCTCTCTCTCTCCTTTCTCTCTCTTTCTCTGTCTCTCTCTGTTTCTCTGTCTCTGTCATCTACTTTTCTTACCTCAATGTTTATATACACATTGAGAGAAATGATTAGTTTGCTATTATTTTAATAGCCAATTATTCAGTTAGTATTGAGGTTTTTCCTTTCTAGTTCCTCATTCAGGGACCAGCTCTTGCAGTTCATTAAGTCTCTGAGGGACATTGCTGACAAATGAGATTGCCCAAATTGCATGCTCCTTGATCTTGGGCAAGACCCCACCCAACTAGGGGACCTCATTTCTGTTTAAAGTGTAAACAGAATCCAGTCTAGATGAGTTTTTGCCCCAAAGAAATGAGCTCCTGTCCTTAGAACCCTTCATTATAATTTAGTGTGACCCAGTTTATGAAATAGAAAAAACAACCAGAGTAGTCTGGGTAGAGATGGATTCCATTGTGCAGTTTGCTAGAGGAGGCTGAATCACATGATCAAACCACTTTCTCAGCAGGAGGAGCTGCAGACTTTCAGCCAACCTCCTCACTTAAAAGTCCACTGCCTCATTAATTGTTCACCCAGCAGGTTTTATCTTCATCTTTCAGGGATATCTCCTTTTCAAGGGTATTTAAACATTCAGGGATCTCCACGGGTTTGTCTTGGGTTACTGAGAGAAATCACTGACCAATAATTTATTGATTATTTGCTAGCCTAATTAAGAAGTTGATTATTAATTACCCAGAAACTTTGTCTCTCGAGCTTTTTATTAATCACAATATTTAATAAATTCTTACTGATTGGTCATCTTCATCAGCCTCCCACTGATGCTGATGACAACCTTTTTTTGCCTCAGTAGTCATTTTTGTGCACTACTTTAACTAAAAACAAAAACAAACATCCCCTGTTGGCTGACCATCTGGTGACCAGTCTCTTTGTAGTTAGGTCAGTTCATCAATCGATTCCTCAATCATCTCCAACTATTTGTCAAGAACTGTGCTAGGCCCTTAGAATACAAAGATAAGCATGAAACCGTTCCATCTACTTCCTATATAATGGATAAGAACTCTGTTATGGAACTGACTGAAGCTTGGTCCTTCCAAATGACAGGACATGACTCAGTTTTCAATCTGCTGAGGTCAGTGTCTGCAATGACTGTGCTTGACTTGGTGTCAGATGATCCACATTCAAAGACTGGCTTGGCCATTTATTAGCAGTGTGACCTTGGGAAGTCCTTTGACCTCTCTGGGCTTCCATATCCCCACCTTTAACACGATGGAGAGAGATTGAATGACCTCTAAGTCTTTTTGACCTGAGCCATAGTCTTCCCAAGCCCAGAGTCACCTTCACACCAAAAACAGCCATGGGAGGAAGACATCAGTGAAGTCATGGAGAAGACACCTTTTAAAAATCTCCTAAATGAAAAGTAAATTTCCCTTCAGAGCAAGTGCTGCCTCAGCAGCGTCGTGCTGGATAAGTGGCACATCTATCTAGCCAGGGGATGATGCCAAGTATAATATTTTGGCAGGTTATCTGCCAGTACAGCACTGGCAGTCAAAGGTCAGCTTATGAAGCAGAAATTTATAAAGTGAGTTCCGAAGCAGGGGCTAGAACACGTCTGTCCTGGGGAACAAATTTATGTCATGGTTGTGACAAATTTGGATCATTCATTGACTTGAAGGCCAACAAGGCACCCTGACACACTTGGCAGGTGAGATCCTCCTTGCTCTTTTCTCTTGCAGATATCCATTTATGTCAAACCCCCTTCTGAAGTGCAGGATACTTCTCAAATGGTTCAGTGGAGGCCAACAGGGATTGGGGGTATGATGATGATTGGGACAGATAAAAGTGATAATGAGACTGGCATTTACAAAGCACGCTAAGCAAAGTTTGCAGTGGATTTGGCCCACATGTTGTCATTTGTTTCATGCAACAATCTGAGGTACAAATCTGAGCATTATTAGATTGTAAGTTCCTTGAGGGCAGCGACCGTTTTTTGGTCCCTTTTTGCATTATCGGTGTTCAGCAGTGCCTGGCACATTTGTCATTCAGTTGTGTCTGATTCTATGTGACGCCATGGATAGATTATGCCATTTTCTTGGCAAAGATTCTGGAGCGGTTTGCCATTTCCTTCTCCATTGTGACCCCATTTTGCAGATGAAGAACTGAGGCAAATAGAGGTTGAGTTACTTGCCCAGGATTGCACAGCTAATAAGTGTCTGAGACTAGATTTTAACTCAGGTACTCCTGTCTAGAACAGTGACGTGAATTATATTTTTTCCTTTTTTTGATGGGGGAGGGGGAGGCTATGGTCAAGCATAATGATTATGTAGCTAGAGGGTACTTCCAATGAGGAAATTCCCCCTACCAATGCAAATCCTGACTATATTGTAACTTAAACTATTGAAAATTGACTGGCAGCATAAATAGAGTAAATGACTTCCCAGGGTCACAGTCACCATGTCCCCAGAAGTAAGAGTTGAGCACATACCTTCTGAACTCTGTGGTGACCTCTCTGTCCACCATGGCACATAGCTTCTCATTTTGAACAAATAAGGTTCATAATAAGCATTCATTGGATTAGATTAGAGAGTCAAATCCATGTCTCTCAGGATGCATTTGTAGGACATAGCATCCCCTTCTAGATGGGCTCTCTGTTGTGGCTCCAGAGCCAGACACATGATCCAAATATGAGCTATCCAAGACACCCAAACTCCAGACTTTCTCCTCTACAGACATAGCAGTTAATGATACCCACAAATAGCAAAAAGTATGGGAAGAAAAATCTGGGCCACCACAGCTAAGTCTAACTTCACCACTCTCACGAAGATGGGCCGACCCAAGCAGGTACTATAGCACTGAATGTAGTGCAAACCTAGATTCTAACCCTACTCTTCCCCTCTACCACGTATAGTAAGAGCCAATGTTCACTGTTCATCTTCCGTGGGC
This sequence comes from Phascolarctos cinereus, assembly GCF_003287225.1. NCBI lineage: Eukaryota > Metazoa > Chordata > Mammalia > Diprotodontia > Phascolarctidae > Phascolarctos > Phascolarctos cinereus. Next base: position 397,437,235 of record NW_027556098.1, read on the forward strand.
TCCAGCTAAACTCTTCTAACCCTAAACTCATTTATTAAATGAGAGCAGTAAATATTTGAAATATTTGGTGTTTCGCAAATCACTTAACCTCTGTTTGCCTCAGTTTCTTTATTAGTAAAGTTAGCATAATAATAGCACTTACCTTTCAAGATTGTTGGAAGGACAAAGTGAGATAATAATTGTAAAGTGCTTGCAACCAAATGTGATGATTTGGTATTTAGACTCCTTTCACTTGGGTCTGAATAACCAGTGAATTTCTTGCTTCCTCAAGGATTTATTCTTAAGATTATTAATAACAAATACAAAAAATGATGTCCAATCACCTCAATATTTACATAGTCAATCAGAAACACTGCTGACTCCAAAATATCCCTATTTAAATTATCTGGCCAACTGTGACATGACCATGGGACAGCCTGGGAGTAACACTGCATCGTATCCCATCAGGAAAAACCTCACAAATACCAATGAATCTAATTCTAATCAAACAAACAATGGGACAAGAGAGGACAATTCTTGTCTGGGGGGAGTGAGAACAGGATCTAAATTAGCAGTCAACATAAACCAGAAGGGTAGGCTGATTTCTTTAGAGTGATTGAAATTCAGGGTTTGAGAAAACTGATTTCAGTGAAGCATTATTATTATTTAAATTTTGTCTGACCTTTTTTTTTTATTTTAACCACATAGAGTGTTAGGGTATTGGTTAATTGACAAAAGTAAGGGACAAATGCTGTGGCAGGAGATGATGGGATAATACAGAGGGAGGTGCCATGGTCAAGGTCAGAGAGATGCCAGACATCACAGAGCAGGCATTCTCTTTGCTGGGGTCTGCTGATGCTGTGCTCACCTTATTCCATGACCTTCGAGCCAGCTGCTGAAAGAAGCTGGAGGTCATTGCTAGGGGCAGAAAACAAAAAAGAATATCCTTATTTGACACTGGATTTTGGGTCCATGTCAGGGTCCCATGTTCTCAAGTCTCCATGTAAAGACTAGCCTCAGTGAACACATAACTCAGACATGAATTACAAACTTTGCTATTTGACCGATTATAGGAGTCATGGGGATTGAAGTAAAGAAAATGTAGCTATCGAAACTCTTGGGTTCAGATCGGTCTTTGTGCTTTCTGGAACACTGCCTGGGTTTAGAAGAGGCTTTGGGCTTGCAACCATACTGTAGATGCTTTATTATATATTGTTTTATTGTCTTTATTGATTCTATGACAAGAGTAAAATATCTTATACAGTATCCAAGTGTGACTATCTAGCCTTGTTGGGAGTCAACTCCATCTTATCAAGGCATATGATTGTGGCTTGGTGAAATATGCTGCATCAGAGAGGACAGAGAGTTTATGGTAGGATGGGAGCTCAGAGCTGATTCTAATTGGGTGAATTCACAGTAACCACACCCCTTAGATTCATATCAATAAAGACAAGTCAGTGTAGCCACTCTCAAATAGGCAGATCTGGAGAACAGAGGGTTACCTATTCTCTGGATACTGTAGAGAACTTAGCACCTCTGAAATACTTATATTCAGTGGATTAGAGCACCAGAACCACCATAGTAAGCTAGGGACTCCCAATTCCTTTTCATTCCTGTTGAATAGGATCAGGTGAGTGGCTAGTAATACCACTGCTGGTTAAAGTAGGTCATTACCTAGATTAAGACACAAGATACACGGTATATTGAGGGGTAGTGACTGCATAATTCAACTTATCATCCCAAAACATTTTTTTTAAATTTTAGGTTGTCTGCTTTTCTACTCTTTTCCTGTCCTCTGTCCTTTACTGCTATAGCAGCAAACCATGTCTCCTCCTGACTCAGCAGCACCCACAAGATTATGGACTCATACAATATTTATCAAAATAGACCCGAAGTTACAGATTCTGTCCTTTTGCAAAACTGTTCTGATGGGCATGGAAACTGGGCCTGGCTAAGAGTGATGGGTTAAATTCCATCCTCCAGTAATTCCATCTAACTTTTTCAGCCTGAGTGATGGATGTCTCAGCCCAGACCAAATATAGCCAAACATTCTCTTGTGGATACAGCTGCAAAGAACATTATAAAAATCCAGGATTTTTCTTGCTTATGACAAGCAGTCAGGCAAACTAGTTGCCTTAAATATGGAATATTATATCAAATCAAATGATTTTAAGTTTGGCTGTGGTTAGAAAGAATATGAATGCTGAATTTAATCTTCCAGGTTGGGGGCTGGAGTCAGCCGCAAGGGGTGGGGATGGGGGGAGATGGGGAGAAAGGAGAGACTCATCTACTTAATTCCAGGCTAATAAAATTCATCAGACAAACTCAAGAAGATTGAGGAGAACTGACAGGCTTCAATCCAGTTAGAAGGTTAGGGGGATGTACACCCCACACTTGTAAAGATTTCCCTGGTGGAATGGGTGGATGAGAACAATTTGTCCCAACAACCATGAAGGCAGCTGAAGCAGGGGCTGTGGAGTGCCTAAAGCTTAGACATCAAAGACACCAAGGTCATCCACTGCATCCTGGGCCATTGCCCGTTGTGTTGACTTTTATCTTGACACTGGACTTCAATGACTCGGGAAGAGAGATTTAAATCTAAGTCAAGACATCACCTCATGATGCCATTGGTGCTCTCTGAAAACAAAGGATGAACAATAATAAAATATATGGAGACATCAAGGCATCCCTCGGGGTCCAGTTTGTCGCCACTTAAAAACCCATCTTGTGATAATCAGTATTGCCTGCCTCACCCTTCTCCATGTTGAAAGGAAGATTGAGGACTAGGGCTGGGCAAAGGAAACCAGATAAAGGGAATAGCACACAATGGAAAAGATAAAAACAATCAGATACAATTTGGAAGCCAACTAGGAAAGCAGCAAGAGGCGGTTTTCTAAGGTTCTGCTCTATTGAAATATAAAAATCCTAAATTAAGTTCATTACCCTGTATAAGCCCAATGGCATCTTAAAACCTCCAAGAGGCAAGGAATTTGATGAGCCTCAAAAACAGCAGCTGGGCAGGGGAAAATCTGCTTTAAAAACCATTATGGACAAATCAAACTCCTCCCAAAGCTTCAGAGAAAATCTGTTTGTGTTTTCCATGGCCAGTGTGAGCAAACCTTTGACCCATCAAAGAGGAAAAAAATCCACTGCCTGAAAATACACTAAATTTAATGCAATGAGCACTTATTAAGTGCCTTCTTTATTTAAGAGGAGAGGTCATGTTGCATGGTGAAGAGAGCTGACCTTGAATAAAGTGGTCTATGATACATACTGGCCAGGAGGCTCAGTGATAGAGCACTGGACTTGGAGTAAGGAAGTTGTTCAATTGTGTCCAGCTCTTTGTAGCCCCATTTGGAGTTTCCTTGGCAAAAATACTGAAGTAGTTTGCCATTTCCTTCTCCACCTCATTTTACAAAATGAAGAAACTGAGTTAAACAGGGTTAAGTGACTTGCCCAGGATCACACAGCAAGTAAGTGTCTGAGGCCAGATTTAAACTCAGGAAAATAAATCCTCTTGACCCCAGGCCTGGCATTCTGTCCACTGTGCTCCATGGGGTGAGGAAGATCTCAGTTCAAAATTAGTCTCAGATATATAATAGCTGAATGACCCTGTGTAGATCACTTAACCTGTATTTGCCTCTGTTCCTTCACCTATAAAATGGAGATAATAATAGCATCTATCTTGTAGTGTTGTTTTGAAGATCAGAGGAGACAATATTTGTAAAGTACCTAGCATCATACCTAGCATAGGTGCTATCTAAATGCTAGCTATTATCATTATTATCACGTGACCCTAGCCTAAGCTTTCAGTGTCCTAAGAAAGTCTCTAAGGCCTCGAGGACACAGGTCTCCCACACTTGGGAGTCTAAGGCTATAAATTGAAGAGAAGCTGACTTGTGCTGGTTGAGGACTGAAATCAATTCCAGCCCCTGTCTCTATGTAAAGAAAGATACTATGCTAGGCTTGGGGGATATAAAAACAGAGGGAAACAAACGGTCCTGCCCTCAAGAAGCTTACATTCTACATTCTGTTGGAGGAATGCATCTTATTCAACAAAGGGGAGAGTACTTTCCATGAGGGGAACAGGAAAAACTTTCCTTAGAAGTTTACATTTGAGTTGAGCTTCCATGAAGGCTAAGGAATCAGAGAGGTAGAGGTCAGGAGAGGGTGAATTAAAGATGTGGTGGGAAGGGCCTGAGCAAAGTCACGGAGGTGGTAGATGAAATATGGAATTGAACCAATAGCAGTGAGGGCCTATTTGATGGAACACAGAGTACACAAGGAAGAGCCTGGTGAAATGTGTGGAAATACGAGCTGGTGCCAGCCTGCAAAAAAGCTTTCAAAAAGAAGTTGAAGAGGTTTTATTTTATCTTAGAGGTAACTGGGAACCACTCGAGAGTCATAGTCTACCATTATTGCCTTGATACAGCTAAAAGATTCAAAGGTAACTGGTAACTTCCTAGTAAGTCCCAGGAAAACAAAACAAAACATACATAACCCATTCTCAGAATTTGTTGTGAGGTCCCAGGTACATTCATAGAAAACCAACAAAAGAGGCTTTGACCTATTACTCATGTCATGATTTTTGGTACTTTATGATTTCTCCAATTTCTCCATCAAGTAAGCATCCTGAATGTCCTGATGGCTAAGTCACAGCGATACAATAGAGCATCCCGTGTTTTATTATTTACAGGTGCTGTGAATGAGTACAATGCAATTGATGTGCTTGATTGGTACCCTGAGACGATCCCAGGCGTTTGTTTACTAAATGAACAGCTCTGACTGACTGTAGAAGGTGGGTGAGGTCACTGGAAAAATCCCACGTGCTGGGTTGTTTCTTGGGATGTGTTTCGCTCTCTTTCTGTCTCATGCTCAGGGTTTGCTGGTTCGGAGATTATAGCTCTCCTTGTTTTGTTTGGGTGCTGACCACTTCCCCTCCCTATATTTGTTAAGACAGTAAACAGCAAGGCGAGCCAATCCCCCCCTCCCCTCTCTGCTGCCATGCACAATTCGCTATCATTCTCTGTCCCGTTCTTCCTTCCCCTGTTTATTGGTTCTTCCGTCCAAGCTTGAGCAGATGCAATTGTCATTGTTTCCATTGAAAAAGAAAAAGTGTCTCGATTTCAAACATAGCTATTTCCTGGAACTTAATGGTGTAGGCTCGTAAGCTCGGCACTTTGTAGATGAGGAGTAAGACTGTTTGAAAGAAATATTTTGCCTCCACTATAAATTCCATTTTATCCCAATCATAAAAAAACAGCCCTGTTCCCGGGAAGATGCATATAAAGTCAGTACATTTTATCTGTAATATCAAGATTTCACAGACCACAAGCTGAGCAGAATATGTCTAATGTAGATGTTGGAGAGTTTGAAAAAATGGAGATGAATCTGTGAACATGATAGAGTTATATGTCAGGCCCTATTCATTACTAAAATGTCGATTTCTGGAATTGTGGCATTATACCAAATAGTGTGTTTTAAAGGCAATTGAATCTATTCCAGAATGTGTAACATCCTTTCCTACGAACTGAACCCAATTTGTGGCTACTAAAGGGTGCCTGTGCCTTGTGCATGGGAGTGTGTCCCAGTGTTCCATCCTCATCTTGGAATTACAAACTTTATTGCACAAATATTTATCCTCACACAGTCATTATGAGCTGTCTGTCCCACGTTATTCCCTGGAACAAAAACCTCATCTTTATTGCACACCTCTTCTCCCACTTGCAGTCTCAGGATGCCACAGTCTTTGAAGAATCAATGTTGTTAGTTTCCCAAAGGCCAAAGGAGCACTTCGTTGTGGGAACAAGTAGGGTGCTAGGATATTTACCACAATGAGCTACTGGATAAGAAGTGACACAGAGGAGAATGAATCGCTGGGAATCATCCAAATGCTCCACAAGCCTTTGTTAGGGGCACTGATAACTTACCAGGACTGTGCCAGCCACTGGGAATATGAGACAGAAATGAAATAATCCCTGCTTTCAAGGACCTTACTTTCTAATGGGGAAAGTGTATTGATGTAATGAAATTGGGGTATAACAGACAACTAAGAGCTATGTTAGAAATATATTCAAAGAAATACTCCGATACAAGTATTTATTAAGCACCTACTATATACCAGACACTGGGATAAGCACTTTACAAATATTATCTCATTTCATTCTCACAACCCTTCCATTCCCAGAAATCCACTTAAGTGCCAGAGGGAAGTTTGCAGAATTTTGTATAGACCTTGTATTGAGGACTTAAGTGAAGAGAGAGAGAGAGAGAGAGAGAGAGAGAGAGAGAGAGAGAGAGAGAGGAAATAGTGATAGATTGAGGCATCAAATCCTATCTCTATACTTTAGTACCTGAGTGAGAAGATCACTTAAATCTCTAGGTCTCATTTCCTTATCTGTAAAATGAGGGTGTTAGACTTGATGGCCTCTAAAAGTCCTTTCAGATTTGATATTAGAGTTCTGTGATATAGACAAGAATTGCAAATGATGAGAAAGTGTGGAAGGGTTGTCTTCTGAACCGAGGGGATGCACTGAACCAGCATTCATCATTCTATCATATCATGTCACATCCTATTACCTTATATCATATCAATCTATTCATCATCTACCTTTGTTTGTTTGTTACTTTCTATCTCTCTGTCTCTCTTTCATTATTTTCATTCTGTCTCATTCTAACCTGTTCCATCCTACCTTATCTTATCCTATTCTGTACTGTCCTATCCTATCTTATACTCTCATCTCCAGTTCTCTCCTCTTCTTTCCTTTCCTCTCCTCATCTCTCCTCCCCTGCCCTCTCCCCTCCTTTCCCCTTGTCCCCTTCCCCTTCTTCTTCCCTCTTCTCTTCTCTCTCCTCTTTTCTCCTCACCTCCTCTACTCACCTACCCTCTCCTCTCTTCTCCTCTGTCTTTGCCTCTCTGTCCATCTCTCTCTGTGTGGGTCGCTCTCTGTTTCTCTCTGGTTCTGGCTCTGTCTTTCTATCTCTGTCTCTCTGTCTCTGTTTCTCTCTCTCTTTCTTCTTTTTTCTTCTCTTCTCCTATTTATAATATCATATCATTCTTATTCATGAAATAACAGATCTGTGAAATATCAAACTATTAGTTATCACTAGATTCACTTATAGAAGACCGAGGCCATTAGCTGGACCTCACCCCTTTGAATCAGCCCAAATAAAGTGTTGGCCTTCTTCATGAACAGAAGTGCATTATTACGTTGGAAAGACTACATTGTGGGCAAATTTTAAAGTTTGACTTGATAAAAGAATGAACCAATAAAATTTATTGAGTACTTTCTGTGTGCATGTGTTCAAAGTACTTAGGATAGAATTAGAAAAATAAGACAATTTCTACACTCAATGAACTCATATCTTAATGGAGGAGAGAGATAACACATATGGAATTCTTTCACTGCAAGTCAAATAGAAAGGCCCTGGGATCTTCAGGGTGTATTATTGGCAAAGCAGATGCTAGTGCCTCTCTTCTCTAATATAATTTCCACTGATAAAATTCTATTATTTTCTGACAATAAAGCATTTGGCAATGCCAAAGACTTTGGTGGCAAGAACTTCTTTCTGGGCCTTCAACAGTCATGGCTATAGCTCCCTGCAGGAGCAGCCCTTGCCAGATGCATCTTTCTCCCCACGGGTGGCTTACTGGGGTGTTTATTGTGGGTATTCTGTCGGAAGCACCTGCAATCCTATGGCTCTTAGGTTCAGAGCCATCTTTGTCTTCTCCTATCCTATCCTCCAAGCAGACTCATCTGGTCACTTCAGTCCATAATTACCTCTTCCAACACTGAAGTCATAGCAATTACTGTTGGGGCGACATATGGGACAAGTGTAAAACTGATTTTCGTTTCTTTAGCCCATTGAGGTCAAGAAAAGACTTTTGTTCCCAACAATCCCATGAGCTTATAATTATTACTACCACTCATCACCACCACCTTGATTGAAGCCTCTTATTTTATAGATGAAGAAAGTGAGGCTCAGAGAAGTAAATGATTTCCCTAAAGTTGTAGGTAATGAGGAAAAAAATGAAATTTGAAGTCTAGTTTTTGGATTGCAACATTCCAGAAGTCCTTATACCATGCTATCTCATCTGCTGGGGAGAAGCAAATTTCCATTTAGGCTTCCATTTTTCCATTTATTGAAGTAAAAGACTGGAGGGTTATTGGTAATGTCCTGGTAAGTCAGAGAAAAACCATCTCCCATTCCCAGAACTTCTTGTGAGGTCCTTTGTACATTTATAGTAAATCATCAAAATAGGCTTTAATTTTTATACATGTACTGATATTTTGTTTCCTAAAATCTTTCAAAACTTTCTGTCAATAAAACCTTTGTTAATTATAATCTTAGTAAGCAGATCAGAATAGGGATTGTACCTGCCATCCCAGTACTGACTTACATTGTTGGAGAAATAATAATAACACAATCAATAATAAGCATTTATTAAGTGTCTACAACATGCAAAGTGCTGGGGGTGGGGTGAGGGTACAAGTACAAAGAATGACACGATCTCTCTAATTCTCCAGGAATTTACAATGTAATGGAAGGGCCAAAAAGTAGATATATAAATGATAACAATACAAATAATAACAATAACTAACATTTAGTTGGCATTTTCAGTTTTGCAAAGATCTTTATATATATATTATCTCATTTTCTCTTCATAGCAACTCTCTGAGGTAGGTGCCATTATTATCTTCAGCTTACAGATAGGGAAACTGAGGCAGAGAATCTTTAAATGACTTGCCAAGAATCACAAACCTAATAAGTGTTTGAGGCAGGATTTAAACTCATGTCTTCCTAACTGCAGGTCTAAATACAAGTAGTAGTAACACTAATAATAATAATAACAACACAAAAACAATAATAACAATAGATATTTATAAATCATCCACTGTGCACCAGGCATTGTTCCTAGGTCCTTTACAAATATTATGTCATCTGATCCTCGCAACTATCCTAGGATGTAGGTGCTATTATTTCCCCCATTTTGCAATTGAGGAAACTGAGGCAAATAGAGGTCAAGTGATTTGCCCAGCTCTCTATCCACTGCACCACCTAACTGCCCCTAGATATGCATAATATATAAATATATGTGCATCTATGATGATATATAATTATAATATACATACATATACATTTATATACATGTATATACACACACACACATAACACTATCATTCTACTAATTCCAGCCTTGATTGATACCACCTCCGTCAGCCTCCTCTCTCCTCTGGTAGAAGGGCTGGAGGAGCACAGTATCAAACTCCTTCCAATGCCTTCCTTTATAGAGGGCAGAAACTGGACTGTCAGCTCACTATACTTTGCATCAGTTACTCTACCTGGTTTCAACTCCACAGAGAAAGAAAGCCCCCTTGGCTTCTCTCCCCAGACTTTCCCTTCCCCTTTTGTGTATTATCCCTCCTTTTAGATTGTAAGATCCTTGAGGACAGGGATTTTTTTAAAATTAATTTTATCTCCAGTGCTTAGCACAGTGCCTGGCACATAGTAGGTCCTTAACAAATGTTTTTTTGAATTTGGAAATGCAAATAAATACAAGAGAGCTACCTACAAGGTAGTCTGGAAGGAGGAAGGGCATTAGAATTTGGAGGGATCAGGAAATGTTTCATCAAGAAGGTAGTGCTTGAGCTGTTTCTTGAAGGAAGAGAGTGATTCTCTGAGGTGGATGAAGAAGGTGTACATACTGGCAGCAGCATCATCATTACCACATGGGGGGAGGGGGGAACAATGATAACAACAATAACGTTAACTTTGCACTTTAAGTTTTGCAAAGGGCTTTGCCTCCATTAATTGTCTAAATCCATGTGAAGCTAGGTAGTGCAATAGATAGAGCACCAGGCCTGGAGTTAAGAAGACCTAGGTTTAAATCTGGCCTCAGACACTTGCTAGCTGTGTGACCCTGGGCAAGTAACTTCACCCTGTTTGCCTGGGTTTCTTCATTTGTAAAATGAGCTGGAGAAGGAAATGACAAACTGCTCCATTATCTTTGCCAAGAAAACCCCAAAAGGGGACATGACTGAAAAACAACTGAACAACAATAAATGTAGCTGCTATTATCAGCATCCTCATTTGATAGATGAGGAAAAAGAGTCAAAGGTTAAGTGGCTTATCTGGACTCACTAGTTATATGTGTCCAAGGCAAAAGGATTAATTCAAGCCCATGACTTCCAGACCTCAAATCCAGTTCTCTGGAATTGACTGTGGCTTGCTGTCTCCAGTAGCATAAATATTATCATCCCCATTTGATAGAAGAGGAAACTGAGGCTCAGATAGTTAAAAATGACTTACTCATACACTTAAGGAACATTAGCATTAGGATATGACCCTAGCTCCCCTTACTTCAGAGGCCAGGATTTATCCAGGACACCACATTGTCTCTCTATTTGTAGCCACCTTTGTCTGACATGTGATATCACTTATTTTCTGTCATATGCTTCTATGCAACTTTTGACGTGAATATTGGCATCTTGCCTCTATAACTAGATATGAGCTCCCTGAGGACAGAGGTAAATCTTATTCATTTCTATATCTCTGATACCCAAAGATCTATACAATTATACTTATGAAAGAAGACTGAAAAATATTAGTTGCATAAGTGAAAGACTGAATAAACTGAATAGAACCCTGTAAGCTCCGCAGTAGAATGTGAGCTCCTTGCGGCCAGATATATTGTTAAATTTTATTCCTTTCAGTTTTATTACTCCAGGTATCTCCAGGTTCAATATGGTTCATTGCTCATAATGGGGATTTAATAAATATTGGTTGAATTTCTTGATAAGACCAAACTTTAAAAAATGAGGAATATGACTCTTTCTCATTTATTTTCATGATTCATTTTGGTCACAAATTTCCCCAGTGCCTTGATCTTTACCCAAGAAGTAAGTTGGGTATTCAGGGAAATGAATTCATTACAGCCCCTGTCTGTGATTGGATAAATAGGGCTTGCCCAAGTGCATTTCAGAGCTAGACCAGCAAAATTCTTAAAGCCTGAAGGTCTTATAAGGAACTTTTAATAGGCTCATTTTTATTCTACTTTGTTCAAGTCAGAGGCAATTAGATATTTGTATTACTATGAACTCACTTTCAAAGTGTGTTGGTTTGAATAGTTCTGAATACTTCTCCATACTTATTCTTATGGACAGATGGGGAGTTGATAGACATTGGGGTGCAGCCTAAATGCGTTACTGCCACAGAACATGATACTGGTTCTCTCTTACCCTGAAAAGGAGAAAGTGTCTCCTTATTTGATGCTAAAGAGGGAGCCAGATCTTTAGAAAGAACAGAACTCAAGCTCAAAGTTTTCTTGACATTTCCTAAAAAAAAAAAAAGACATTTTAAAACAAGGAAGACGCTCAGTCTATCTTTTTTAGTAAAAGGTTGTCTGGATGCCATCAGTTCAATGGAATCCAAGCCAATAAACTTGCCATAAGCTTCCACTACGTGCCAGGCACTGAGCCAAGCTTCGGGTATGCAAACACAAAAATGGAACTGCCATTGTTTTCAAGAAGCATACATTCTACAGGGGAAAACAACATGTACACAGAACTATCTATCAATCAAACAATCAGCAAGCCCCTATTTATGTGCCAGACATTGTACTGCACATTCTGTGTACAAACACAGAAACAGAATCATCCCTGCCCTCAAGAAACTTACATTCTAAGGGAGGAACTTTCATGTCTCCTTCATGGAAGTGTGTGCATTGTCTTGAGGCATTTGCGTCTATACAGAGATGTGCACACATATACAGCACATTAACAGCCTCTTTTGTTGTTTCTAAGTGGCTCTCTGTCCATTGTTCTTTCCTTCTGGTGAAATTAGAGCTGAAGAAGTTTGAAGTGGGAAAGTTAAAAATTCTTCAAGAACAATTCATCATCATTGTAACTATTACCATGATTTCACTGGTATATGGAATACTCGGTAGGGAAATTGTCTCCACTGGTGCAGACTGAGGAAACTGACAGATGAAGTGAGTGCCCGGGACCACAGTCAGTATGCATTAGAGGCCCTCCATCCCATATGCCAAGTTATCTTCTTTTTTCTTATCATGATGATACTCTTATTAAATAGGGGCTTATAGAAATCTGAGGCTTCAGGGGCTAGTGACTAGAGGGCTGATCTTGAGCTCCCATGTGACACTGAGCAAATTATTTCACCTATCTGGGTGTTGGTTTTCTCATCTGTAAAATCAGAGGACTGGAGAATATTCCTGCTGAGGTCTTGTTCAGCTCTTCATCTATGACCCTATTGTAACCTGCCATTGGAGGCAGAAAGGAATTTGGTGGAAGGATGACCTCTGCTTCTAGCCACATAGAGGAGACCAGAAAGCCAAGCTCTCAAGGAGTTTACATTCTACTGAGAAACTTACATTGTTCTATCCAGTTTACTCAGTTAATCTTCAATTCACATGCTTAGTTATTTTTTTTTCTTGAACATAGCTGTAATAGGCCTTTGGGGATCAGAGATAGAGAGATGAATAAGATTTGTCTGTACCCGTAAGGGCTCATGATCTAGCTATAGAGAGGGATTGACAATGACAAGGAAATGAGCAGATTTCTGAGAGATAAACCATGGGAGAGCCTACCAGAGAGTTTGGAGTGACCCTATATGCACCATACTATAATTCTATTTGATCCTATAATCAAATCATGACTGAGGAAATTGAAGTCCTTGATTATTTTTTTTTCTTTCCACAAGACAATTGGGGGTTGAGTGACTTACCCAGGGTCACACAGCTAGTGAGTATCATGTGCCTGAGGCCAGGTTTGAACTCATGTCCTCCTGACTCCAGGGCCGGTGCTCTATCCACTGCACCGTCTAGCTGCCCTGATTGTCTTTCTTTTTGATTGCATTTCTATCCTTGGCTCTTAGTACCATGCCTGGCATATAGTAACCACTTAATAAATGCTTATTGACTTGACCTGACTCAATTAGCTGGACAAGTCACTTAACCTCTGGAAGCCTCAGTTTCCTTATCTTTGAAATAAGGAAAAGAATTGCACCTACTTTGCAGATCTGGAATGAGTTATTGGACAAAAAGTGCTTTGGAAACTTTAAAATGTTATAAACAACAGGTGGTGGTACATAGAGCACCTGATTTGGGAGTCAAGAAGGCTTAGGCCAAGGTGTCACTTCAGGCATGTGACTCGCCTGGTGATGAGGTAGATGAGGGAGTCAGGACCGATGGCTTTTGGCATCTCTTACTACTCTAAATCTACGATCCTCGACTCCTTTGATGCCACATTATGATTATATTATCTCATGGGATGATATGATAATATATAATATGCATAATAATACAATACATAACAATCTAAATTTCAGGAGAGCAAGGTACAAAGCAGCTATGTTAATTATCAAGGAATTGCCTCCTCCCCCATTCCTCCCTCTCCAGACAACCTGGCTAAAGATGAAGCTAGTGACTGCTTGGCAGCCAGGAGGCACCGCTGGCTTTTATAGATTTCAGAGGAAGAATTCCGTAATGTTTTTCATGGCTGCTTCCCCAATCTTCTTCTCCACACAGGGACACTGAAGGGGAACGGCCAATCAACATCCAGACCAATAGACTTGGCAAAGCAGAGAACAAGCTACAGAAGAGTGAGTGCAAACATGTTTTGGTTCAGTGAGTTATCTAATGGGTGATAGATACTGGGCATCCAGTGCCCCGTTGCTTCTATATTTGTCTTTCTTTTTCTTTCTAAGTCTCAGACTGCTGCTCACTTATAGAGCTCTCTCTGTCTCCTCCTCCCTCTCCTCTCTTTCTGTCTCTCATTATCTCTGCTTCTGCAACTGTCTCTGTGTCCCTGTCTTTGTCTCTATCTCTGTTCTGATCTCTATTTTTCATTGCATCCTAGATTGCATATTTTGAAAAGTGATTTGGCCTAAAGGTCTCCTCTCATTTTCTTAGCCTGAATGCAATGTGCTTTGAATAGAGGTAGAGGGGTTCTGTGGAATTGGTGGGGGACAGAATCCTTAAGGACAGATTCCAACTCTGCCTCTTCCTACCTGTGTGACATTGGACAAATTGCTTCTCCTTTGTATTCGCTACTCGTGCAACCATGGGTCAGTGGAAGGCAACAAGACAGAGAGGAAAGAACATTGGATCTGGGTTCAAATCTTACCTCCCATGTTGTGTAACTTTAGGCAAATATAGCCCATGCAAGCTCTGAATCTCAGGTTCCAGAATAAGGCTACATATTCTCCTCAGGATTCTGGGAATGCTCTTGAGGAGTTGGAATGAATTTCTATTGGCTTTGTTTCCCTATCACTGAGCCTCCCCTCCCAAGATTATCAACGGAGAAGCATTTAGTCATCTAATCTTAAGTAATTTGTTAGAAACGGATACTAAGATAGTACAGTAAAGGTGGGGTAGTAAAAAAAGTTGGTACAAAACATCCTCCTACTCCATAAAACAGGAAAAATAAGTCTGGGATATACTCTCCCATGAGTTTGCATAGAATCCAGGGGAAAAAGAGGGTTCAAGCAAAGACAGTACATGTGACAAAGGAAAAACTCATCAATCTTGGTTATTGGAAGTATTTTTCCCATTTGTGGAAGGAAAGAAGGAAGGGAAAGGAAGGAAGGAAAGGGAAGAAAGAAAGAAAGGAAATGGGAGAAGGAAGGAAGAAAAAAGGAAGGAAAGGAAAGGAAGGAAGGTGAAAAAGAGGAAAGAAGGAAAAGGGGAGGGAGGAAGAAAAGAAGGAAGTGAGGAAGGAAAGGGAAGGGAAGGGAAGGAATAGAAAAGACAGGAAAGGAAAGAAGGAAGGGAGGAAGGATACATTAAGAATTTACTATGTACAAAGCATTATGCTAAGTGCTGGAGATACAAATAGGAAAGTAAGGTAGTCTTTGCTCTCCAGGACCTCCCATTCTAATGGAGTAGATAACACATATGAAAGTTATGTCAGGCTCTCAAGCGTCCCCTTTTGTTAAATGTGTGTCTGGTCTATCCTTGGCTGCTCATGCAGACACTGTCTTTAGATGCTGCAGTCCCAGGGAGACAACTCTATGATGCTAATGGAAAAATGGAAATTCAAATTCCTTCAGATCCCTCAAAGCTTGCAAGGTCCTCCTTTGACCTCACAGTAGGTGAGCAGAAGAGAAGAAGGAGACCTAGGGTGAGGCTGAAGTTGAAGTTTCTCCTTTACCTTGATTCCTCCACCGAGGTTTTTTAACCAACAAGCAGAGAGAAGAGACATTAGAGAGATAACCCTTTGTAGATTTTCCTCATGATTCACATAGAGAAGGAGACTTTGTTGCTGTAGTTCAGTTGTTTCAATCATATCTGACTCTCTCTGATCCCATTTGGGGTTTCTTGGCAAAGATACTGGAGTGGTTTGCCATTTCCTTCTCCAGCTCATTTTACAGATGAGGAAACTAAGGCAAACAGGGTGAAGTGACTTGTCCAGGGTCATACAGCTAATGAGTATCTGAGGCCGGGTTTGAACTTAGGAAGGTGAGGCCTTTTGATTCCAGGCCTGGTCCTCTGTGCACTATGGTGCCACCTAGCTGCCTAGACACCTTCCTGCATACATAATGTTCCTTGTCCTGAAACGTTAGGCTAGAGTGTATTCTACCTGTAGTGGGAATCCTGAGAGCACTGGCATCCTTGTGACTTTCAGTTCATTCTTCTTATCCCTAGTTCTGCTCTCCAGGTGCTAGAAAGAAAACCAGAAGGCACCTTTGCCCAGGGTGCTTAGAACACTGTCCCCATTACTGCTGCCATGATGCTACTTTGGTAGACACTGACTTTGCATCCAGCTCTTTCCATGTTAAGTTTTTCATGGGTTTAAGAAATTGCAGACACTTCAGCTCAAGTCTCTTAATTGTTTCTTGGCTAGGAAAGTGAATAATATCCATGTCCCAGAATTTTCAGCATCGATTTAAACTAATTCTCCCACAGAATCTCCATCACTACCTTCCAACCAGAGAGGAGAGTTAGATATCTTGAAAGTATGATTTATTAACCTCTGTGTGTGTGTGTGCATGCACACATGCACATACATGCATGTTCTCTGTACACATGTCTGGGGAAGTCTACGAACCTCTTTTCAGAATAATACCTTTCAACGTATAAAATATGTAGGATTACAAAGGAAACTCATTATATTGAAATACAGCTATCAAAATGTATATTTTTAAGACTATCGGGGGCATGCAGCTAGGTGGTTCAGTGCATAGAGCACTGGCTGTGGAGTCAGAAGGACCTGAGTTCAAATTAGGCCTTAGACACTGTCTAGCTGTGTGATTCTGGGCAAGTCACTTGACCCCAACCATCTTAAGAAAAAAAAAAGCATATGGATTCCCAGGTACAGAACCCTTGTTCAAGAGGGACCAGATACCTAATCACATATTATTAATATACTAGGAAGATTGCGAGGACAGCAGTCAGCAGGATAGGTTGGAAAAATATATCTGTCTCCTCCCCACTCCCTGCAGAAGCAAAATCAGAAACTTAAGACCTGTAAGAAAAAGTGTCATAATGGACCAAGTTGTCAATTGAAAAAAATAATAATAGCTGTTATTGACTAATGCTTTCCTCTGAACTGCATTACGACGTAGGTGGAACACATATTACTCTACTCACTCACAGATTATGAAAATGAACCTTAGAGAGCCTAGCTAACTCTCCTAGTTTCTAAAAATTCAAAATTAAAGCTGACAGGCTTGGCAAACAACATTAGCTCCTTCTTTCTCTGCTAGTACAAAATCTATATTGTTGGTAACAGACTGCTCCAATCCTGGTCACACAACCAGCTAATGTTTTTGAACCAGGTTTCCTGATTCCGAGGCCAGCATGTTCTCTGCTAAGCCAAACTGCCTTTATTAAAAAAAAAAAAAAAGCATGGTCCAGTCTTTGTTCATTACAAAGGCTGATGGGACAACAGAATATCTACTGAGAAACACAGAGGAGGCTCCTATCAGTGGCTATGTTCATACCTTGAAATCTAAGCTGCTCTTCTACTACCTTTATGGTGTTTTTCCCATGCAGATCTGATTCACAGGAAGAATGAAGCTTCAATCTGGTGTGTCCCTCATTGCCAGCTCTTGGGTCTCTCCTGCAGGCTTAGGGAAAAATGTGATGACAGTTTATAAGCATGTCCTGTTCATTTAGAAAGTCTTTGAGTAGGTGGAATCCAAGTATTCTAAAATTTTATAGATAGAAAGGGCTTTTGCTTTCATCTCATCCAACCCTTTTATTTTACAGATGATGCTAATAATAATCATGGGAATGGTCCAGTCATTCAATTCAGCTCAATAAACAGTATATAAGTATTTACTGTATGTCAGGCACTCTGCTGGGAGCTAGGGATACCAAAAATAAAAGGGAATAGTCTCTGCCCTCAAAAAGCTTACATTCTTCTAGGATGGAGAGAGAGAGAGAGAGAGAGAGAGAGAGAGAGAGAGAGAGAGAGAGAGAGAGAGAGCAAAGAGAGAAGAAGGAGAAAGATAGAGAGGAAGAGAGAGGGAAAGAGAAACAGAGACAGAGTGACAGAGACAGAGGCAGAAAGATAGAGAGAGAGAGAATAAACAATTATGGAGAGTGGGAAAGATCCTCCATAGGAGGTGACATCTTCATTATATCTTGGAAGAAGCTAGGAATACTCAAAGGTAAAAAGATAAAGAGGGAATGTATTTCAGTCAATGGTAATGGATTTGCAAAGACATGGGAGGAGGAGACGGAATGTCATTTTGGGGGGAGGGGAGAAGTTAAGCATTTATGTATAACTTTAAGATACAGAAGGTAATCATAGGGTATAATGCTGGGTCCTGGAGTTCATGTAACACTTCCAAGAGGTCTGTGGATAAATTTCAGGAGGTCAGTTCACTGTAAACTTTCAATATGTGGATAGCTATATTTCAGTATAATTGACTTCCTTTTTAAACCTATGAATTTTATTTTATACATTTAAAGACAGTTGTCTGAGAAGGGGTCCATAGGCTTCACCAAACTGACATATAAAAATGGTTAAGACCTTCGGAGCTAGAAGGAACATCAGAGGTCATCTAGTACAACTCCCCCCTCCCCCAATTGTACAGAGATGATAAGTAACGCCCATTGAGGCTGGACGATTTGCCCACATTCATATGTGTAGTAAGAATCAGAGGCAATATCTGAACTCGGGTCCTCTGATTCAATCATGCCACACTATTTTGTGTGTAGTAGATGCTTAATAAATGCTTCTTGAATTGAAAATAATTGTGCCAGTGGGTCAAGCCGGATGACTTCCATCACCTTGCAGTAGTGAATGTGATCTGACCTCCGAGCAGCTGGAGACTACAGGATTGTGGTGTGTGCAGGAGCTGGTGTGAGAATATCAAGACTGATTCCCCCATCCCACTATGTTAGAGATGCCCCTTCCAGTCAATCAGCCATTTATGCTATCTCAGTCAGGCCAATTAGAGTCTATGGAGAGATTAAACAAACCCACCCATCTTGGCGAGGGCCAGAGGGTGTCTTTGTTAACCTGTTTCCTATTTGCAACGGAGGAGAAAAATGATGCAGGGCCTGGGCAGGGAGTTGAATGATTTCATAGACCAGAAGATAACAAAAGAACAATGATTCCATTGCGCAGGAGCCAGAGAGAGGGATGATTTCCTATTGGCCACTTGATAATGAGGAGTCAGATTCTATCAGCATAAAAAATAGTCCAGCCAAAGTCAGAAAGGTTGAGATAACTGTGGCAAAGTCTACAGGGGCCTGAATCTTGGACAAATGAAGCCTGCAGAACAGGAAGAATCCGACTTTCACAGGCCCACAGGGTTCATTCAGACTGGGACTGTTGGAGTTCTACATGGAGAGGACCCAAATGGTAGCAGCACAAGAGGTGGTATCACATCATTTCACTATTAACAGCAATGCCAGGATGCTTAGTGCCCTGACTGACTAATAGAGAGGCAACCTGAGATACTAGATAAAGAGATGGTCTCAGAATCAGAAAGACCTGTCTCTTACTCATAATGTCTATGTGACCATGGGCACTTACCCTGTCTTTTCCCAAGCATCTGTCTAAGACTAGAAGTGGGAAAAGAGTTACCTATCAGTATTGGGAGAAAGGATTTCAGCAGATCACCGATTTAAAGTTGGAAAGGACCTCAGAGGTTAGATAGTCTGGTCTTCCCATGTTACAGGTGAGAAAACTGAGACTTTGAGAAGTTAGGTGATTTATCCAAGGTCATACAGTTAGTGAATGACAGAGACAGGATTTAAACACAGATCCTTTGACACAAAATTCAAAACCCACTTCAGTATATCACACTGACTCTACTTCACTGAGAGTCCCCCATACTAATGAAATCACAATTCCAGTCTGTAATTGTTCAGTCATTTTAATCATGTCCAGCTCTTCATGACTCTATTTGGGGTTTTCTCAGCAAAGATACCAGAGCGGGTTACCATTTCTTTCTCCGGATCATTTTACAGATGAGGAAACTGAGGCAAAAAGTGACTTGCCCAGAATCACATAGCTAGAAAGCGTCTGAGGCTGGATTTGAACTAGGTTTTCCTGACTCTAGATCTAGAGCTCTATTCACTGCACCACCTCGTTCCAGTCCAAAAGTTCCTTATTCAAACATAATACATAAACACACACACACACATGTAATTTATTTTTCTACATTATTGACATAGCAATATATACATTTATTTATTGATATACCACACATGTGTGATATATTAATAAATATATCCGATTCCGTTCCAAACCACAACTTTACAAACTGGCCAATGGCCCTTCCAGGGACTGAGGTCATTTTCCAAAATGTCCCCTGTCTCCATGCCCCTTTGAAACAATGTTTTCCTATACTACAAAAGATTGGGTCAGGTTTAAGGCCTTTAGAAAACACTGAACCCTGACAGGCCTGTCCATTGTTTCTCTGCTAAGCCCTTATCCCTTTCCCAGGATCCAGAGGGTGTTTTTGGCCCTTCTAAAGAAGATACAACCTCACCGTCTGTTTAGGAGGCATTTGGTATGCAGAAGAGCAGAAGCTGTCTCTCATTACCATGGGATAAACAGTGCTTCTGAAGAGCAGGACACTGAGGGATAAAAGAAAGGCTTTGTATTGTCACAAAGATAAAAGGCCCACTTTCTATATAGAAAGAGCACACTGGGCAATGAAGTGGCATCCGTTGTGTGGGCCATATTAAAATGCAGATGACTGTTTTGGGGAGGGGGAGGTCCCAAGCTCCTTGAGCTCTCAGGACAGGTGTCATGGAGGAGCAGGAGGAGAATCCTGCTGGTAGAAAGTGCTCTGTCCAACCATCCTCATTATCTAGGGAGCTGATCAGAGGTGAAGGTGCCCCGTCCAAAGGGGCAGGCAGGGCCAGAAGCTCTCACAAGGTCCACTAGGAACTGAAGTCCAAATTTAGGCAGGCTTCCTCTGGTGAGCAAAGGACTAGATCTCACAGGGGTGAGAATGAGGTTTCAAAAGCTTTTCATGAGTTTTATTGTAGTTCAGTTGTTTCAGTCCTGTCCAACTCTTCGTGGTCCCATTTGGGGTTTTCTTGGCAAAGATACTGCAGCAGTTGGCCATTTCCTTCTCCAACTTATTTTATAGATGAAGAAACTGAGGTAAACAGAGTTAATTAAGAGATTTGCCCAGGGTCACACAGCTAGTAAATGTCTGAGGCTGGATTTGAACTCAGAAATATGAAGCTTCCTGACTTCAGGCCCAGCACTCTAACCACTGGGCCACCTAGCAAAATCAACCTTCTTATGAAATCCTATTCAAGACTTTCTATTTCCAGCATCTATATTGTTGCATGTGTTTTGCCTCCTACATGCCGTGAACTCTTTCTTCACCCCTGTCTCTGAGAATCCTTGTATTCCTTCAAGGCTCATGTTAGGGGCCACCTACTACAGGAAGCCTTCCCTGATTTCTCTCTTTAGCCTTAGTGCTCTCTCCTCCCACCTCAAAAGACATTATTATAGCACCCCCAAAAGACTGTAAGCTTTTCAACGTCAAAGACTGTTTTGATTTCTTTTTTGCCATTGTTTTACTCCCCCCCCCCCAAAGCCTTGTTAGCTGGAATATTTCATAAGATGTGAACCTTAGTGTATGAGCACCAGAAGCATTTGATAAAAGCAGATCATAACAAGACTTAGAAGGAATCTTAGAGATCAAGCAGTCTGAACCCCTCCCTCCTTTTCTAGAGGAGGAAACTGAGGCCCAGAGAGGGGAAGTAGCCTGCACAGGTAGTCAGCCAAAAGGAGAAACTCATAGATCCAGAGATGTCCAGAACCTGAGAGATCATCTAGTCTGACCCCCTTCATTCTGAGGCCCGGGGAGGTTAAACAGCCTGTTGTAAGGGTGGGAGTGACTGATAATTGCTCAATCAAGTCACCCCCAGCCTCAGTTAAAGGAAGGGATGAAATATTCAATTCAATCAGTCTCAATCATGGGCTGGGGTTAACTGTGAAAATAATTTTGAAAGCTACTTGATGAAGAGCCATGTAAGTGGACAGAAAGCTTGCTCCATTCAGGGAAGGTGTTTTGTCATATCATCTAGGGTCCCACATAAAAGCATTAATTAGATGGAGTTGGGGGGGGGGTTCTAGCTGCCTGTTATGATTTGTTCTTTTTTTCTCTCTTAAGTCTTAATTGCACAATTATTTGGATCCTGATTTATGTAAGAGCAACAATGGTTAGCACTTACACAGCACTTTAGGTTCTACAAAGTGCTTTACATATCTTATCTCATCTGATCCTTAGCACAAGCCTAAACTTATTTCCTAGGCAAGTGCTATTATTATTCTAATTTTACAGGTGAGGAAACTGAGGCAGACAGCTGTTAAGGGACATAGCTAGTAGATGTCTGAGGTCAGATTTGAACCAAGGTCTAGCTGACTCCAGGCCAGCACACTCTATCCACAACTCCACCTAGCTGCTTAAACCAAGAAACCAAGAAATACATTTTTTGAGGGAGAGTATATATTTTTCTTATAGTTTGAGGGTGGAAATGAGGGGGGAAAGCTCTTGTTGTTCTACCTATGAAGGAAACCAACTGTTTAAATTGTCTTTTTAGTTTAGGGCAGAAAGCCCTAAGAGAGAAATATCTTCTCTGACTTGGAGGTGAATGAGTTATGTTAGTATATTGTGTGCATTATGTTTAATATTATAAGCTCCCCAAAGAGCAGAGAAAGACTTCTATGTGGATTTGGAGCCAATGCCCCTGAGAATGAACGATTATATTGATTGATATGACTGAAAATGGCCAATAAAAATCTGTAATTCTCACTTACTCTAGGGAGAGAGTAGAAGGGATTGGGGGTAGAAACATAGAGTTCCATTCTTGACTGAAGGTGGGGGCTAGGAATCAGAGGAGTGGGAGGTAGCCAGAAGGGAATGCTTCATTCAGAACCAGTCTCTAGTGGACAGAGACAGATGTGATCTGAATGGATTCTATTTCTCACCCTTTTCTTCACTGGGAAGAGTGAGAAGTGAGTTGCTTGCCAACTAGCCAACCCAAATCTCAGCAGGGACAGATAGAAGTTACCTAATCATGCTGCTCTTCTACCATAAAACTTTCACTGGCTCCTGATTCTTGACTCTGGCTTTTAAGTCCCTTCAGAACTTGACTCCAACTCAGTGGTATTAAACTGAAATAGAAATAGATCCCTGCAGCCAGCTATTGACTTAGAAGATTACAAATTAGACTTATCTCTGTTGTCTTTTTATGTATCCTGTTAAACATTTCCCAATTATGGAGAATCTGACACTTCTGCTCCAACCTCCTGTGCTAGCCTTTTCTCATGTTCTTACTTCCCATCTTATAGTCTATACTTTCAAAGAATTGAACAGTTTTTTGGAAAGACCATAGTTGTCCTCTGTAGAAAGTCATAGATAATGGCTTTTGTGAGATGCCAAACTCAGTAGGAACATTCTTCTACCAGGCCAACCCCCTATTCCTTTATCTTAGGAGACTTCTCCATGCAGCTTACAAAGCAACAGAAAGGAATAAGACACAGTAAGGAGACAAGAGATGAAACACCAGTAGCCCTTATTTTAAAATGGTAACCACTCTGTTGCCCAGCAAGGATTTCTATAATAAGCCAGAAATGGGACCAATAAGCCATGCAATCACATACACAACTGTTCTCCTTTTTTGCTGAGGAGTGGTTTCTCATAGAGGCTTGGCCTTGTTTCCTGGCTTCCTAGAGGCTAATCTTTGCTGTCCCACATACCATGCTGCCCCATCCCTATCTATTAACCCATTGTCAGGTAGTTGCACCTCATTACCTATGGAGTCTGGTTAATTCACGTTGACTCTGGACTCATGGACAATGGGATAAGGTAACATTCCTCATCTTTTGTGTTTGTTTTCTTTGTCAGACAGCATCCTTTTTGGACTGGAAATGATGGGGAGGGGGCATTTCTCACAGGGAGCTGATACTAGAGAGAAGTAGGGAGATAGAAAACAATTAACTGTTCTTGATGAGTACAAATTGCCAGACACAGATGAAATACAAACAAATGTATAAATGAATCAGTCAGTGGGATTGTTGAGTGTCTCTCAG
The DNA here is from genome assembly GCF_003287225.1 of Phascolarctos cinereus. NCBI lineage: Eukaryota > Metazoa > Chordata > Mammalia > Diprotodontia > Phascolarctidae > Phascolarctos > Phascolarctos cinereus. Next base: position 397,460,754 of record NW_027556098.1, read on the forward strand.
TAAGCTTTGAAAGATCCTGGAGACCAAGAGAAATATCACAGAATTAGAAAAAGAGCAAATATTGTCCAAATTAAAAATAAATGGAAAAGAAGAGAATCTGAAAATAATAAGTCAGCTAGTTTGGTTTAATTATCATGTAAATTCAAGAACATGGTATTAAAGGGAGAGCTGAAAAGGGAGCAATAATCTCAGAGTCAGTATGGTCCTATGAGAACAGGACATGCCTCTTTAGTCTTCTTTCTTTTTCTGAGTTATTTGGTGGGTAGATCAGGAGATGTTGGAGGTACAGTTTAACTAGATTTTAGCATAGTGTTTGGCAGAGTCTTTTGTATTATTCTTGTGGAAAAATGGAAAGAAGTGGGGTGGCTAAATCTGGAAAAACAAACAAAGAAACAAACTGATGGAGTCTGAATGCATACTGAAGCATAGTTTTTAAACTTTGTTATTCTTTATTATAATATAATATATAAATATAATGTTTTATTATTTATATGGTTTGCATTTTTCTTTTTCTTTTGCAATATGGCTAATAAGGAAATTATTTTGCATGACTGTATATGCATGTGTATATATGTGTGTGTATATATATACGTACACACACACACACACACACACACACACACATATATATATATGTATTATATATATATATAAACATATATGTAATCTACATCAAATTGCTTGCCTTCTAAGGAGAGGATAAGGGAGGTTGGATCCCAAAATTTAAAGAAAAAGTTAGTTTTTTTATTTAAATGTATTCGAGAAAAAAACAATAATTATGTGTAATTTTATGTGCTGTGGCCTTATGATGTTGAACATTTTTATCAGTGAGTTGCTTAAAAACACAAGTTACACGTCCATCTCAAATTTTAAGATGACTCAAAGACGAGAGAGAAACTAGGAGAGTAAAGAACCTTGAGATCTTACATAAGGGGAAATGATGAAAGGACTCAGGGTTTAGACTGGAGAATGCATTCATATATGGAAGAAGGAATGGCCTACTTCTGTTTGGGGCCAGAAAGTAGAACAAATTTCAAGGAGTGAAAGTTACATAGAAGAGAATTTTGAAATTACTAGCTGTGTGACCCTGGGCAAGTCACTTAACCCCAACTGCCTAAAAATTTAAAACAAACAAACAAATAAATAAACAAACAAATAAACAAATAAAAACAAATATCTCAAAATATGCAAAATAAATAGATAAATAAGTAAATAAATGAATAAGTGAATGAATGAATGAATAAATAAATAAAAATAAGAAGAGAATTTTGACTTCATGGAATGGATACCTCAATAGCGAAAAGCTGTCCCAAAGTGGAATGGGCTGCCTTCAGAGGCTGTGGAATCTTTCTCCATGGAGCTCTTCAAACAGAGGTTGAATGAGCATTTCTCAAATGTGTTAGAGTGAGGAGGATTCTTGTTCAAGTACAGAATGAACCAGATGACTGCTGAGATCCCTTCTGATGCCAAAATTCTATGATTCTGTAATTTGATGTCTTTCTGAAATGTTGAGTTTGCAAACCAGATGAAACTTCCATGTGAAGATGTCCAGCAAGCAATTGATAATGTGGGAATGGAGCAGTGGCATTCTGGTAAATGTTTAACAATCAGTTGTCCAGGAAATAATAATAGTAAAAATAACAAAATACCTATGAAACACTTTTAGGTATAATTTGTATCATTAATATTTTCATCATTGTCATAAATCCAGGCTAGCAACATTTGTAGTGTTTGTCAATTTCCTAAGCCTAAGTGTTCCCACTGAAAATTTAACAATCAGTTCTGGTTGGCCAGTTTGAGCTGGCTCCAGCACACCTCTGAATTGAAGTATTGGGAGACATCTGCAAACCAGTAGGTGGCATAATGGATAAAGCTTGGAGTCGGAAAGACCTGAATTTGAATCCCATATTAGATACTTACTAGCTATGTGATTCAGAAAGTCTCAGTTTACTCATCTGTAAAATGGGGACTATAATAACAGTGTTTTGTGAGGATTAAGTGAAATAAGATCTGTAAAGTACTTCCAAAATGACTTACAAATGCTTGCTATTAATATTGGCTATAATTTGAAAAAAAAGTGATAAGTAGATGGGATTAGGCAGTATCACTTACGGACTGAATTGCAAGATAGAAGAAAAGAAGATCAGGATAGATCCTTGGAGAGCACAGGTGGTTAGGGAAACAGAATGCCTGAACAGCATCAGATATTGAAGAGAAACAGGACATACAAACCTATAATATCTATGAACCTTGTGTTTCTCATTGTAAAATGGAATCATACAAACTAGTGTGAGAAGAGACCTTAGAGGTCATTCTGTTCCATGTCCTAATTTTACATATGGAGAGACTGAGACTCCAGGGAAAAGAATATTTTCTTTCTCTATCTTACAGATGTCCTTTATAGGATCAAATCAGATAAAATCATGAAGTATGTTGTGAAATTAAAAAAAAAACCTTATATTAATTGGTTATTTCTTTTTTTAATTAATTAATTTTTAGTTTCCAACATTCACTTCCATAAGCTTTTGAGTTTAAAAATTTTTCCCCCTCCCTTCCCTCTTTCCTTCCCAAGACAGCATGCAATCTGATATGGACTTTCTATATACATTTCTATTAAACATATTTTCATATTAATCATGTTGCAAAGAAGAATTAGAGCCAATAGGAGAAACCACAAGAAAGAAGAAACAAAACAGAAGAAAAAAAAAGCAAATAGTGTGCTTCCATCTGTATTCAGACTCCATTGTTCTTTTTCTGGCTGTGGATAGCATTTTCCATCACAAGCCTTTTGGAGATGTCTTAGATCCTTGCATTGCTAAGAAGAGACGAGTCTATAAAAGTCAGTCATTGCACAATGTGGTTGTTACTGTGTCCAATATTCTCCTGCTTCTGCTCACTTCACTCAGCATCAGTTCATGTAAGTCTTTCCAGGTTTTTTTGAAGTCAGCCTGCTAATCATCTCTTGTAGCACAATAGTATTCCATTACATTCATATACTACAACTTGCTCAGCCATTCCCCAACTGATGGGCATCCCCTCAATTGCCAATTCTTTGCCATCACAGAAAGAGCTGCTATGACTATTTTTGTACACGTGGGTCCTTTTCTGGTTATTTCTTTAGTTGCTAATCACTGTATCATAGAGTAAGAACTAGAATGGACTTTAGAGGTCATCTTGCATTTTGCAGACGAGGAGACCGAGGCTTAAAGAGGGGAAGGGTCCCAGATACTATCTGTTTATGGCCTGCCTATCTTGAGTACTAACTCACCTTCTGCCCAAAAAAGAGAGTACTTTCTCAGACTCATTATGACTTTCCCATCTTCTCATGATCTTAGGGCCTAAATAATCCATACAATATGGTACATAAGTTTAATCTCAGGGATGAAAAGTAGCCTTCCTACCCTCTCTTTTCTAATCATCTCTCCTAATGGTTGGGTGCTAGTATCTGAAATTCCTTTGAGTTGAGATATTGAAGGCTATGGTTAAAAAGTATAAATATTTGATCTTGGAAGGAAAGGGAATAAGCATTTATGTAGCACCTACCATAGGCCAGGCACTGTGCCAAGTGCTTTTTAAGTATTTAAACAAGCCTGTGAGGTAGGTGCCATTATTATCCCCATTTTTGGAGTTGAGGAAACTGATGCAAACTGAGGTTAAGTGACTTGCTCATGGTCACACATCTAGTGTCTGAGGTTGAACTTGAACTCAGGTCCTCCTAACTCCAGGCTCAGCATTCTATATTGATGCCCCTTTTTGTGGTAGCAAAGAACTAGAAATGAAATAGATAGATATCCAGCGATTGGTAAATGGCTGAACAAATTGTAGGACATTAATGCAATGGAAAGTTATCAGGTATTAGAAAGAGCCAATGAAGAATCTAAAAAAGGATGAGAAAAACATATAGACTGATGCAGAGTGAAGGAAGCAGCATTAGGGACATGATACATGGTGACTAGAAGACCATAAATGGGAAGAACAATAACACTGAGAAACGAAAAGCTGACTGTAACAATTGAACTTGGTTCTAGAGAACAGGTGGGAAAATACACATCACTCCCTTTCTTGCAGAGGTGGGGGGTGGGGAGGAGAGAGGTGGTCATGAATGATAATGTAAAATTGCCAGGCTTAGTGGCTGCATTGGTTAGCATTGTTGTGTTCTTTTCTATTCTTTTTTTCTTTTCTTTTTATTCTTTGCTATAAGGAGTAGCACATTAAGTAAGGAAGGAGAGAGGGGGGTACTTTAAAAACAAAAGATAACAGGTTTTTTTTTTAAGTACAACATTGGAGTTTAGTCAACCATCCTGAAGGAATGGAATGAGGAGTTGAGCTTTGATGGAAATGGAGTTGTGGTGAAGAGAAAGGTGTGGAATAGGGAGATCTATCTGAGGTGGAATGAGGAGGAAACTCTGCAAGCAAAGAGATTTGGGATAGTCAAAGCAAAGCACAAGGAAATTGAGTGCCCGGTCAGGGGTAGGAAGGACTCTGAGAATGAGAAGAGGTTCCAGAATGCACCTAGCAGAGATGCTATGGTCAGCACTTCCGTTTTCTCATAGAAGAAAAATAACATGGCCGAGTGAAAAGACCACTGGATTAGGGCCAGATGGGTTGTTGCTGTTGCTGAGTTGGTCTGACTCTGCATGACTCCATTTGGGGTTTTCTCGGCAAAGTTACTGGGGTGGTTTGCATTTTCTTCTCCACCTCATTTTACAGATGAGGAAACTGAAGCAAAGAGGGTGAAGTGACTCATCCAAGGTCACACAGCTAGCAAGTATCTGAGGCTGCATTTGAACTTAGGTCTTCCTGAATCCATGCTCTATCCACTGCACTGCCCTAGGACCAGAGGACCTGACTTCAAATCTGCTGATTCTGAGGAACTTACTTTATTTCTCTAGGTCTGTTTTCTTATCCGTAAATTGGGAGGGTTGGGTTAGATGGCCTCTATTGTTCCTTCCAGCTCTAAATCCATGAACCCTTAGTCCCCTGACTGAGGACTGAACCTACTTAAGGCCTTCCTAGTCCTTGAGTATCTCCTGGGCTGGGTCCCAGTGATGAGTACGGTGGCAGATGCTGATTGAAATTCCAGTCACTGAGGTGTATCAGCTGCTCTGGTCATGAGTGCATAAATCTAATGTCCCCTTTTAGTATGCCTTTCATTTTCTAGCCTTTCCCTGCTATTGAACCATTCATCTCTAACATTTGTAGTCCTATTAAGAGGGAAATACAATTTCATAGCTACAGATAAGAGATTAGACAGATCAATTTTAGCCTGTGAAATTGACTGAGTGGGAGGAGAGGGGAGAAGGGGGAGCAATTTCCAAATTATGGTGTGGCTGACTTTGGGGCTGTTAGTTTCGTAGTCTGCATTGTAGTCTGTCCTCTTATTGTATCTGTTATTATTTTTTTAGTGATCAGATGAGCAGCCCATCACTTAAATCCACTTAGGTTCATTGTGACTGAGGTGCAATTGGCTAGAATCTCAGGGACTTACTTAAAGTCAGCCTGGATGCCACATTTGTTTGTCTGCTGCTTCTGTGTGGGTGAGGTTTTCCAGTCAGGGAGTGAATTTATGAGATGTGCCAGGGAGCCCTTAATCCAATGAAGAACAGTGGTTAATGGCACCAAATAAAATTACCTGCTCACACAATGGCTCTTCAGAGGACCCCTCTGTGAGGTGGAGACACTTGTTAACAGCTTGCTGGCGCTGAGCTTTCTCATTCTCTGGGAAGAGGTGGCAGTCACTTGCTGCAAACGTGGCTTGGGGTTTGGAGGAAACCCTTCTGTGGTGTGGGAGGGAACAATGGGGGTGGGGGTTACCCTGATCACTTCCCTTTTTATTTTCTCTACTGGTGGCTAGATGCTAGTATCTAAAATTCCATCATGATGGAGATGGTGGTAAAACTGGGCTGGTGAGCTCTGTGGAAGCTAACTTCCACAGGGTGTTTTATAAAGTTGATTAAGGGAAATCTTGAGGTGTTTATGTGACCTTGGATAAATAACTTGATTTCTCTGGGCCACAGTTTCTTCCTCTTTAAACTAAGGATGTCATTGGCATCATTGCCTCCCTTCCAGCTTTAAAACTCTGATAACTTAAGCCTGTGAAATAAGGGAATATTTTGTTGATTTCTATGAAAACTTGAATTTGAAAAATCAGACCTTTTTTTTTTTCATCCTCTGGCTTCAAATTAGACATTTATCTTCACTCTGTGGCAGTGTCTTTATTTCCAAGTGCAGTTAAGGTGATTGTGTCACTTTCTTGTCTCATGTTTTCCAGGTTGCCTAAAATTACAGTACATTTTGGGCTCCCAGGTCAAAATGCTCAGTTTCTTTCCACTAAGATGGCTGAATCATTGACAAAGAATTCTTGTCTGGCTGCATGTGTCTGTCTTGTACTGTCATCTTGTGAAGATGAAATTTGTTTTACTTTGACTTGGGAGAAAGAACAACATGAAAAGGGATTAGAAACCAATGCAAATAACCACTGGATTTTTTCTTTTTCTTCTTCCCCCTTCCTATTCCTCTTGTACATGTCCTTCTGTAAGTACTCCACAGGCAGGTGACCCAAGATGGTGGAAGCTTTTATCATTTTCCCCATGTTATTGAGGTGGCACCAATATAAAAAAAAATACAGAGGAATTTCAAGAGGCAAAGAATACTTACTAATTAGCTACGTGACAACAGGCTTTTCCTAGTAGAGTTCGTCCCATTTGTGCTTTGAATGAAGCTGGGAATCATAAAAGCCAGAGGTGAGGAGGCAACTCTTTGTAGGAATGGGACATCACCTGGGCATGGGGAGTTGCAATGGCATGTATGGGGGAGGCTTATGTGTTGCCAGTTTGACTGGAATTGAATATGTTTTTTGTATACCATAAATCACTACATAAATGTCAGTTATTGTTCACCTTCCTCCTATTGGCTTTATAGGAGCTGTTGGAGTGGGAGGGACAGATAAAGTTGCAGTAGAGGAAGCAGTCTTCCTCTTTTCAGCCTTAACTGTCATTGGCATCATGGTATCAAGCTGCTTCATTCCATCACTCCATACAACCCAAAGCTTACTAATGGGGAGTTTTCAGCACCATCCAGCACACCCCCCTGGTTCACTGAGGCCAGAAGGTGCTACAGCTGAAATTCACTGACTCACTGAACGTCCATTAACTTTTTTCTTCATAGATGAGACCAGATGTATAAACACATTCTTAGCAGTCAGCGATAAAGTTCCCAAGGTAGATACCCATAGAATTACAATTTTTCAAAGCTAGGTTGAAAATAAGACCTAATATTTCTCTGGAGGATGGGGAAATAATTGAGGGTAAAACTCAAGGTTAAAAGGCCTGGCACATGGGTACAGTAGTACAAAGTCAGCAGACAGACTTGTCTATTTTACCTTGTCTCCAAATTTTTACATTTTTCTTCCTTTTAAGTGAATTTACTGAACAGCTTTAGATGGATTATCTAATTTGTTACTTACTTTTATGATGTGACTCCAATACTCATCATGAATGCATTCTCTTCTCACCTCTTCTATTGAATCCCTAGCTTTATTCAAAGAACAGCTCTGGTGAGGCCTCCTCCATGAGGCCTTAGCACTTGAAAGAGGTTTAAATGCCATCTAGGCTAAGCCCTTCATTTTGCAAATGCCAACACTGAATTCCAGAATCAAATATATTAAAATGAATGAATGTGTCAGATGTTTTTGTCCACGATTGAAGAAACAAAGGTTCTAAGGAAGGATCCAGAAAAGGGAATTGGAGATACAAAAGACAAATATCACTGAGGGCTGGTCTTTCTGGGATGATTCGTACACATTCTCCAATCCAAACACACTCTGGGAGATTCTTTTTGTTATTGTTATTGCTTGTTTTTCTTTTTTAGTTTTATTTATTTTATTCTGAACTTAAGAAATAAAAAAGGCATTTCCACAAATCTTTTTTTTCTATTCTACCATATTGTCGTTCATTTTTAAAGTTCAATCTGTACATCTTTTATTGTGCTATAACGTAAGTATTCTCATAAGGCATTCTTTGGAGATGAAGATAAAGGATGAGATAAAGATGAAATAATATTTGATCATGGGGTTAATGGGGAAGCCACTGGAGATTTTTGAGTAAGGGAAAGACCCCGATAGGAAAATCACGACGATGATGATAGGGGATGTATGCATGGGGGATGGATGAAGACTTGAGGGAGGGAGATGAGATGAGATGCCATTGCAATAGTCCAGGTGATAGGTGATACAAAGACTTTTGTTCTGCTAACTCTGCCTGGGAAGATTTGCTCATGTCTTTAATATACAAACGCACAAAGGAGTTGCAATTTTATTCATCTAAGGAATCTTGGTGTGGGGAGTTTCTTCTATCAGTGAAAATTGGACCCTTTCAATAACTTAGTACATCAATCCTAGGAAGTTAACTGAAGTTCAGGGAATCCAAATTAATTGTCCAGGTCACACAGCTTGTACGTATTAGAGGTGGGATTGGAATCCCATTCATCCATACTCCAAATCCTACAATATCCACTAAATTACTTAGTATTCCATACAGCTAGTAAATAACAAGTAAAGAAATGTTTCTTAAATACATACTATGTTCCAGGCATCGTGCACTTTAAACACTGGAAGAAAAAAAAAGACAAAAACAGTTTTGACTTTAGAACAGTTGAAATGTTCTCAGGTTATATACCATCTGGGTGTTGTCTGTTTTTATATAGTTGGAAGGTAGATGCTTTATTATGTATTGATTATTGTTTTCATTTATTTTTATTCCATGCCTGGAGTAAACCATTCTATATAATTTAACTTGCTATGTTCCTGAAGGGAGAAACTCCATCATGTCAGGCTTTAGTTACATGATTAATTCTCAGCAAGTTCAGGAAGAAGGTATAGTTTTCTCAGTGGCATGTGGACTCATAGCTTATTGGAGTTGCAAAAATCCATACTAATTATACTCCATGGACTAAGGGATTAGCCTGAATATTATTTTCTCTATTTTTTAAAAATATTTTCATTTGAAATTTTGAGTTCCATATTCTATCCCTCCCTCTTTCCCTGAGATGGTAAGCAATCAGATATAGGTTATACATGTGCAGTTATGTAAAACATTTCCATATGAGTCATTTTGTACAAGAAGATTTGAATAAAAGAAAAAAATGAAACAAAGTGAAAAATAGCATGCTTCAGTCTGTATTCAGTTAAAATCAGTTCTTTCTCTGGAAGTGGTATGCTTTATCATTTGCCCACTGGGATTGTCTTAGATGATTGTATTGCTGAGAATAGCTAAGTAATTCAGAGTTCCTCATAGAACCATATTGCTGTTACTGTGTACAATATTCTCCTGGTTCTGTTCATTTCACTATGCATCAGTTCATGTAAGTCTTTCCAGGTTTTTTCTGAAGTCACCCTGCTTATTATTTCTTATAGCATAATAATATTCCATTACAATCATATACTACAGCTTTTTTAGCCATTCCCCAATTGATCGGCAGCCCTTTGATTTCCAATGCTAAGCCACCAAAAAAGAGCTGCTACAAATATTTTGTGCAAACACGCCCTTTCTCCTTTTTTGGATGTCTTTGGGATATAGACCTAGAAATGGTATTGCTGGATCAAAGGGTATGTACTTCGGGCATAGTTCCAAATTGCTCTCCAGGATGGTTGGATCAGTTCACAACTCTACCAACAGTGCATTAGTGTCCCAGTTTTCCCACATTCCCTCCAACATCCAACAATTCCCTTTTTTTTTTTTGTTACATTAGCTAATCTAATGGGTGTGAGCTGGTATCTCAGAGTTTTTTGAATTAGCATTTTTCTAATCAATAGTGATTTAGAGTATTTTTTATATGACTACAGATAACTTTGATTTTGTTGTCTGAAAACTGCCCGTTTATATCCATTGACAATTTATCAATTGGGTAATGACTTGTATTTTTTATAAATTTGACTCAGTTCTCTATATATTTGAGTATCACAGATACTTTGTTGCAAAATTTGTGTTCCCAGTTTTCTGCTTTCCTTATAATTTTGGTTGCATTGGTTTTGTTTGTGCAAAAACTTTTAATTTTATATAATCAAAATGCTCTATTTTAAATTTTGTAATGTTCTCTATATCTTCTTTGGCCCTCAATTCTTCCTTTACTTATAAAATCTGACAAATAAACTATTCCATACTTTCTTAACTTACTTACGATATCACCTTTTATGTGTAAATCGTGTACCCAGTTTGACCTTATCTTGATATATGGTGTGAGCTATTGGCCTATACCTAGTTTCTGCGATACTATTTTCCAGTTTTCCCAGCAGTTTTGGTCGAATAATGAGTTTTTGTTCCAAAAGTTTGGATCTTTGGGTTTATCATATACTAGATTACTCTGGTCATTTACTATAACGTAATTTATACCCAATATATCCCACTGATCCACAACTCTATTTCTTAGTCAGTACCAGATTGATTTGATAATTACTGCTTTATAATGTAGTTTGAGATCTCTTATGGCTAGACCACCTTCTTTCATATTTTTTTTTTCCAAAAAAGAGTTTCTACAAATATTTTTGTATAAATTGGCCCTTTCCCCTTTTTTTGGATGTCTTTGGGATATAGACCTAGCAATGGTATTGCTGGGTCAAAGGGTATGCACTTTAGGCATAGTTCCAACTCTCACATAAAAACACCAAGTTACAACAGAGGTAGAAAAAATGAGTAAAAACTGAAAAAGAGATTGACTCTAGAAAGTTACTTATGGTAATAGGGAAGACCAAGGCACAAACTTAGAAGAGGACAATAGTGTCAAAATAGTTACATGTGAAACCTCAAAGACAAATGTAATTTGGTCTCAGGCCCAAAAAGAATTCCTGGAAGAGCTTAAAAAGGATGTTAAAAAGCAAATTAGAGAAGTAGAAGAAAGTTGGGAAAAGAAATGAGAGTAATGCAAGAGAATCATGAAAAAGAAGTTAATAGGAGGGGAAAAGATATACAAAATTTACCAAGGAAATTAACTCCCTGAAAAATAGAATTAGGCAAATCGAAAAGCTCACTGAAGAAAAAAAAAGTCCTTAAAAAATTAGAATTGAACAAGTGGAAACTAATGACTCTATGAGACATCAAGACACGATAAAAGAAAATCAAAAGAGAACCCCTGATCAGAGTCTGAGGCTGAATTTGAACTCATGTCTTCTTGACTTCAGGTCCAGATCTCTTTGCCCAGTGGCACCCTCTGGCTCTTTTTGTGCCTGTATGATGCCAAAGGCCCTTTGAACCTTCTAAATTTCTAAGCACAAGCCCCTTCCTGCTCTCAATAAAGACTAAATCTAAGGTATCTTTCATTGTGACATTCTCCCTCCTGTTTAGGGGAAGGAAGTAGTTGTTTTTCCAGGGACAGTTACAGATTGATCTGCATTCTGTTGAGATGGGGGAAGTATATCATGAATTTAATGCCCTCTAATGTTGCCCTGGTTTTCATTCAATGAATAAAAGGATCAAGCTTCTCAGACTCTTTCCAGAGCTAAAAGACTAAGATCAATCATCTCGAAATCAATATTACAGCCAAGTTATTTTACACCATTTTTATGGAAACTTCCACATCTTCCTGTCATTTCTGACCTAACCTCAGCTTGCAGTGATTTTGTCCTTAAAATCCTGATATTGTGCAGCATGTCTGTTCATTCAAGCCAAGAGGGAATTTGTTTAAAAACAGTAATGAAAATGGAGATGGCCTGTCCTTCAAGTCACGTATGATTGCTGGGTCCTTTATTAAACATAGTAACCAAGGAGCAGGGTGGACAGGAGGGCTGTTTAATGGACTTCTCTGACTTATTCTGCTGTGAGAAAATCACATTTGAAGATCAGACTGAGGACATAGGATCAAAGAACTAGAACTCAGAAGTCATCTAGTCTGGCTATATGGTGCAATGGATAGAGTGACTGGACCTGGAGTCAGGAAGACTCAACCACTTACTTCCTAGTTGTGTGACCCTAGTCATATCATCTCACTTCTGTGTGCCTCACTTTCCTCAAGTGTAAAATGGATATAATAATAACAACAACTCCCAGGTTTGCTGTTGTGAGTATCAAATGATATAATATGCATAAAACACTTACAGTGCCTGGCACATAGTAGGCACCTAATAAATGATGCTATCCTTCCCTGTCTCTGCAGCAGTCCAACACTTTTATTTTATAGGTGAGGAAACTAAGGATGGTTTTCTTTTTTTGTGTGTGTGTCTATGTGTGTGTTTGTGTGTGTCAGGTAATTTGCTCAAGGCCATACACTCAATAAATATTAGAGATTGGATTCACACCCATGCCTTCTGATTCCTACAGAGCCAATGCTCTTATCTGAGTTGAGATTCAGGTCAGCAATTAGAATGTAAACTCCCTGAAGGTAATAACTGTTTTTTGCCTTTCTTTTTTTCCTCCAGTGTTTAATGTGCACAATGCCTAGTATATAGTAAGTGTTTAAGAAATACTTCCTTGCCATTTATCAGCCATACAGACACAGAGTAATTTAATCAATCATGTGGGGCATATTGTTAGGATGAATGGGGTTCAAATCCCATCTTTTGATACATATGAGCTGTGTGATCTGAGAAAGTCATTGGGATTCTTTGAGCTTCCAGCAACCTCCTAGGATTGATCTACTAAATTGTCCAAAGGGTCTAATTTTCATTGGTGAAAGAAACTCCTTATTCCCTACATGGATAAAATCATAACTCCTTTGAGTATTTTTCCATTAAAACATGAACAAATTTTCCCATATATAGGTAGTGGACTTGTGGGTCTTGCAATCTTGGGTCCACTTTGGCATGTATATATTTTTTTGCCTTTGCTGTTTAGTTTTATAGAATCCTGGACTTATAATTGAAGGAGGCCTCTGAGGTCACCAAATCCAAGCCCCACACAGGTTAATGATCCCACCTACATATTCTCCAGAATGATCTACTGGCCTTTATTTGAATAGATCTACACTTCCAAAAGATAGCCCTTTCTATCAAGAACTCAAAGGTATATGTGATCTCATCAATGCCAAGCCACTTGAAACACAGCCAGACCTTTCCATTTTTAACAAATCATGACCATTCCACTATAAATTTGTCATAGATGAACCCCAAGTACTGGTCACTTCTTTGGTCCCTAAGTTTGGGTATACTCCAACCCTATCTTCCTTAGGTCCTCTTCCCTTCTCTGTATTTTCTTTCTTGGTGATCTAATCAGCTCTCCAGGGTTCGATTATCATCTCTCTGAAAAGGAATTTCAAATTTGCAAAAATAGACCTCATCTGTTTCCTGTGCTCCAATTCCCATACCTGAATGTCCCATAGGCATCTCAAACACAACATTTCCAAAACAGAATTCATTACATTTCCCACAGATTCTGTCTATCCTTGGAATTGTCCTATTTCCCTTAAAGACATTGCCATCCAATTATAATGGCTTGAAATCTCAAAGACATCCATATATCTTCACTCCTCTTTACCATCCATATCTGAGCAGTTACCAAAGGTTGTCACTTTTTACCTCCAAAACATCTCTCATCTCCATCTTCTTCTCTTCATTCACAATTATTACCCCAGTTCAGGCCCTTATCATCCATTGCCTGGATTATTACAATGGCCTCCAAATTGGCTTCTTTGTTTCTAGTCTTTCCTCTCTCCAATCTGCCTTCCACACAGCTGCAAAAATACAAATCCTAAAGCATAAATCCGACCACATCCCTCCTGTGTTCCAGAATCAATGAAGCTTTATTTATCTTTATTGTTTCATGGATAAAATGCCCAATCCTCTATTTGGCATATAAAACCCTGCATAGTCTGCCTCCTTCCCAAATGTGCCTCATTTCTCCCTCTCAAATACACTAGGTTCCAGTCTAATTCTTCTGGTTGATGTTCTTGGTCGGTGATATTCTGCCTCCCACAACTCTATCTTTACACGAGCTATGGCTTATTCCCAGAATGCTATAACCCTCATCTCTGCTTCTTGGAACTCTAGTTACCTTCACATGAGGTCTTTCTGACCTGTCCATTTGCTAGCACACCTCAAATAAAAAAAAATAATACTTTATATTTCCTTCATACCTACTTTGTCTTTACTTATCTGCATATCCAGTGCTTAGCAGAGTTCCTGGAACACAGTACGTGCTTAATAAATGCTTTTTGACTTGACTTATATGGGTTGTATTACTATCAGCAGAATGTAAGGTTCCTGAGGGAAGATAATGTATATTTTTATCAGCATATCAGTGGTAACTAGCACAGTGCCTGGCATATAGTAGATGCTTAATAGATGCCTATTGAATTGAACTGAATTTAAAATTTGCAAAGGATTTCACATACTTTTAGAGGCAGTTATGTGGTACTGTGGATAGGCCTCTGGGCCTGGAGTCAGGAAGACTTGAGACAAATCTGATCTCAGACATTTACCTCTGTTTCCCTCATTTTTCTCATCCGTGTAATTGAAATTTGCTGTTCATTCATTTCATTCGTGTCTGACTCTTCACAACCCTATTGATTACGATAATGAAGTTGTTTGCCATTTCCTTCTCCAGATGAGGAAACTGAGGCAAACAGGGTTAAGTGACTTGCTCGGGTTCACACAGCTAGTAACTTGTCTGAGGCTGGATTTGAACACAGGCCTTTCTACTTCCAGGCCCTGCATTCTATCCACTCTACCACCTAGTTACCCATATCGGAGATAATAATAGTAAATACTATTTGTACCTCCAATAGTTTGAGAACCCCCATTTTTGGAAATGAGGTCAGCAAGATGTGCTAAAATATAATATTCTCTAAAGCAGAGAACATTCCATTTTTGCACTGTATTGCTAGTACCTAGGATAGTGCTTGGCATACAGTAGATCCTCCATAAATGCTGTTTCTCTTTTTATTATTGCATGCTGTGGTATATAATCCCAAGGGGGGGGGATAACACCTTTTTCTCTTGGGTTCTTCCATTTAATTTAAGGACCAGGATGATTATAATATTACTTACTGGTAGAAATGAAGGAAGTTAATGGGTTCAGTACTTAGATATAAAGGATGATACCATAAGTAAACTGGGAGAACAAGGAATAGTTTACCTATCAGATCTATGGAGAACAGAAGAATTCATGACCAAACAGGAGATAGAGAGCATTATGAAAAGCAAAATGGATATTTTTGATTACATTAAATTGAAAAATTTTTGCACAAACAAAGCCAATGCAACTAACATTAGAAGGAAGGTAGAAAATTGGAAATTTTTACAACCAGTCTCTCTGATAAAGGCCTCATTTCTAAAATATAGAGAGAATGAAGACAAATGTATAAGGACACAAGCCATTCTCCAATTGATAAATGGTCAAAGGATATGAACAGACAGTTCTCAGATGAAGAAATTAAAGCCATCTATAGTCATATGAAAAAATGCTCTAAATCATTATTGATTAGAGAAATGCAAATCAAAACAACTCTGAGGTACCACATCACACCTATCAGATTGGCCAACATGACAAAACAGGAAAATGATAAATGTTGGAGAAGATGTGGGAAAATTGGAACACTAATACATTGCTGGTGGAGTTGTGAAATGATCCAACCATTTTGGAGAACAATTTGGAACTATGCCCAAAGGGCTACAAAAATGTGCATACCCTTTGATCCAGCAATAGCACTTCTAGAACTATATCCCAAAGAAATCAAACAAATAGGAAAAGGACCCATATGTACAAAAATATTCATAAAAGCTCTTTTTGTGGTGGTGAAGAATTGGAAATTGAGAGGATGCCCATCAATTGGGGAATGGCTGAGCAAGTTGTGGCATATGAATGTAATGGAATACTATTGTGCTATAAGAAATGATGAACAGGCTGACTTCAGAAAAACCTGGAAAGACTTATATGGTCTGATGCTGAGTGAAGTGAGCAGAACCAAGAGGACTTTGTACACAATAACAGCCATGTTATGCAATGACTAAGAATGTTAAACTGAACCCTTCTCAGCATTACGAGGATCATCTCCAGAGGCCTTGGGATGGAAAATGCTGTCCATATCCAAAGAAAGAACTATGGAAGTCGAATTGCTATCACTTATTTTTACCTTCTGTTGAGTTTTGTTTCATCTTTCTGATGGTTCCTCCTATTGGCTTTAATTTCTACTTACAACTCCACTAATGTGAAAATATGTTTAATGGGTATGTAAATGTAAAGTCTATGTCAGATTGTGCACTGTCTTGGGGAGGTTGGGGGGAGGAAAAGGGAGAAAAATTTTCAACTCAAAGCATATGGAAAAAAATAAATAAAAAAAAATTAAAAAAAAAGAAAGCTAGGAGACAATATGTATCCAGAAGAAGAAGAAAAAAGAGAAATGAAGGAAGTTGATTAGGCAGCAACACATCCACCTGCAGCAGTAAGAAAACAGGTCCCACTGCCCAATCCTTTTTCAATGTTTGTAAATACTGAATAAAAAAAAGGGAATACTGCACCATCCATTGCTGGCATAATGCAAAGGATCAGTTAAGATAATTTTTGGTGGGAATAGTTTTTTTCAAAGATTCAGAAAGAGCTTAGAGGATTCTGGGTCAAAGCATAGAAAGAATGTTCAATGAGAGCTGTGTGTGTAACAGGCTCGCTTGTGTTGATTATTTATTTTAGTCTTGCAGATGAAAGAAAAGAAAACAAAAAGAAGACAAAATCAAAGTAGAAAAGAAAGTAAGAGTGAGTTCCCCATGAATATCAAAACGAGATTAATTCAGCAGCTAAGGGCTCTCAATGAGAAGGGAACCATTACTCAACCATCAGGGAATAGCAGGCCAAAAGTATTAGAAAATTGGAAAATTGGAACAAAGAAATCAGAGGCCATAAAGCATATGTGATTACCCTAGAGGGAAAGACTGTGCAAAGTTTTGATGGCAACATATTTCTTCCATTGCTAAGTGAACAAAACTAAGTAGTTACATCCCCACTGAAATCAGCAACCATTAGGGGGAAAAAAAGATAAGCTGAGCCCAATTAGCCTCACTTGGCTAGTCTGAGGCTGGGTGAACATGGTGGTAGGGAGAAGTGAATTAGGGGTTGGCGACTCACCTGGATCATTTCTTTGCACATCTTCCAACAGTTCTCACCTTGTTACATGACTGTCCTATGAAGAGTAGATGTCTATGTGTTCTGTCTATGATGAAATGAACTAGATAATTCACTTTGCACTTGGATGTTGTAGACTCAATACTGTAAGTCTATGAGGGAAAAGAAGTCAAGTATATTAAAGGATGAAAGGCATTTCCATCTTTTTCAGCTGTGACCAATTATAGACTACAGAATCCATATGCTAGCTCGAGCATACATCCAAGTGGTTAATGGGTACAATGGAAAATCACTGACTCTCACATCACTTATTATCTCTGTGACCTTGATAAAGTCTTTTCCCCTACTTTGATTTTAATTTTCTCATTTGTAAATGATGGACAAGATGGCATCTGAGATCCCTTCTATCTTTAGATATCTGGTCCTATTATCCTTTGATCCTATGGCCAATGACTGCTGGGGTTTATACACCCTATAGATAATGTTTTAGAATGTCTCAGTCATTTAATAATGAAGTGTAATGACATCTCTTACACTATCAGATGCTGGGGGAATGGTGCATAGATTGTTTGTTCAGTCTTTTCAATCATATCTGACTAGTGACCTTGCTCCAAGTTTTCACGGCAAAGATACTTCTCCAACTCATTTCACAGATAAGGGCACTGAGGCAAACAGGGTTAAGTGATTTGCCCAAGGTCACATAAATAGAAAGTGTCTGAGGTAGATTTGAACTCAGGAGTAGGAGTTTTCATGACTCCAGGTATGACACTTTATTCACTATGCCACCCATGATGCCTGTACATGCTACCTCAGAGATGGAATCTTATGGCTTGTGGCTCTTACTTTAATGTCCAGTTCAGTTTCACTTCCTCTATGCCTTACCAGATTCTTTCAAATATGTGTGGCACCTAGCCCGCTCTTTGAATCTTTCATTCTTCTTGGTTTGACCTTATGCTCTCAGTCACATTCTAATCAATATCATAACTATGTAAACGTCTCATTCCCCATCCCTTATCATTAATCCTCCACCTAACCCTATCCTTGACTTTCTGCTCTTCAAAATGACACCTTCTCTATTTCTGGTTCATCCTGGAATTTGCCTCAGTATCTGGGACCTCTTTGCCCTTGAAAAGTCTAACATGCATGTGGCCTGATCCCTCCTGCCCCTATTACTAACTTTCTTGACTTCAAAACTGTGCCCCGGAGTCAGATACTGTCCTCCCTGCCACTTCCATGCTGATTCATGTTCTCTTCTCCCCCCTCTCTTTTCAGGTCCCTTTTGTGTGTTTTCTTCCTTTATTAGAATATAAGGTCTTTAAAAGTAAGGATTGTAAAGCTAGGTGATGGGAAGATGGTGGCATCATAAGCAGTAATAGGGAAACTTAGGAGGGAAGAGTTTTTTGGGAGAGAGAGATAATGACTGATTTCCAGTCCTCCATTCCTCAGTTCTTTCCTGGGCAATGGCCTATGGATTGGCTATACTCTCCTCTCTTCTCCATATTGACTCATTGGTGAACTGGTTCAACTCTTCACTGTCCATTTCTTTCAAATCCCTTTTCCCCCCTGTACTTCACTCAATATCTTGCCCTTCCAAAACTCAGCCTTGGATTATTGTGACCATCCACTTCCTTCTGTCTAATTTACGTGCTGTTGAACAAAGTTGGAGAAAATCAGGGAACCATCCTGAATGGGTCTAGTGCAAATTTATGTTACATATTTATGTAGGCCCCTCACTGCTACAGCTGAATCTTTTTACATCTCCCTAGTAGATTAACTATCCCACTCTTCACAGCACCTCTTCCAAACATGTTTTTATCCCTCCTAAAATTTTCTTTGGTTCTCCCAACTCCAACCCTCTCAACTGAGAACCTTAACTCTGTTTCACTAAAAAATGAGGACATATTCTGAGACCTCCCTCTTCCCCTGTCCTCTTCATATCACATGATTTCAATGCCTTCTACTGTCAACTCCTCTTTCATATCTGTCTCAAAAAAGAATGGCTCTTCTCCTTGCCAAGAGAAACCCATCATATACACAGGTGATTGTGTTCAGGTTAGTTTCTCCCCACTCCAGACCATTGTTAGTTCAGCTGTCAAATTGATCTTCTTAAAATTCAGGTAGGATCATGCCATTCCCTTATTCAATGTGCTCTATTGACTCCCTATTACTTACAGGATAAAATATAAAATCTTCTGTTTGGTATTTAAATTCATTCATAACCTGAGCTATATACATTTCTCCAGTCTAGTGATGCCGGATTCTTTACTGTTTTTCCCTCAAGACACTCCATCTCCAACTCTGGGCATTTTCACTCTGTCCCCCTTATCTTGAATGTTCTTCTTCCTTATCTCCAGCCCCTGGCTTCCCTGGATTCCTTTAAATCTTTCTCCATGTCCCACCTTTTACAAAAAGCCTTTCCCCATCCTCCTTAGCCTTAATGCCTTCTCTTTGTTTATGATCTCCAATTTGTTTTGTGTAAATTTTGTTTGTTCACAATCATTAACATGTTGTCTCTATTTTTTACTGTGAGTTCCTTGAGAGCAAGGACTATTTTCCTCCCTACCCCGTTTGTATCCCCAGTCTTCAAAACAGTGCCTGGCACACAGTAGGTGCTGAATAAATGCTTGTTGACTTGACTTGAGTTCTGTTTTTGATAATTGAAGTTTGAAATATATAAGGGACATACCTTTTGAGATGTCCAAAAGGCTTTCAGAAATGTGAGACTGAAACTCATGAGAGATATTAGAGATGGATAAATAGATCTGGGAAGAGATCATAGTTGAACTCATGGGAGTTGATAAGATCACAATAAAGGTATTGTAGGGAGTAGAGAAGAAAACCCAGGACAGAGCCCTTTGAGAGTACTAACAATTAGGTGGTAAGACCTAGATGAAGATCCAGAAAAGGAGAGAGAAGGAGTGGTCAGATGGATAGAAGAAGAACAATGAGATAGTTATGTCACACACACACACACACACACACACACACACAGGAATGCACACACACACACACACACACACACACACACACACAAATAACATAGAGAGGAGAAAATATCCAGAAGAAGAAGGCGGTCAACTGTATTAAATTTGGCAGAAAGAACAAGAAAGATGAAGATTAAGAAAAGGCTATTGGGTTTGGCAATCAAGAGATCATTGGTGATTTTAGATAAAATAATTTCAGTTGAATGTTGAGATCTTAAGCCAGATTACCCATGGTTTATTTTAGACATAAGTGAAAAGAGAGGGAATGGGGTCCCATTTGTAGTGTTGTAGATAGCTTTCTTAAAGAGATTAGCCAAAGAGAAAAGAGCTAAGAAATTGGAAGGATGGTAGAATCAAATGAGGGTTTTTAAGGAAGGGGGAGAAATGAATGTGTTTATACGTAGGAGAGAAGGAGTCAGCATATAGGGAGAGACTGAAGGTTAGAGAGAGAGAGAGAGAGAGAGAGAGAGAGAGAGAGAGAGAGAGAGAGAGAATGATAGAATAATGTAGATTAGAGAGAGAGTGGTGATCTGCTGGAGAAGATAGAGTCAGATTCAATCTGATGCCTGTAGAGGGGCTTGCACTGGCAAGGAGGAGGATCATCTCTTCAGATGACAAGTGTAGAAGGAGAGAGTAGAGGAAGAAGTCTGAGTGTTGAGAGATTAAGATGGACTAGTTGAATGGACTCATTTTTTTTTCTAAGTGAAGTGTGAAGTAAGTTCCTCATCTAAGTGAAAAGAGAGGAAGGGTACTATGGGAGCTTGAGGAGGGATTAAAGTGTTTGAAAAAACCGCTTTAGTGAGTGTTAGAGTAGATGAATTAGGAAGGTGTAAAAAGATAACCTTTCTGCAGTGAGGGCTCAATTTGAAAGACACAAAATAGATTTGTAGTGGACTTAGTTAACATAATTATATGACTTTTCACAGCTCTGATCATGTGACTAGGTGTGATGGTAGCAGATGGTAGGAGTAATCCAAGTTGTTATTTGGCAAGGCATGATCGCCAAAAGTGCAAAGGAAATTGAATGTAATTAAAATAGTCTGGACCTGAATGGATTTACCAAGAAGTTGGGAAAGAGAAGAGAGGAGAATGTAGCCAGTGAAGGGGAGATGAATTGGGAAAGATACGAGGAGTAGAGATCAAAGTACAGATAAAGGACAGGGACATGGGTTATATGGCAGAGGGAATGATATAATGAGGAAATGATATGACTAGGTAAAGGAATTTCAGAGTTAATGAACTTGGAAGTTGCTAACTTGGGGTGGATTGCAAGATAAGCTAAGATGTAGTGAAGGGGTAGGTCATAGGCATTGATTGAATTGATGAACTGGGATTTTAAGGGTTTCAAGGAAACATCAATATGTATGCTGTAATGGAGAGAATATCAAGGGTGGAAGTATGCCAGCTATTGAGAAATGAGTCCAGGCTAAATGTCAGTGATTGGAGAGAAGTCTTGGAGAGAAGCAGGTAATTTGACTGTTTAATATCCTTCTATCGAGGTTGCTTTCTAGTAGGTGGTGATGTGTCTTGTGAGGCCCTGGGAGGGCTGCCTCACAGCTAGAAGAAATAGATGGAGATAAGGCCTGAAGGACTCTAGTTGGGAAGCAGGAAGTGGCAGTAGGAGGAGGGTCTAATCTAGAGAGGGCTTCTGGAGTACTGGAAAAGGCCCCAGAGCATTAGAGAGGTCCAGAAGCCTGGATCCAGGGTTTTCAAAGGCTGTAGAGTGAGAGGCCAGAAGGAAAATGGGCTGATTATGTGAGCAAAACAACAGGGCCTGCAGATGTCACTCAGTGTAGCAAGCAGTGGTTGCAATTGTCTAGATTTCCATAATGAGTGACATTTTTCATATCTCTATTGCTTGGCTCTAGTCATTATTGTTCTCTGGTCCTCTCTTATGGGACACCCTGCATTGGTTCCTTGCTCCTCCTCAAGCAGGATCTATAGGAGGTACGACATGGCTTTCAATTAAAAAAAAAATCAAAAACACTGGATTAATGAATAAGATTCAAAGCTGTTTAAAATAAAATAAAACAAAGCATTAGCCAATTTGATTTAAAAAAGAAAAAAGGAAAACAAGTTGCAACTATCCAAAATTACAAAGAAGGATTCACAGAAATGAAGAATAAAAGAAATTATTTTGCCCAACTATATGCCAATAAAATTGACAACTTAGATAACATTAATGAATATTTACCAAAAAACCCCATAAAATGCCTAAATTAATGGAACATGAAATAGAGAATTTAAATAACCCAATCTCCAAAAAAGAAGTTGAATAATCCATAAATAAATCTCCTTAGGAAACAAAGAAGTAAACAAACAAACAAGATGAAGTGAATTTGCAAGTGTAATGGAGGTGTAGCACATGTCTATAACATCCAGGAAAGCATTTCTCCATTTGGGGGATTTGGGGATTTGCTTCCAGGAGAATTGTGATGACATGTAAGGCAAGTGCTTTAGAGACACTGTCAAGCAAATATAAATATTCTGTCATTGTTTCCAGATATTACCAAGGAAGTATTCAAAAGCCCTAAATGGCTTCCACCATGTGTCTTTGCTTCAGTATTTTCAGCTTCTCGTACCTGGTGACGTGGCTTTTTTTTTTTTTTTTGGCTAGGCAATGGGGTTAAGTGACTTGTCCAGGGTTACACAGATAGTAAGTGTTATGTGTCTGAGGCTGGATTTGAACTCAGATCCTCCTGAATGCAGGACCAGTGCTCTATCTACTGTGCTACCTAGCCCCTGTGACATGACTTTTCAACTATGGTATCTATTAAGAGACTATTTCTATCTGGAGGGGCAAATACTGATCTTTCAGAGTGACCTTCTGGACCCAGAGCAGTGAAAGCTGAGAAAAGGACTCATCTATCTATCACACTACATCTGATATAAACTTGATAGGACTAGTTTTATGTAGGTATTGAATTAAGCCAAGCATAATCACCCTACAAATTGAGGTTATCTAGGCTAGAGTATGTCCTGAGATAGTAGGGAAAATGTTTATATGGTCATTCTCACTATATATTTGTAATACATAGGTGGCGCAGAAGAAAGTGTGTTATACCTGTAGTCAAATCCAGCCTCAGACATTTACCAGCTGTGTCACTCTGGACAAATCATTTCTTCATCTATAAAATGAGCTGAAGGAGGAAATGTCAAACCACTTCAGTATCTCTACCAAGAAAACCCTGAAAGAGGTCACAAAGAGTTGGACACGGAAATAACAAGAATCCTTTTGTAAAGGATAAAAGTGTTAAACCATTAAGCAGGACTGGAATTCTGGTCACTGGCACCTAACAACGCGGGGAACATAGCTGCTGGTAGTTTGGGCCAGTGGCAGTAGAGGAAAGACACCCATAAACCCTCTACAGTACCCTAGAACAGAAGTGTCAAACTTCTGGGCAAAGTGTCAAACTTCCCAATATGAACTTGAAGTAGATTAAAAAGCAACTGAGAATTGCTTATCAAATAAATAAAAATACAACATAGATGTTAATTTGTCAATTCTAATTCAATATGTGGCCAACAGGAATTCATTCCTAAAATCCTGAGGGGAAGATACAGCATGCTGGTTCTGGGAGAATGAGCCAGGACACACTTCTTGTTTGTATTCAGTCATTCAGTCATATATGAATCTTTGTGTTCCCGTGGACCATAGCATCAGTAGGTCCTTCTATCCTCCACTATCTTTCGAAGTGTGTTCCATAACAGTATCTATCCATCTCATCCTCAGCTGTCTCCTTCTCCTTTTGTCTTCAGTATTTCCCCAGATCAGGGTCTTTTCCAGTGAGGCCTGTATTCTCATTATGTGGCCAAAATATTTAAATTTCATCTTCAGTATTTGGCCTTCAAATGAATAGTGTGAATTAATTTCTTCAAGTATTGACTGATTTGATCTCTTTACTATCCAAGGAATTCTCCAAAGTCTTTTCCAGCACCACAATTTAAAAGCATTGATCCTGGAGTTCTCAGCTTTCTTTATAGTCCATGTCTCATTGTCATTCATCACTACTAGAAAAACTATAGTGTTGACTATACATACAGACCTTTGTCAGCAAGGTGATATCTCTGGTTCCAGATTTACTGTAACTTTCTTTCCAAGGAGCAAGATTGTTTTGTTTTAAATTTCATAGCTTCAGTTGCTTTCTACAGTGATCTTTGAGCCCAAGAATATAAACTCTGACACTACTTCCATTTCTTCTCCCTCTATTTACCAGAAAGCCATGGGACCACTTGCCAAGATCTTATTTTTTATGTTAAGCTTCAAGGCAGCTTTTACATTCTCATCTTCCACCTTCATTAAGAGGCTTTTTCAATCTTCTTTACTTTCTGTAATCAAAATGGCATTGTCTACTTATCTGAGATTGTTGGTATTTCTTCTGCAATCTTAATTCCGGATTTTATTTCATCCAGTCTGGCATTTCAAATGATGTACTCAATATATAAGTGAAATAAATAAGGTGACAATATGTAGTCTTGTCATACTCTTTTCCCAATCTTAAACCAATCAGTTATTCTATGTTCAGTTCTAACTATTGTTGCTCGACCATCATACAGATTTCTCAAGAGACAAGTAAGATGATACTTACTCTCATTTCTTTGGTACTCTCATTTCTTTGATGACCTGCCACATTTTGTTGTGATCTACACAATCAAAGGCTTTAGTGTCCTTGATGAAGTAGAAGTAGATTCTTTTCTGTAACTTCCTTGCTTTCTTCATAATCCAATGAACGTCAACAATTTGGTCTCCAGTTTCTCTGTCTCTTTGAAAACCAGCCTGTTTTTCTGGTAATTCTTGGTTCAAATTTTGCTGAGGCCTAACTTGCAGAATATGAAACATAACCTTGCTCGCATGTGGAATGGGTACAGTTTTCAGTAATTTGAGCATTCTTTGGTGTTGCCTTTCTTTAGGACTGGGTATCAACCTTTCTTTTCCAATCCAGCGGTCACTGCTGAATTTTCCAAATTTATTGGTATATTGAGCCCAGCACTTTAACAGCAATATCTTTTAAAATTTTAAATAGCTCAGTGGAATTCAACTACCTCCACTAGCCTTATTGCTAGCAGTGCTTCCTAAGGCCCACTTGACTTCATTCTCCAGGATATCTGGTACTAAATTAGAAATTATGCCATCATGGTTATCAGTGATATTAAGATCTTTCTTGTACAGTTCTGTATTCTTGCCTACTCTTCTTAAACTCTTCTACTTCTGTTAAGCTCATACTATTTTTGTCTTTTATCATGCCTGCTTTTACACGAAACATTCCTTTGATATCTCTATTTTTTTAAATCTCTTGTCTTTTCCATTCTATTGTTTTCTTCTATTTATTTGCATTGCTCATTTAATAAAACCTTGTCTTTCTTTGCTATTCTTCAGAATTCTGCATTCAGTTGAATATATCTTCCCCTTTCTCCTTTTCCTTTCACTTTTCTTCTTTCCTCAGCTGTTCATAAAGTTTCATCAGGCAGCTATTTTTCTTTCTTGCTCTTCTTTTTCTTTGGAATGTTTTTGTTGCTGTCTCCTGTTCAATATGTGAACCTCTGCTCTTCAGACACTCTGTCTACCAGATACATTCCCTTATTCATCAATTTCACTTCACAGTCATAAGTGATGCTATTAAGGTCATACCTATATGATCTGGTCTTTTCCCCTAGTTTATTCAATTTAAGGCTAAATTTTGCAGTAAGATGCTCATGATCTGAGCTATGTTCAGCTCCAGGTCTTTTTTAACTGACTGTGTAAAGCTTCTCTATCTTTGGCTGCCAAGTATATTGTCAGTCTAATTTTGTATCGACTATCTTCTGATGTCCATGCGTAGAGTAGCCTTTTAGGTTATTTACTGTGACCAATAAGTTATTTTGACACAACTCTATTAGTCTCTGCTCTGCTTTATTTTTTACTCCCAAGGCCTAACTTGCCTACTCTTCCAATCATCTTTTGATTTCCTCATTTAGCATTCAAATCCCCTATGATGAATGTAATATCTCTTTTTTTGTGCTTTTCTAGAAGATGTTGTAGGTCTTTATAGAACTGAGCAACTTTGACCTCTTTGACATCTATGCTTGGAGCATAGACTTGTAGTATTGTGATATTGATAGGTTTGCCTTGGATTCAAACAGTTACCATTCTGTTATTTTTGAGATTATATCCCAGTACTACTTTTCTCAACATTTTATTGAGTCCATTTCTTCTAAGAGATTCTTGCACACAGTAGCATATGCAACGATTGCCTGAATTGAATGCACCCATTACCATATGTTTAAGTTTACCGATACCCAAGATGTTGATGTTGAATATTTCCATCTCCTGTTTGACTACAGCCAGTTAAATTGGTTCATAGATCTCACATTCCAAGTTCCTATGCAATATTGATCTTTATGACATTGGATTTTCCTTTCATTGCCAGACACGTCCATAGTGGACTTCGGCCCAGCCACTTCATTCTTTCTAGAGCTAATTGTACTTGTTCTCCGTTCTTCTCCAGTAGCAAATTGGACACCTTTTGACTTGAGAACCTCATCATTCTATGTCATATCTTTTATTATTTTAAAACTGTCCATGAGGTTTTCTTTGCAAAGATACTAGAGTGGTTTGACATTTCCTTCTCCAGTGGATCATCTTTTATCAGAATTCTCCACTTTTTCTTGGGTAATCCTACATGACATATCTCATAGTTTCATTGAACTACACATACCTCTCTGCCATGATAAGGCAGTGACTCATGACGGGGCATAGTTACTACTCCATCAAATTCTATCAAATGGTCAAGGAACAACAAATTCCAAAATTACTTAAACTATTTATAAAACTTGGGGGGAAAGACATCCTACAAATTCCTTTTATGATATAAACAAGGCCTTGATCAATAATCTGAGAGAGTCAAAACAGAGAAAGAAACACATATGCCAGGAGTTCTTGACTACTTTTTTTTTTGTCATGGACTCCTTTGGCAGTTTAGTGTAGCTGGTGGACCATTTATTGGAATAATGTTTTTAAATGAATAAAATAAAATACATGGAAGTATGGAGGAAAGTAATTATATTTAAATGTATTTTTCCACATACTAAAAAAAAAGAAAATAAAACAATTTCAAGGATCCAAGGTAAAGAACCTCTACTATAGACAAATTCCCCCAATGAACATTTAATGACAAAAAAGTTAAATAGAACATTAACAAAGAGTCTATAGCAATATATGAAAAGATTATATTCTATGATGAGATTCGATTTATATCAGAAATGTGAGGTTGCTTTACTATCAGGAAAACTACAAATAACAAAGAAACAAACCAAAAAAAACCAGACCTAATCCTATCAATACATGCAGAAAATACCTTTCCCAAAATATGTCATCCATTTCTGTTAAAGCCACTAGAAAAAAAAAGGGGCAAATGGACTTTTTCCCCTTTAATATGGTAAGTTGGAACTAATTAAAACCAAGGGTCATCAATATTTGAAAAGGGAATAAAATAGAGGTCTTTCCATTTGATCAATGATACAGCAAGGATGTCCATTATTATTACTGTCTTATATGGTGCTAAAAATGCTAGGTGCAATAGTAAGACAAGAACAATAATTTGAACAAGTAAGTATAGGAAATGATCACTTTTTCAGGAAACTTCATGATATATTTAAAAAATCCTGGAAATTCAACTAAAAACTTAATTGAAACATTTAATAAATTCATCAAAGTTTCAAGATAATCAAACAAATTTATAAAAAACAACGTATTTTTGTATCACTATAAAAATCTAGCAAGAAGAGATGAAAAAATTTTTTTTTAAATAATTACAGAATAGAGTTGTTTGCCCTTTGTTTTCAAAGACAAACAATGACATCATAAGGGTGATGTCTTGACTTGCAAGTGAATTGGATTTAAGGGAGACAGGGTTGTGGAGAGTCATTAGCCTCACTCTCTCCTCCAGGGTCATCTGAGTCCAGTGGCAAGACATTGATCAGGGCAACTGGAGATGACCCCAGATGCAGTGGGAGCTAAGGTCTTTTCCAGGACTCAGTTTGCCCATTCTGTGATTTAACACTAGATAAAATAAGGCAAAAGATGGCCTAGTTTAACTACTCAAAAAAAAAATCAAAGAAAGAGGAGAAAACCTTTAGGATTTCTGGCCAGAACAGAAACAATTGTTATTTGCATTCACTCTGAGCTATCAACACCCAAACAGTGACCAAGTGAGGCTTGGGCTGAAGCCTATTAAAGTCTAAGGTCCAACGCTATACACACACAGAGCCAGGAGCTATAAATACAACTACAAAGCACTCTATATAGATTTAGAGATAGACTCAAATATTTGGAAAAATAGTCATTGTTCATAGGCAAAGTCAACATCACAAAAATGACCATACTTTCTACATTAACTTGCTTGTTTGGTGCTATACTAGTCTAACTACCAAAGGATTACTTCTAGAGAGCTAGAAAAAATAATGAAATTCACTTGGAGGAATGAGTGATCAAGTATATCAAAGGAAATAATGAAAAATCAATGAGAATGAAGGAAGCCTAGTAGGACTATCCTATCTCAAACTATACTTTAAAGCAGTAATCATAGAAAAAAATTGGTACTGGTAAAAAAAAAAGTGACAGAATTAACTAATGTAAGAGATTAGGAACATAGCATATAAAAGCAAAAGTCCTAGTCACCTAGTGTTCAATAAATTAAAAGATTCCAGCTACTGAGGTAGGGACTCAAAATGATTTAACAAAAACTGCTAGAAAAACTGGTAAATCCATCTCGCATAAATTAGGTTTAAACAAACAGCTCACGCTATATAACAAGAAAACTCAAGATTGATAATATGATTTAAGACACAATGGGTGACATTATAAATAAATTAGAAGAGGAAGGAAGAAATTACATTCCGTATCTATGGATAAGGAAAAAAAATTGTGACCAAATAAGAGTCAGAGAAGATTATAGAAGATAAAATGGACAATTTTGATTACATAAAACTGATTTTTTTTTGCACAAATAAAACTAATAAGCTAAGATTAGAAAGGAAACAATGGGGGAGAAGATGAGGGAGCTTAGATTTTTATAGCAAGTTTTTCTAACAGTCTTACTTACAAGATATATAATAAGGAACTGAATCAAATTTACAAGAACCAAAGCCATCCCCCCAATTTAATAAAAGCCCAATGATATGAATATGTACTTTTTTATAATTAATTAATTTTAGTTGTCAACATTCACTTCCACAAGATTTTGAGTTTTAAATTTTATTTCCCTCCCTCTCCTCCCCTCTCTTCAAGATGATGTGCAATCTGATATAGGCTGTATTCACACATTCATAATAAACATATTTTCACATTAGTCATGATGTAAAGAATAATTAGAACTAATGAGAGGAACCATGAGAAAGAAACAAAACAAAACAACAAAAGAAAAGGAGAGCAAATAGTATGCTTCCATCTTCATTCAGAATCTAAAGTTGTTTCTCTGGATGTGGATAGCATTTCCCATTGTGATTCTTTTGGAGTTGTCTTAGATACTTAAATTGCTGAGAAGAGTTAAGTCTATCAAAGTCAGTCATCACACAATGTGGCTGTTACTGTGTACAATTTTCTCCTGGCTCTTCTCATTTCACTCTGTACCAGATCATATAAGTCTTTCCAGGTTTTTAAACAATATATTGTAGGAGTATGGTTCTTAATACACTCTCGCTATCTGCTTCTGTTTTATGGGAGAGTTCATCCCATTCACATTCACAGTTATGATTACTATCTATGTCTTTCTCTCCATCCCTTCCCACCCCCTGTTTATGATTTTCTCTCTCTTTTCTCCCTTTTCCTCTTCACTAGAGTTTTGCTTTTGGCCACTGCCTCCCTGAGTCTGCCCTCCTTTCTTTCAGCCGCCTCCCTTTTCTTCCCCTTTAACCTTACTACTTCTTTCCTCCCTTCCATCTACCCCTCTCTTTTCTTTCCTTTCCCCCCTCCTACTTCCTATAGGGTAAGTTAGATTTCTATACCTGATTATGTTAGTCCTTTTTTTGACCCAAATCTGATAAGAATAAAGTTCAAACAATGCTCATCTCCATCCCTTCATCCCTTCTTTCTCTCTGCTGTAATAGGTGTTTGTGCCTTTTCATGTAATGTAATTTACCCTTGTCTTCCTCCTCCTTTCCTCTTCTCCAGAAAAATCCCTTTTCGCCACTTAATTAGATATTTTATCATCATATCAGTGTCAACTTATATACACACCCTCTGTCTATGTATGCTTATTTAAAAATGTCATAATAATGATACAGTTCTGAAGAGTTACAAGTATCATCTGCCCTTGTAGGGATGTAAACAGTTTGCTCTTATTGATAACATGTTTTTTTTTTCTTTCCTGTTTACCTTTTTATGCCTCTCTTGAGTGTTGTATTTAAAGAACAAATTTTCTGTTAAGATCTGCTCTTTTCATCAGGAAGGTTTGGAAGTCCCCTATTTCATTGAATTCCCATCTCCTCTCTTGAAAGATTTTGCTCAATTTTGCAGGGTAGTTGATCTTTGATTGCAATCCAATCTTCTCTGCATTATGGAATATCACATTCCATGCCCTTTAATGTTTTAACTTAGAAGCTGTAAGGCCCTGCATAATCCTTATTGTGGTTCCAGGATATTTAAATTGTTACTTTCTGGCTGCTTACAGTATTTTCTCTTTGACTTGTTAATTTTGGAATTTGGTTACAATATTTCTTAGTGTTTTCAATTTGGGATCTCTTTCAGGAGATGATTGGTGGATTCTTATGATGAATATTTTATCTTTTGGTTCTAGGACCTCAGAAAAGTTTTCCTGGATGATTTCCTGAAAGATGCTGTCCAGTTTCTTTTTTTTTTTCATCATGGGTTCAGGTAGACCAATAATCTTAAAATTGTGTCTCCTGGATCTATTTTCCAGTTCAGTTGTTTCACTAGTGAGGTAGTTTCTGCTTTCTTCTATTTTTTTCATTCATTTGTTTCTGTTTGACTGATTCTTGATATCTCACAGAGTTATTAGCTTCCACTTTTCCAATTCTAATTTTTAATGAATTAGATTTTGTACCTCCTTTTCCATTTGGCACATTTAACTGTTCAAGGATTTCTTCTCTTTAGTGAGTTTTTGTGCCTCCTTTTCCATTTGGCCAATTCTACTTTTCAAGGAGTTGACTTCTTCAGTATACTTTTTTTTCCATTTGGCCGATTGTATGTTTTTTTCCGATTGTATTTTTAAGGACTTGTTTTCCACTGTCAATTTTTATCCTTCCTTCCCCCTCCCCAAGCTATTGATTCTGTCTTGCATACCTCTCATTTCCTTTCCCAATTTTTCATCTACATCTCTTATTTGACTTTTAAAATCCTTCTTGAGCTCTTCTAAGAAGACTTTTTGGAATTGAGATCAGTTCATATTCTCCTTTGTGGTTTTGTATGTGGGTACATTGACAATGTTTTCCTCTTCTGAATTTGTGCCTTGATCTTCCCTGTTCCCATAATAAGAATTTAAGGTCTTTGTTCATTTCTGTTTTAGGCTTATGGTGTTTGCCTATTTCCTGGCTTTTAAAGTTGAGCTATCCTGCTGGAGTGCAGTGGCACTGACCCACACTTCTTGAGCTGGGAGCCTGGGATCTGGTCACTGGCTTTGTGTGCTGGGGCCTCAGGTGCTGGCAGCTGGAGCTGTAGGTGTCTGACAGCTTACCTGGTGGTGAGCTAGGATCAGAAGCATGGAGCTCTTGGGGTAGGGGTGGGGAGTCTGGCCCCTGGAAGATGCCTGCTCACCTGAGCTTCTTTAAAGCACTCAAATGTTTGGCTACTGGACAACGTCTGCTAGCCTGGAGTTATGTTGAAGTACTGGGAGATTTGGCTGCTGAAGACTGTAGGCACACATGGTGTTTTTCTGAGCTTGCGTTTACCTGTTCTCCCACTTTTGCTGAGACACTAAGGGGGGTCCTGGTGTTGGCGCTTGCCTGATCCACCACCCTGGGGCTCAGGATCTTTCCCTGATTTGCTGAGGTGGGTATTGCCACTAGCTTGATGGGACACTTCCCATCCTGGACTGCTCCCCCTCCCCCAGAGCAAGAGGGGCCTTTCTTGTTAATCTCCTGAGCTTCCTGAGCTACAGCATTGCTATACCCTGCCTTTCTACTGGCTCAGCTGTTCCAGGGTTTTTCTTGGGGTGGTATTTTCTGGTTAATAAGGGAGGGTAAGAGTGACTTACTTCTTACTCTGCCATCTTGGCTCCTGGAAGTCAAATATGTACTTTTTAAAAGAAGAAATCCAAGCTATAAATAACTTTATAAAAATGCTTCACATCACTGATAATTAGAGAAATACAAATTAAAGAAATTCTGAGGTTCTACCGATTAGATAGGAAAAGGTGACAAAAAAAGGAAATGTCAACTTTTGGAGAAGCTTCAAGAAAATAGGCACATAGATACATTGTTGATGGAGCTGTGAACTGGTTAAGACATTTTGGAAAGCAATTTGGAACTATGTCCCAAAAGTTACCAAACTTTGCATACCCATCAGTCAAGAGATACCATGATGAGCCTGTACCCCCATAGAGATCAAAGAGCAAGAGAAAGAATCCATATGTACAAAATATATTTATAGTAGATTTTTCATGGTGGTAAAGAATTGAAAAAAATAATGGTATGCTTATTAATTGGAGAATAAATGAGCAAATTATGCTATATTAATACAAGGGAATGCTAGTGCATTATAAGACATCACAAAGCAGAACATTTCAGAGAAATCTGGGAAGATTTGCATGTACTAATGAAATTGAATGAGAAGAACCAGGATACCAATTGATACAACATCAAGAGTATTTTTAAGGTAAACAACTTTGAACAGCTTAAAAACTCTGATCAAAGAAATAACCAACCATGATTCAAGAGGGCTATTAATGAAGAATGCTAAGCACCTTTCACTGAGAGGGGAACAACTCAAGATGCAAAATAAGACACTTTTTTTACATGAACAATGTGGGAATTTGTTTTGATTTGAACTGCATATTTGCTACAGGTGCTGTTCTGTTTTCAGATGGGAGAAAAAAATAAATGCTGGTTAATTTTTTTTTTAATAAAAGTCACTACCCCTTCCCTTATTTGATGTTTTGATTCTCTATGCCACTCATTGGTGGAATGGTTTTGTCTCTGTGTATACTTATCTGCAAATTAATTCTTCATTTTTGAATTTCAAATTTAGAACGTGGGAAATGGTGAATATGACCAGTGGAAGGAGCTTTAGTTTTGTACTTGGGTCTCCACCTTGGGCATTTGGTAGTTGCCCAAACTTTAATACATCACTTCACCTCCCAGACACTCAGTTTCTCCCTTGGAAAAAAAAATTAGTAATACTTACCCCACTTATATTCAAGGCAGATATCATCCCCATAGCCTTCCTGATAAAAGAATGGTCTTGAAGATGCATTTGGCAAGCCTGCAGATGATTTGACATGCCAATACTTGGATTCAAAGAAGTGATTATTTTATCTATTTGTGTAATAGCTGGCACAACACTAACTACAAAACACATTATGAGAATAGCTTATTTATTCTAGTGTTTTTTCTATTCAAATTCTATTCAAAAAAAGATGAGAAGAACGAAAGGAACAGTGATGTCAAAGACAATGGTGATGATGATAATGATGATGACGATGATGACAATTTTTTATTTTTTTTTACTGGACCTGTGAGACTTTATTGGTGTAAGGAACTCCTCCTGTTGAAATTCCCCCTTCCAGTAAAGTTTGACACTCTCTATAAAAATAGAAGAGTAACCTAAAATACCAAGAGATTAAATAATTTTCCCAGGGTAATAAAGCCAATATGTTTCAGAGGCAGAACCTGAACCCAGGTCCCCCTGATGCCAAGGTCAGTACCTTATCTATTATGCCATAATGTTCAATAGCAATTGCATAGAGTAAATTTTGAACTTTGTGAAACAATATTTTATCCATCCATTTATCTATCTATCTATCTATCTATCTATCTATCTATCTATCTATCTATCTATCTATCTATCTGCCTGTCTGTCTGTTCGTCCATCCGTCCATCTATCTATGTACCTTCATCTTCATCATCACTATCTATATCATTATCAACACCATAACTGTCACCATCATCATCATCATCACCATTATCATCACCATCACCAAGCTACCTAAATCTCATTTGATCCTAGAAATGACCATCGACATGAAGTAAAACATAAGTAGTAATCCCCATTTTACAGATGAGGAAACTGAGACCCAGAAAGTTTATCTGACTTATCCATGCCCATATAGCTACTGTAAGAGCCACTGTTTAAACACAGAAAATCATGACTACAAGTCTTTTACTCTATGCAGTATTCCTTTAAAGGGTTTAATTTGATTTTCTCATGATGTCAGTACTTATGAAATAAGTAAGTGGTCAGTGGACCTTTTCTGGGACTGCTTCTTGAGTTTCCTTAAGACTTTGAGTTCTTTGACACACAGCAAGTTTTTTTTTCTCCCATCTCAATCAATCAACAAGTATTTATTAATTACTATGTACTATGCACTGTACTAGTGCTGACGACACAAATACAGTAGTGAAACAGTTCCTGTCCTCAAGGAGTTTACATTCTAATTGAAGCTTACATTCTAATCAAGAGATACACATATACACACATACATATGCATATACATTACACATACACACATACATATGTACGTACATACATACATACATATTTGGGGGAAAGGGATGCCAAAAAAAAGGGGGATGGCAAAGGGAGTTTCAACCTGGACAGTCACTAGAATTTTGAATGGATATCCTTTTTTTTTTTGATAATGATTTTCAGAGAAAGCGAGATCTGATATTAACATGCATATTATGGCAGGGTAGACATCAGGATGTTCAGTCTGGGCAGGCCCTAGTGCTCTGCTTGGTGGCTAGGATGAGAAGCATGGTCTGGGATGCCCTGATATAGGCTAGGTAAGCTTTTACTAACTAGTCCACCCATGAATTACGATATTTCTGCCCTGTGGCAGAATCAAATAGATTAATGTGGGCATGGAAGGGGTGAGAGTCAACTCTGTATGTCCAGTAATAAGGGTAATTGTTCCTAATAGGGAGAATGGGTATAGTGACTGGACACACTACAAGGTGTCTACATTCCATAAGCTTTTGTATTCCAATGAATGGCTGAATAGAGTAGACAGCATTGATATAAATTTCTAGTATGGACCTTTCTTTTGAGACTCTGAATAGCATATTGACTTTAATTATTTCTAAGGAAGCTGCTCTCAGGAATTTCATTTTTGCCTGACAGGTTTACATTCCATTTACCAACCCAGAGCCAGATGGTCTACTCCTTGCCAATGGGGCCCTACATGACACTCTCAGTGTATCCCTGTTGGGGGCTGCTGCTTCTTTTAGTTTGTTCTAACTCCCCTACTCTCCCTTTAATGTCTCCTCTCATCTCTTCACTGCCTCCTCCCCACTGTGGGTGAGCTGTGGAATTTGTTCCTAAAGAAATCATCTACCTTGTTTTCTCTTGCTGGTTTCTGGAATAAAAGACAATGCTGGCATTATTGCCAGCTTCATGAAAGGTCTTGATTTTAACATGTACTTATTCTCTCCCCATCTGCAATATCAGTGTGATCTTTTCTTGGCAGACTTCTCAGGAGTTCAATAAGCCTACTCTCCCCCCCCCCACCCCAGTGCCTGAACTCAATTTTTTGTGTATATATTTTTTTCCAAGTGACTTGTTTGGGGGAAAAATAAACCAAACCAAAAAACCCTCATTCATACTGTTAAGGGGTGTAGGCTGACTGGCATGAACATAGCATTCCTAAGGCTTGGTAGACAGGTAGGTACAGTACTGAATGTTCTGAGTTAAGCAAGTGCTAAAACGTTAATTAGTTGGAAACTATGTTGACATATGAAGTGGGAAGATATGTATTTAATGGATCAGTATCCTCTTTGACAAAGTAAGGCTTGTAATAAACTTTCTCCATAGTTGATTTTAAACTACTGTCAACTCTTTGCTTTCCCACCCACCCCAATTCTTTTAGGCAGTTTCTCATTTTCTGGGATTGTGAGGAAGAGGATTCTAGAATTTCAGAGTTGGACAAAACATAAAAATATCAAGCCCAAATCTTACCTGAAACCATCCTTTCTACACCATCACCAAAAAATATGGTGTTATAGCTTTTTCTTGAAGACCTTCAGTGATGGGGAACCTACTTCTTCCTGAAATTCACCATTCCACTTTCAAATAGCTCTAATCATTAGGGACATGCTTTTTCTTTCATTTTCCTTTTTTCCTCTTTTATCAAGTTTAAAATTTATTATTTGCAGCTTTAGTCATTATTTCTAACTATGCCCCATGAGGATAAACAGGAAAAACAAAAACAAAATACAAAATAACTTTTAATTCTTCTTTCATGAGACAGTCCTTTAAATAGTGAAAAAAAACACTAACATGTGCCTCCAAGTCTTCTCTGATCCAAGTGTAGTGCGTTACTCTTCCAACCCCACTCAGACTGGCAGGTTACAGAATGGGACTTAAAAAGGTAGCTGGCTGCTTCTCTAGCCAGGTTTGTAGGGGTTAACACTGAAATGTTGGGAGGTTGTATAATGTTGCTCAAAAGCCCCCACTGGTATATTCCTTTTTTGATTATCAGTTGATATCAATTAGTCCACCAGACTTAATTAGCTTTTAGAAATGGTAAATCCTAAAGTGGTATAGTAAAAAACAGTTGGCATAAAACATCACTGCACCTGCAAAACCAGGGTTGTATCCTTTTAAAACCAAGTACAATTCAAGGGGAACCCTGGCTTAGGTTAGATACCACATGTGGTGAAGAATTAACTGTTCCTGATTGCTAAAAGTACATTCTCTCCTTGGAAAGATCCTTAAGAGGTTTATGTCTCATGCATTGTAACTTTTTTATTTTCAGCCAGACAAGATGTATTAGAACATCTGCCATATTGGACAGACTCTTAAGGAATATAAGCATTTGTATCGCTAATTCAAACAGACCAGATCTTAATTTGAGCACCTTAATGGAGACAAAATGGACCTTATATACAGAAAGACTATGGGAGGGATCTAGGAGTAGCCAAGCAGTTTGGGGTGGCTGTGGGAGGGGTCTAGGAGAAGGGGTCCAGGGAGGATCTTGATGGGAGTGGACAGTAGGCTAGGGTGACTGGGGGAGGGGTCTGGGACAATCTTGATAGGAGTGACTGGGAGGTTTAGAATGGAGTCTAGATAGGGTCAATGCTCAGTATAGCAGCATCATGCCAGGAAACGGAATCACTTCCCTTTGAATTGTCTTAGTGAGCTTCTGAAGATCACCTGGCAGGATAAGATACCAGACATTGAGATCCTTTCTCAAGCATTCACACTCTACTGCAGAGAGTGCAACTGTAATGAGCTGGCCACATTGTTCAAATGCCAAATGTATACTTGCCAAAAAGATTGTTTTATGGAGAACGTGTGCAGGGCAAGCACTCACACTGTGGTCAGGAAAAACAATATGAAGACATTCTAAAGTCTCTTTTAAGAACTTTGGCATTGATTGTGTGACATGGAACACACTGGCACTGGACCACCCAGCACGGTGTGCCCTAATCAGAAAAAGTGCTATGCTCTATGAGCAAAGCAGATTTGAAGTAGCTCGAGAGAAAAATGAGATGCACAGATTTAGAGGATCCAACCTCAATGTTCACATGGAGTATTCGTGCCGGACCTGTTGTAGAGCATTCCAAGCTTGTATTGGTTTGATGGCCACAGTTGTGCTCGTTGTAACTTGACTATAACATGGAGATGCCATTTTAGTTCCCTTTGAGAATGAAAGACAACAACCAAGCAATTTCACCTGCTAAAGACATCAGAGAATGCAGCATTTTGTATGATACTTTAAGTAAAATGAAGGAAATCTTTTGATTAATTCAGTTGGTGACACCCTCCCCTTCCCATTTTTAACTCCATTTTTTTTTCCAACCAGTCCTCAAATGCTGCAAACTTGAGGCCCTTCACCAATCCAGTGGAACTTCTCTGGACACTTTGCAAGCTATCCTTTTTTTTCTATTTTTTTCCTAAACTAATGTAACAGAGTCCTCCAGATGTTGTCCAATCTGATTGCAGTAGGACCATTCTCCAATCTCAGATAGTACACCTTTTAAGTTGCCCTAAGATAACATTAGCCATCTGAGCTTCCATGTCACATCTTTCCCACAGATTAAGCTTGCAGTCCACTAGTACCCTGAGATCTTTATTTTAGATGAATTGCTTCTTACTCCATCCATCTTGTCCTTGTAAAAATAATTTTTAAACCCGAGCACAATGTTTTAGATTTGTCCCTATTAAATTTTAACTTTTTGAAGTTAGCTCAATATTCTAATTTCATTTTTTTTAAATTCCCAACTCTGTCAATTAATGTGTTAGTCATTTCTCCAAGACTAAAATTTTCTTTGCATCAGAGGTGACAGAGTGAAATGAACTAGAATTTTGTAGTTAAATGATTTCCCCCTCTTCTCCTCTCTCTGTGTCTTTTGTTTTTCTGTCTCTCTCTCCACCTCTTCTTTTATTTCTCCCTTCCTGTC
Source organism: Phascolarctos cinereus (assembly GCF_003287225.1). Classification (NCBI taxonomy): domain Eukaryota; kingdom Metazoa; phylum Chordata; class Mammalia; order Diprotodontia; family Phascolarctidae; genus Phascolarctos; species Phascolarctos cinereus. The sequence goes on from NW_027556098.1 coordinate 397,499,329, forward strand.
TCTCTCATCCTCTCCCTCTCTCTCCTCTCCCCTCTCCTCTTCTCTTTTTCTCCTTCTCTCTCTCTCTTCTCCTCTTTTCCCTCTCTCCTTTGAAAAGTACTTACTGTGTATATGTGTATTTATATACGCATGGTCCAGGGGAAAGGGTATTGTATTTAGAAACAGAATACTTGTGCTTCTTTCTTAGCTCTTCCATCTAATATTTATGTTAGCATACAGAAATCATTTCACCTCTCTCAGACTGTTTCCTAACCTCGAAAGTGAAGACAGTGGAGTAGGTGATCTCTGAGCAGCCCTCCAGCTCTGAATCTATGATCCTAATTTATCTTTGCAATATACTCATAAAGTACACTTGTTAGACTTTTTTTTTGCATCCCAACTTCAAATAGGGCTAAATTGTGAGTCAGATCATTTCCATAACCTGCCTTATTCAATGCTATTCAATAGCACTCCTTATCTCCAGAATCCCAGTCATCTCCAAGGACACAAGGGAAACCATTACTTAAAGCCAGTGGCGAGTATAGATAGTCTGTAAAGAATATGGAAGTAATGGATATGGATAAAGAGAAAAACAACCACAATAGCAGAGCACTGGGGGGAAAAATCCACAGGAAAAACAAAATTTGTCATTAGTGAGAAGGAGGAAGAAAGAATGCCTAATCGAGCAGAAAGGTAGGTAATTCCCTTTGACAGCACCCAAACCACTACCTTCCAGAACAATATTTCTTGTATTGGTGTAATTTGTTAAACGAGCTTTCCCTTTTCCTTTTCCTCAGACATCTTTCCTCTCCTGCTGCTGTACTTTATGCTGACATTTCAGTAAGGACAATTTTTCTTCCACTGTCCATTTGGTCCAGTTTGCATTACTGCTATTTTTCACGGCTGTCCTCCCCCATACCCACAACCCTTTCTCTGCTTAAGAACGGAACTGCTGTCTAACCCTATGAACTAGAAATTATGAAGATCTAGTCAAAGTTTATTAAAAAGAAATATAGGCTAATGGTGAGGCCACCATGCTGAGCTATGATTTTAGTTCTAACACTGATGATGCTACATCAAATAGCTTTCGCTTGGAAGAGTAAGCAGCATCTTCAGTGATATTACCCTCCAAGCATGTTGGGGAATCCAGAGTCTTGAGTTCAAAGCTAGTGGCAATACATCAACTACAGGCAGGGGAGGTAGTGTGGGATGGGACTTGGATGAGTCTTAACAACTAAAGAAATTCTGAATGACCACCATAGCCAGATGGCTCCTCTCTGGATCCATCCTAGTACCTGGCACTTCATCCATTGGGGTTTTCCCATTTTCCAAAGTGATCGCCAACAATTCATCTACCTTGAAATAAAACGGTACCATTTTATGTAAAAAGAAGATGTATTCATTATTCTGCCTCTGAGATCACATGAAGCATAAATCAGCATTTTTACACAACACCAAGCCCAGATGAGCTGGATAACTTCATACTAAAATGTGATTATACAGTGTTTTCAAAGCATATTCCCCTTACTTATTTTTTCCCCTGACAATCTTGCTTATATAGAAGATGTGCTGAAAAATCAGCCTCACAGCCAACTCTTCTCAGGCCTATGAGAAACTCTCCACACCATGGAGAAATTAACCACCTCCTTTCACTGACTCTTATCCCCTGAAGCACTCCCCTAATTCATTATCTGACACAGCTAAAATAACCACACAACTCTAACCTAATATTAGAGGGTAAATACATTAGTTTCCATGAAATTATGATTCTTAATGAATTAATGATAGGGTTACAATTCTCAACTCAAAAAGCTAGGGAACATAAAGCATAAGATAAGGGCAACTGATAGCATGATAATTACTTGGCCTCTCCAGTCCTTTATTTAGGAATACATTATCTCTGATTGCAGGGAAAGATGAACAATGCTGGCCCTTGTTTGTTGTGGAGCTGGCGTGTGGGAGAGAGGAGGATAATGGAATGCAATTAACCCAACCCTGGAACAAGGATGACCCAGCTCCTCCATCTGACCTGATAGCCCCAGAGATTCAAGATCTTCCTATATTTCTCTCAGTTTCATTGTTATAATGTTTTAATCTCATCTCTTCTGTGTCTAAAAATTGATTTTGACTTAATCTAATAAATTCGTACTTTTCAAATGAGTCGTTTTTCCTTGTTGCCAAATATACATATTTGGATTTTGTTATCACTTATCTTTTTAAAAAAATATTTCATTTTTAATATATGGAATAAAACAAATATTTATATAACAGTACAATAAAAATGATGATTACACACAAAGCTGCAAATCTATTATGAACAAGTTGCTATTCTTTTAAAATACATAATAAAATTATCATACAAATTTCTTTTTTTTCTTTTTTCCTCCCTCTCCCCCCCCAGATGGCTACCATTAGACACAAATACGTAAATATATGTAAAATAATTCTACTCATACTTCTAGTTATCTGTTCTTTTTCTGGATGCAGATAGCATCTTCCTTAATAGATCCTTTGTTGTTAATTTGGGTATGCATAATAGTCAAAATGACATAGGCGTTCAAAGTTGTTCTTAAAACAATATTGCTGTTGCTTTATACCTCATTCTCTTGGTTTCTGTTCATTTCACTCTTCATTATTTTGTGCAGGTTTATTCATGGTTTTTTCCTAAGATTATCAAGCATATCATCTCTCATAACACAGTAGTATTCCATCACAATCATATAACACAGCTTGTTTAGACATTCCTCAATTGGCAGCCATCCCTGTATTTCCAGTTCTTTGCCACCACAAAGAGAGCTGATATAAATATCTTAGACTAGTAGGTTCTTTTCCTTTTTTTCCCTAATCATCTTTGGAATAGATCTAGTAGTGGTGTTTCTGGGTCACAGGGTATACACAGTTTAATGCCTCTTTGGGCCTAATTCCAGATTGCTCTCCAAAATGATTGGATAACTTCACAATTCCGTCAACCAGAAATTAGTGTCCCAATTTTTCTTAAATGGATCTGGACAGTGAGGTGGTGCAATGGACAGAGAACTAGCCTTGGCATAAAGAAGACCCAGGGGCTTGAAGTCACAAAGACCTGAGTTCAAATCCATCTTCAGACGCTTTCAAGCCGTGTAACTCTGGACAAATAACCCATCTGCCTCAGTTTACTCATTTGTGGAACGTGGATAATAATAACATCCACCATTCTGAGGAACAAATGAGATATTTGTAAAGTGCTTAGCACAGTCCTGGCACATAGTAGGTGTTTAATAAATGGTTGTTCCCTCTCTCTACTCTGCAAGGTTGCAAGAATCAAATGAGAAAACGTGTGTAGGGTGCTTTTCACTCCTGAAAGAACTATTGTTATTATTTTGTCATTTTCAGTTGTGTCCGATGCTTCATGACCCTATTCGGGGTTTTCTTGGCAAAGATACTGGAGTGTTCTGCCATTTCTTTCTCTACTTCATTTTACAGATGAGGAAACTGAGGTAAATAGGGTGAAGTGACTTGTTCAGGGTCATATAGTTAGTAAGTGCCTGAGGCTGGATTTGAACTCAAGAAGAAGAGTATTCCTGATTTCAGGCCCAGTGCTGTATCCCCTGAGCCACCTAGCTGCCCCAAAGCATTATATTATTAATATTACTATTATTAATTATTATTTTTATTATCCCCTGTTAATGGCATCATCCTTCTTCCAGTCCCTCAAAGCTTGCAATTTAGGAGCCATCACTGATTCATCTCAAGCCTCTCTGTCAGTCCCCTTGTCTCATTAATTGTTCAATCTTATTGATTCTTCCTCCAGTGCATCTTGTGTCTTGCTCTTCCTCTCAACTCACATTGGCCTGCCATATTCTTCAGACCCTCAGGGCCTCTCCTTGAGCTATTATAAAAGCTTCCTAATTCACTTCACTTTCCAAGTCTTTTCTCTCTCCAATCTACCCTCCACTTAGGTGCCAAAATATCATTCTTAAAGCATAGATAGGACTATACAACCTCCAAGCTCAAAAGTTTTTTTTTTTTTAAGAACTCCCTGTTGCTTCTAGAAGAAAATAAAAGCCTCTCAGCCTGGCACTTCAAGGACTCCACAATCCGGCTCCCACTTGCCTTTCCAGTTGCATTTCTTTTTATCATCCTTCATGCCCTCCACATTTTAGCCTGAGTGACAGACTTGCAGTTTCCCAAATTCAACATTCTGTCTCCCGCCTCCAAACCTTTGCATAAGTTATAATCAGATCTCACCATGTCTGTGTCATGTCTGTCATGTACTCCCTACTCAGCAATGCCTCTTAGAGGCCATAGCTTCCTACAAGGCTCAGTTCAGAAATAGAGTCCAACAAGAAATCTGCTATGTTTCCTCTAGTTTTTAGGGTCCTTCCTGAGATGGCTTCATAATTATTAACCTGTGTATACATTAAATTCACCTCTTCAGTAGAACATATATTCTTTGGGGACAGGACGAGTTTTGGTTTTGCTTTTTATTGCACAACCTGTACCAAGTGCCTTGCAATAATTATTTTGTCCTTCATTTTGAAGAGAACTAATGATGTCATGCAGTGATTCCTTGACTTGCCTGTGAATTGGACTTAAGCGAGGCAGAGTTCTACAAAGTCATCAGCCTCGCTGTCTCTTCTGGAGTCATTAAAGTACAATGGCAAGGCAAAAGTCAAGATGTCTGGCGATGGCCCAGGAGGCAGTGGATGACCTTGCAGTCTTCGATATCTGACCAAGCTCTAAGTGCTCCACAGGGTCTGTTTTAGCTCCTTTACAGCCATTGGGACAAATCATTCTTTTCCACTCATTTCACTGGACGAAGTCTTCATTTGCTTGGGGCAGACATCCCCCTAACTCACAGACAGATTGGAGATCTATTGATTACCCTCAGTCTCGTCTGGCCCAAAAGCCAAAATGATTATACCAGGGTGTGGTTGCTATACATGCTACAGCTTCTTGGAGCCACAGGGGAGAGTTAGGGGGAGGCGGACATTAAACATGGATGAGTAGCCCTGAAAAGGGCTTGGCAAATCCTCCCACTAGAGGTGCTAGTCCATTGACCTTATACAAGCCTTGAACATAATACCCACTTAATAAATATTTGTGTAATTAAATTGGCTATAGAAACAGAGCTTCTCTACCAACTTAAGACAAATATGGATTACAAATATGTCTAATGTAATAAAGTGCTTGTCATTTAGAGAATCCCTATCTAGTAGTAGACTGAAGGTCAAAAAGATGAACATTCTGAAGGTGCCCCTTTCTAAAAAGCAAGCACAATTTTATTGCATTTCTATCTGGTTAAGGTCATGGCTTTTATTTGCTGGTAGCCCAAGTAGAAGAATTAAAATGCAGTCACAGGCTGGTGCAGATTTCTTTCCAAGTTCAGAGCACAATAAACTGCCAAGACCGATCTCAATGACAAAAGTGTAATTGAAAATTTTAGCTGCAGCAAATCCGAATAGTGTTTGCTGCTAAAAGGACGATATATTCTAGAGAGAGAGGGAAAAATCACTGGCTGACCACTTCTATTATTATCATTGTATTCTGCAGGCTATGAAGTTCAGGAATTGGGTCATAAAGGAAATTCCATTTTGGTATTATTGTCCAATGAGCTTTTTAATGAGGAAACCTCTTAAGGGAACCAACAGCAATTCAATGATTTGAACAAATGTAAATTCTGATTTGCCAGACTCCTGTAGCCTCCTCTAGGATTTTATGAAAAGTTTGTTTGAAACCATTGCTTTTTTCTGTGCAAAGGAAATACTCCAATCAATCTATCATTAAGTAAGTATTTTTTAACCACAGATGATGTACTGAGCACTGTGCTAGGTACTGGGAATACAAGTACAAAGGAGGAAATAATCCCCATTTGTGTAGAGCTTACATTCTAATGAAGGAGAGAGCAAGTAGATAGGAAATATATAAAACATAGCTATAAAATAAATATAAAGATAAAAGCAAATCTATGCAGACCCTTCCACATCATAGTTTCCATATATTGTGGGTCAGCATAAGAAATTAAATGAGAATTTTTTGGGAGTCTTATGAATGATGCAGATGACATGTCATCAGGCCAGCTGATGACATAGGAAAATTTAAAAACTCAGAAATGTGTAAAATGTATGTATAGTATTATATAATATCAACATATTTTATTTTTTAATACCATAGTAATTCAGACTTCTTCTTTAGTACTAAGGGAGGGCCAAAAATTTACATGGATTTTCCAGTTCTGGGGCACTGCGCCCCTAACCCCCATGAGGTGGATGGGATAACTGTACTAAGTAGTTCAATGAAAGACAGTTTGGGAAGAAGGTGCCAACAGTTAGAGGGAAGAATTAGGGAAGGCTTCATGAAGAAGACAATGCTTGATTCGCTTCTTTTTTTCTTTTCTTTTTTCTTTTTAGGCAATTGGGTTTAAGTGACTTGCCCAGGGTCACACAGCTAGTAAATGTCAAGTGTTTGGTTTGAGGTGGGATTTGAACTCCAGTCCTCTTGACTTCAAGGCCGGCACTCTATCCAGTGCACCACCTGGCTGCCCCAATGATTTGATTCTTAAAGGAAGAGAGAGGCTCTTAGTAGGAGATAGAGAAGGAACGTCTTCTAGACATGTGGGAGGACCACTGTAAGGGCAGAAAGATAAGAGATAGAATGCCACGTGTGAGCAACAGAGAGAAGATCAACGTGGCTGGATTGCAGAGTGTGGGAAGGGAGTCATATTTGATGAGGCTACAAAGGTGGTTTGGGGACTGATTGAGATAGTTTATAGGGTATGGGGACAAGAGAAGGGAGCATGGGGAACATATCTATATGTATCTATCTATCCATCTATCCATCTCTCTAAAACTATGTTTATATCTATCTACATATGTATATCTATATCTAGCCAGCTATATCTGTATCTATCTACATATCTATAATCATATCTATCTATATCTACTTATCTATATCTATCTCTCTATCTAACTCTCTATCTAGAGATGTGTTATTGAGAAAGTACTATCTGTGTATTCTTGTTCCTCTTTCTGCCTTTTCTCAACAATGTGCCAAATCGAGAGCCTCAATTCCCTTGGACTAGTCACTTTCACACTAATTTGCTGTCAACAAAAATGAATAAAACCTTTTGATTATTTGCTACTGTTGTTGTTCTGTTCACAGTCAGCCCAAATGCCCTCACACTTCTTGAAAGTCCTACTGTTTGGGAAACTTGAGACTCTCTGGTGTGTAGAAGTAATCAGAGTACCTTTGTGGCAGACCTAATTCAACAGTATCGTACTTCAGAAAGATAAACATGCAAATCAATTGTGGGATGTGATCTGTCCCAAGAGTCTACATGAATTTTTCTGGTACAGAAATTAACGAGCTAATATGCCAAGCATTGGAAACTCAATTTCCAAAAGCGGCATCTGTTACAAGGCAAAAGCTGATTCCTCACCTTCCCCATCCCCCAGATATTGAACCAACCATTGGAAAGTGGTCATATTTAATATGCACAATCTGTTTCACTATCTCCACTCTAATAAATCGGTGGGACATCTTACCTAACTAAATCGTTAAGGGAGGACTAAACTCAAGAGGCCAGTTATAAATGTACAAAAATAAAGTAGTACTAGGTACATAAAATATAAGCCAATTTCTCATCTAAGTTAATAAGATTTAAACAGGGAATGTGATGAGAAATAAACACTAGACACAGTAGAAATTAAGATGAGGTGGCATAGCTTTTCAACTTATGTGAGAAAGTCAATGTACAAGAAATGATTGGCATGGACAAGTCTCAAAGATAAAATCCCTTCGGTGGGCACATTAAGTGAAGACCTCCTAACTTCTAAAGATTTTATTTAATGATGTGTCACGGTTAGGTACTCCATCAAGTTATGTTCTCAGCAAACACTAATTTCCAGCTATTTAATTGCACTAAAATCCTACTGAATTAAGTCAACCCACTCGCCTCTTTGTACAGCCCACAGAGCTAGCTGCCCATGGTGCTGCCTAATCCTGAACATTCGTGACTACTGTCTGAGCCCAGCCCAATTCTGTCTATTACTGTATTCATGTAAATGACTCATTCTTTGGACCAGTCAGGTTGTCTCTCCCCACCCCCTTTCCCCAATAGTTTTCCTAGATACATCCCCCACCTGTCCAGCGGGTGCAAGCTCATAGAATGCAAATTCATTTAAATACTGGCCCAAATTAAACACTATTAAGAAGGTTAGTTTGTTGCTGAAAATCATCTGATGCATGACGAAGCCCAATATGAGGCATTTATAAATATAATTATCTATAATTTTGTATTATCTATGGTATTTCTCTCCCACATTGGTATGCTAGGAGTTGACTCTATTGGCATGCTGCTTTTCTTTGAGAACTTAATGCTAATGATTTGGTTAAGAAATGTTTTTTTTTTGTTTGTTTGGTTGGGTTTTTTTTAGAGCCAGAGAAGCAGTAGCTAGGCTGAGCCGGGCTTTGATTTCTCATAATTTTCTCATCACCTGCAAGATTCATATCTAGTATTTGTAGCAGCATCCTCAATGCATTTACAAAGCAACCATGGTGAACATATAATGCAAAGACAGTCAGACATCTTACAAAAATAGCAGAAGAAGGTAGTCACTGATTCAACATCCTGTCCATAAGACATCAGAGCCAAATAGGTGATTGAACACAGTCTTCATATCATATCTAGACATGGGATATTGTGTGGCTATAACCTGCATTAAATTCATCAGTCTGGCAGTGAAAGGCCTCCATAATCTGTTAACATCCTACCTTTCAATAATAGTGGAAAAATAGTGGAAAAATAAACATACTTACACGTGGTCATATCCTACTTATCCTACTTATCCCATTGGTCTGAACCTCTGCAGGTCATTATCCAAAACCCATTCCCTATCCCTAATTACCTTATTCCTTATTCCCATGACCTCACACATTCCAAACACTACCCACCCCTTCCACTGTGTTCTCTGGAATGCCTGTTACATAAACAACATACTTCCCTTCAGCCTAAAGTTTTTTCCTCTCCTATTGTTTTTTCCTTTGTAAGGTGATCCTCAAGACCTGACTTCCCTACTCTTTCCAGCACTTTGTACATTTTTACTCATCTGCCTCAGCTCACCAGTCAAGCAGTGGAAGATGGAATGCTGCTTGCTATCCATTGTCACATTCAGGTTCTCCTCCTACCTACATTCCTCAGCAATCTCTCCTGTTTTGAGGTTTGTTCAATCCATATTTACCACTCAATCAAAATCCTAGCAGCTGTTGTCTGTAGTCCTACAGATCACTTTCCTTCCTTACTCTACAAATTCAGCCTGCCTCTAAATTTTTCTCTCCTCCCCAATCCCTGCCTTTATACTAGGGGACTTCAACATGCATATTGTCCCTCCCTCAAACACTCTAAATGCTGAGTTCTTTAACCTACTCACTTCCCATGGCCTATTCCTCCACCTTACCTCAGTCACACACAAAGATGCCCATAACTTTGATCTTGTCATAATTCACAAATGTACCCCTTCTATAAGGGCCATCGCTAGTTGTTCTGATTTATACCTTGCCACAGGACCCAGAGAGCTCCAAAAGAGAAAGTGGGACTAGTGACTTTGCATAGCTCTCTCACTTATATCCAATTTACTGTATGTCACGGCATCACCTACCTGACGTCATGGTCCTCTTCAAGAATGAAAGGCAAACAACAACCTCTGTGAGTAGAAATAGGAGCTGGCCCACTGGGGACACAACTGAAACTGGTCAATTGGGCAACACAGCTTCTCTCTCTCTTTCTCTTCCCTCTCTCTTTTCCCTTCCTTCCTTCCTTCCTTCGTTCCTTCCTTCCTTCCTTCCTTCCTTCCTTCCTTCCTTCCTTCCTTCCTCCTTCCCCTATCTCTCTTTCTCTCTCTGACTCTGTCTGTCTGTCTCTCTGTCTCTGTCTCTGTCTCTGTCTCTCTTTTTCTTTCCTTCTGTCCACTGCACTACCAACTCTTGTTTCCCCATCTTAACCCCTAGGTAACCAGTTCAAGTCAATATTGTTCTCTTTTCTTCTGTCTCTGGTCCCCTTATCATGTTTATGATTAAGCCTTGCTGAGCTTCAATTTTCAATCAGTCAGCCACCTTCATTCCCACGTATCCACTATCAAATAAGGTAGACAAAAATCTCACCACCATTCTGACTGGATCCATTACAAATTGATGATACCCAATCTCAAATGGACTTTCACTGTTGCTAGTCGATCCTTCTGTACTTCTTTCATCAATTCATCATTCCTTTCTCCACAGTGACTCTTCAACTATTTTCACGCCTTCTCAAACCCCCATGGCTCCCTATACTTCAGTTCTTTCAGTAGAGAATCTTGCATCTTATTTTATAGAAAAGTTTGAGATCATTCACTATGAGCTCCCTCTCCTTTATCTCCTATCTTCTGCCACCACCTTCTCCTTTACTCATTTCTCACATGAAGAGGTGACCTTACTCCTTACTAAGGCAAATCACTCCACTGCACAAGTGATCTAATTCCATCCCATATCTTTCAACAGATTGTCTCCTCTGTTATCCCCACTCACTCACTTTTCTTCAATCTCTCTCTGCCTACTGGCTTTTTCTCTTTCCTACAAACATAACCATGTCTCTCCCATCCTCAAAAAGCCCCCACTTCATCCTTCTATCCCCTATAATTATCATCTTATATCTCTTCTGCTCTTCGTGGCTAACCTCCTTGAAAAGGTTGTCTATAATAGGTGCCTCCACTATCTCTCCTCTTTACCCCTTGTAATCTGATTTCTGATCTTATTTTCTCCCACCAAACTGCTCTCTCCAAAGTTACCAATGATCTTTTAATTGACAAATCCCTTTTCTCAATCCTCACCCTTCTTGATCTCTCTGTAGCCTTTGACATTTTCTTAGATACTCTCTTCTTTCTAGGTTTTCATGATACTCTCTTGGTTCTACTCCCACCTGTCAGATTTTTTCTTCTTAGTGTTCTTTGCTGGATCCTCTTCCATGTCATGCCTTCTAACCATAGGTGACCTACAGAGCTCTGTTCTTGGGCCTTCTTACATTCTCCCTCTGTATTACTTCACCAGTGATCTCATCAGCTCCATCTCATCAGCTCCCATGAATTTAATTCCCCCATCTATGCAGATGATTTTTGAATCTGCCTATCTTACCCCAACTTCTCTTCTAACCTGTAGTCTTATATCTCCAAGTACTTTAAACATGTCCAAAACTAAACTCACTCTATTTTCACCTAAACCCTCCCCATTCCAAGCTCGTCTATTACTATTGAGGGCACCAATATCCTTCTAGTCACCTAAGCTTGCACCCTAGGTGTTATCCTTGAATCTTCACTGTGTCTCAACTGCCCACGCCATACCCAATCTCTAGCCAAGTCCTGTCAATTTATAGTTGTGCCATCTCTAGAATATACCCCCTTTTCTCCTCTACTACCCTTCCCACTATGGTGCAGGCCTCTGGACTGTTGTAACGGCTTGACATGTGATCTATCTCTCTCAAATATCACCCCATTTCAATTCTCAACCATCCAAATGCCGAAGTGATTTTCCTAAAGCACAGGTCCAACCATGTCCTCCCACCTTCACTCCATAAACTCCAGTGGTTCCCTATCACTCCAAGATCAGAAATATAAACTCCTCTGATATTCAAAGTCCTTCATAACCTAACCTCCTATACTTTTTTGGTCTTATTACATCTTACTCCCTGTCACTATTTTTTTTTCAAATTATGTAAAATTTTATTTTTTTCAATTACATGTTAAAACAATCTTAGTTCCAAATTCTCCCTCTCCCTCCCTTCATCTCTTCCTCAGGAAGCAAACAATTTGATATAGATTATACATGCGCACTCATGCAAAACCTATTTCCGTATTAGTTATGTTGTGAAAAAAAAGCAGCCTTTCATTTACACTTTGATCCAGTGACACTGGTCTTGTTGCCATTCACAAAGAAGAGACTCTATTTCTCAGCTCCAAGCATTTTCTCTGGCTATCTCCCATGCCTGGAATGCTCCCCCTCCTCATTTCCACCTCTTGGCTTCCCTGACTTTTTTCAAGACTTAAAATGAAACCCTGTCTTCTACTAGAAAATTTTCCCAACCTCTCTTAATTCTAATGACGTCCCTCTGATAATTATTTCCTATTTATCCTATATTTAGCTTGTTTGTACATACTTATTTGATTGTTGACTTTCCATTGGGTTGCGAGCTCCTTGAAGGTAAGTACTTTCACTTCTTTTTGTATCCCTAGTGCTTAGCACTGAGTCTGGTACATAGTAGGCACTTCATAAATGCTTATTGGGGCAGCTAGGTGGTACAGTGGATAGAGCTCTGGCCTTGAAGTCAGGAGGACATGGGTTCAAATCCAGTCTCAGACACATGATACTTACTAGCTGTGTGACTGGGCAAGTCACTTAACCCTCATTGCCTCACCAAAAAAAGCAAAAAAAAATTGCTTATTGACTGACTGGCTAGATTTGGAGTCCAAGGATATGGATTCAAATTCTGCCTCTGATAACCTGATTTTGGACACCCAGCCCAGTACAATATGTACCTATTTAGCATTCATGCATGCTCACTTCAGTTAAAAACAAAAATTCCCAAAGTCACAGCAAGTATGGAACTTAGAAGAAAATTGCCATTGAGTGTGTGATATTTTATTTCTGTCGTAGCCAAGTTACTATTAATTGTGTTCCATGTTCTCCCTGCAGGAGGAAAAGGTGAAGGGACAGGACGAATGTCTCTATATCCTCCAGGTTGTTAGAGAGAATGAAGTGCTCCAAGAGGAACCAAAATACACATTTCAATGTGAAACATTTCAACTTAGATGGAGGAAAGGAGATAACTTTTGTCCAAATCTTGGAGGCTAGAAGAAAGTAATACAAAGGATAAAGAGTAGGAAAAGAATAGAAATGCAGTTTCCCTGTCTTCCCCAGGCTGTAAGTGTGAAGGCTACTCTTGAGCCCAATCCCACTACTGATAAGCATGGAAGCTGTTCTATTTCTGACCTGGTGGCCCCCTTCTCCCAGAAGCTCACCCTATTGGTTCTAGACTCAGAGTGGACAGCTGACTGACTTCACCAACTTAAGCTCAGAACTCAGAAGAGACACGTCATCTTCAGCCTCTGCAGTAGCAGGCATTAAAGGTGTGTGTCATCCTGGCCAGAGAAAGCTGGGTAAAATAGATTTGAAATTGTCCCTATAGAAGAAAGAGCCCAGTGCTCTGAGGAGGAAGAAGCTGCTTTTCATCCAAAGAATGATATGGAGGAGACATGGTAGCTACAGGATAAGGGATCACTTAGCAGGGAGATCACATATCCAGAGGGAGATGAAAAGAATGGTAGTAGTTAGTCCTCAGAAAGGTATTTTTCTACATGATAACAAGAGAAGGGCTCCTGTGTTCCTGGGGCATGTACCCATGACATAGCAAAGAATCTCCCAAGACTTCTCAGAACAGGTGAAAATACTCACTTCTGGTGATATACAAATGGCACTGCCAGAAGGACCCTAAATATATTGCCCATGATTATGAAGTCTTGGGAAGAAAACTAAAATTGTAGGGACACAAGTTGGGTTTTATTCAGTTGTTCATTGAGAACAAAAAAGAGTAAAAAAATAATGTAAGGGAACAGCGAACTAGGAAGAGAAAGTCTGGAAATGAGATTTAATCTTTTGGACCATGGTTTAAAACATAAGAAGGCAGATTCTTGATCAGAAAGGGAAGTGCATTCTGGGGAAGTCACTTCACTTCTACCTGCCTTAGTTTCTTCCTGTGTAATATGTGTATTAAAATAGCATGTATCTCCCAGAGTTGATGTGAAAAATTATGTGACATGATAATATTTGTAAAGTGCTTTGCAAACCTGAAAATTCCATATAAATGCTAGCTATTATCAATATTATTATTATTTGATAAAGGCTGGTAATGATGCATTTGCAGGTAGTTTACAAATGTATTCAAATTGGTTTTAAACTACAAAAAAAAAAGGCTTAGAAGGAAGAAGGGGAACAAAAGTGACTACTACGTCCCCCAAGCTAGATACTTAGGTGGAAAGTTGGATATAATGGAGGGAAGAAGGATATCAGGGAGGAAGCAAGTATTTATGAAGTACCTGTGTGTGCTAGGCCCTGTGCTAAGTATTTGACAAATTCTATCTCCTTTGATCATCTTGAGAACTCCATAAAATTCCTAGTTTACAAGTGAAGAAACTGAGATCATAGAGCTTAAGTGACTTTTCCTCGATCAGAGAGCTTAGTGTCTGAGGCCAGATTTGAACTGAGGTGTTCCTGAGTATTAAAACTCTATCTACCTAGCTTCCACCTAGTAGCTGTACCACAAGAATCCAAGAAAAGAACCTATCATAAAAGTTACTACACCAAATGCCAAAAGTTTGGGCAAAAAACATGAAGAATTATAGGTCCTAATAGAAGAAGACAAATTTGATCTCATACATATCACTGAGACTTGGTCAGAAGAAACCTAATCCTGGTCTATAGCATTGAATTCATACACATTATTCAAAATAAATGAGATAAAAAAGTGTGGTTGGGTAGCTTGATACATTAAGGAGGCATACTCATGTGAGGAAATCTAGGAACAAGAGCAGTAGAGTATGTCAGAGGTCCTGGTAAAAAATCAATGGATGACAGAGGATTTAGAAATAGAGGGACAAATACAAATATCTGTGTCATTGGAATACACTTCAGACCACCTGGGTAGAAGGAGTATATAGATGAGTCTGGGAAATTGCAACCTGATTCAGGGGACTGATTTAGTTGTGATGGGGAGCTTCAGTTCTCTGTCTCTGTCTCTTTAAACCTCTCTCTGTGTCTGGGTCTCTCTCTTTGTTTCTCTCTGTCTCATGCTCTACACACAGCTAATCACTTCTTAATTTACCTTCCTGATAATTTCATCCTTAAAAAACATGAAGAAATGAACAGGGAGACATCTAATTCTAGATCTACTTCTCATTATCCAAAATAAACTGATTGCAAAAGGTAGAAATGATGGGAACCCTGGGTAGAGAGACTTCTCTCTCCTCAAGCTTGTGATAGATAAGGAGAGGAATTGCAGCTTTCACTCTTTTCTCCGCCATGATAAGTATGCCAGTGGAACACTCTGGCTGCTCACTTGTCATTCCTCAGCCAGGCCACATGAGCAGCTCATCTTCTCCTCCTGTCATACATTTTCCTCCTGACATCTTTTACACTTATTCTTCAGTTCCTCATTGGTTATATGTCTCATGCTTACATTCACCATTGCCCTCTGGATGATACTCATTTTCAGTTCATTAGAGATTGTTGTATTACATGCGTCAGATATATAGCAACAACAACAAAGTTGATTTTTTTTAGAAAGATGAATCTGTTTCTGGGAGAAGGTTGGGCTCTTCAAAGGAGCTTTGTAATTACCTGAAAGCAATCCTACCTGCTCTAGGCCTCCTGTTTAATCTTGAGTCCAACTACTTGGTCCATTTTTTTTTTCTTTAGTCATTTTTCAGTCATGTCCAACTCTCTGTGATCCCATTTGGGGTTTTCTTGGCACACAGAAGGCACTTAATCAATGCTTTTTGATTCACACAGATATTTTATCCCAGATTTTTTTTTAAAATATATAGATAGATAGATAGATAGATAGAAAGATAGATAGATAGATAGATAGATGGATGGATGAATGGATGGATAGACAAGCTTTACAGGTTGTAGAGGATATATAAAAAATCCTTTTTCTTGTCTTGCACTAGACTTATGTTTAATTGGCGTAGGGATGTCCTGGTGAAAAATTTCTATAATTACAAATTAACAACTTACAATCTTAGCATCATAGAAACTTGGAAGGTTAAATGAATTGTCCAGAGTTGCAGAGCCAGCATGTTTCAGTGGTGGGGCTTGAACGGAGGTTTTCCAGATTCTGAGGCCAGTCCTTTATCCAATATGCCCAACTGAAAGACCAGTGATACCCTCCAGGGAATATGGATACAAGGAGGCACGCATACATGTACATGGATAATATAGGATGTTGCAGATTTGTTTTACCTATGACTGCACTAAGACTTTGGGGACACAATTGGATACCTGAGCATCCTGACATTGGATACCTGGCATCTGACAATTACATCAGCAGCCTCAATCATCTCAAGTAATTCTCAGGTATGGGCTTTTGATAAATTTCAACTATTAAAGGCTCTGGAATTTGGGACATCATATATTTGATAATCTTTTTTTATTGTTGTTATGCTAGAATGATGGCATTATGGAGAACAAATTGGATTTGGAGTAGGAGATTCTGGGTTCAGATTTAGTTCTCTTGTGAAATTGTCCATGTAATTTAATCTGCTTTCTGGATCTCCGATCCTCGGTTTCCTTAATTCTTTGTAAAAGAGCGGGTTGGACGGGATAATCTATGAGGTTCATTATGATTTGGAATCTATAGGTGATTTTTTACAAGTGTGGTTGCATCAATTTCTGTTAGTACTGGATAAGTGTGTAGCTCTTTCCACATGCAAACTGGTGTGGAGAATTCTTCTCATTCTGTTTCTTGGGGCCGTATAGGAGAGTGTCTCCATTTCATTGGGCTTTATTTAATATTACCACAGGTTTGCTTAAATCTCAATTATTCTCCAGATTAATCCAAGATATATTCTTCAAATGTATCGAAGTATCATTACGAGAGTTGTTAACGTCTCCTATATGAGGCTGAACATGGAGAACGAATTTTACCCGGCTGTCTATTTGGCTCCTCAGCACTGATCATTTATTTGAGAAGAAGAACCGACGACAGCCGACATCAAGGCAGATGTTTGGATTTATGGCATAAAGAGCTGATTCGGAGAAAGGAATCAGAGATGTTTCAAAACAGTTTGGCATGACTTTTATGGGCTTTTAAAGTATGACATACTTGGAGGTAAAAAAATGAAAGAAAAGAAATCTTCCTTCTTTGTGTACTTACACATTGACAAGTGCTTAGGTACAGATATATAGATCACACACTGCACATAAAACAGGCCAACTAAACAAATAGACATTTTTAAAAATCTTAAACAGGAGCCATAGGTAATTAGATTCATATTCAGAAATGTTTTGTATGTTTGTGGAGTTGTCTTTTTCTGGCTTGGATAAGTTTGGATTGGAAATAAGAACAAACAAGCAGAGAAAACCGTTAATTACTATTCATTGCTACTAGTCCATAGCCAGAAGTTGGCCCTCGTATGTGAGGAGAAAGTTATTCTCAGGGCTATTCTAAAACAACTTTTTGATTCTTAACTAGGATTATCCTTGATTAGCATAAATGATCATGATTGAGGAATACTAGCTTTGGGATAAATGGGGAAATGTTATCACCAACTAAAAGGCACCATGATATCTTAGACAGGTCACCAGACATGTAGTCAGAAGGTCCTGAGTTCTAAACTGACCTCAATCGTGTATGAGCTGTGTGACCTTGGGAAAGCCACATCACTTCTTGTCTCCAAATTTCCTCCTTTGTAATAACAAAAGACTGCTGGGATCAATCATTTCAAACCCTTTTAGTTCTAAATCTACGATCTTCACTGATGGTATTCTCTTCATTGAACTCCATTTTTATAACATCATGTTGGGCATATAAAAGGAAGCATGAACTAAATTTTTTTTCAACACTATCATACTTAATAGCTAATCATTTGTGATGTTTTAGAAATGATACCACCAAAAGATCATTACTAATCATTTAAATTTTGAGCAAGGAAGACTTTAGGGGAGGAAGCTAGTGCTTTCAACATTGCTATCAATGGAAAGCAGGACTACAGAAAAGAAATGCAAATTGAGGATAAAACAGCTTATTAATATAGTGTTTCCTGGGTTCTTTTGGCTTCACTTGGGGGTCTTTTTGGCTCTCAGTGTTTAGTGAGAGGGCATGCTGTAAGGGGAAAGGTTTTGGGGCTTTCTTGCCCTCTGAAGCCATATCACCTCAAGACACAGGCCTGGGTTATCAACATATCTATTTGTTCTTTTTCTTTCTAGGTGAAGGGAGTGGAGTCACTAACCTTGGGAGTTTTGAAAGGTGGGGAAAATGAGCCAAAGGAATCTGGAAATTGGAGTCCAGTCAAACATTGATACCCCCAGGTGTAAAGAGCAACATGTGTGGGTGACCTTCTGGACCTCTTCCCAGCATTAGCTGGGACAAGGACTCATTTGACAGGTATTTTGTCTTCTTTGTGTGGGAACTTAGTGATACTAATGCTATGCAGGAAATGAAAAAAAGTTGAATTTATTCTTCTTAAAGATCAAAGTGGTATAGTGAAGAGCATGCCTCCTGAGATGTCAAGGGGCAGAAAACATTTGTCCTTTGTTCTTGCTGTATCTTTGGAGCAAATATTTCTTTGAAAACTTTTTTTTTCTTTTTTAGCATAGTGTTATTTGGGATGGAATTTATACTCTGGACTTAATAGACAAGAATGCTATGTTCTTGATCAGGTATGGAATACACCTAGTAAAGGATAGTTAAAACACACACACACACACACACACACACACACGTATATATACATAAACACACATGTACATGTATATATACATAGATATACACATATACACATACACACATGTATGTGCATAGATACACATATGCATGATGATACATATATGTGTATATGTGTGCATATATGTGCATGCATATACATGTCTGTATATATGCACGCATACACACTTATGTGTAAATATGCATATGCATCCGAATATATGTGTTTGTATGTATGCATATGTGTATATACATGCATATATACGTATACATATGTATACGTATATATGCATGTACACATATATGTGTATGTATATGCATATATACATATATACATATATACATATATACATACACATATATGTGTATGTATATATGCATGTACACATATATGTGTATGTATATGCATATATATATATATATACACACACACACACACACACACACACACACACACATATACGTGTGTGTATGTGTGTGTGTGTGGTCTTTCAAATCTAACCAAAAAAGATTTTCTTTTTTTTTTCCCACAATTTAAAAACATTTTTTTTAATTTTACTTTTTAGTTTTGAATCTCTTCTTTCTTCATAGTGGTACATGATGAAAACTTTAGAGAAACAGAATGCTATATGCCATCTCAGGGAGGGAGGAAAGATCATTCCTACTTTGGAAAATATGAGAAGACTTCATGGAAGAGTTGACATTTGAATTGGATTATGAAGGCTAGGCAGAATATCAGCAGGAAGAGGTCGAGAAAGAAGGCTATTGCAAGTATATAAGAAACAAAGAGAACTGGCAGAGCAGGGGTGTGTCTCAGGGACACAAATATATTTATTTGACTGGAGCCTAAGAGAAGAATACAGAGGCAGCTAGTTGTGAGAGATGAGGTTGAAAATATAGGTTGTAACCAGACTGAAGAGTCTGGACTTTATTCAGGAAGGAATGGGGAGCCATTGAGGAATTTTGAGTAGAGGAACAGTCACAGGGCCAGATTGTGGCATAAGGAAGATTATTCTAAAAGGAGTGTAAAGAATGGAGTGAGATACTGGAGGCAGAGAGACCAGTTAGGAGGAGATTCCAATAGTACACGTAGATAGATGGCAATGAAACCCTGTGCCAGGGTAGCATTAGGGGGATCTGAGAAGCAGCCCATGCTTCTCCCTTTGTCCTTCATTTTTATTCTTACTGCTCTTCCTCTTACCACTCAGACCTCTTTGGAATATTCTCTCCTGCTTCCTCCTCTCTGTTCCCTGGAAATAGAATATCTACATTTAGGCTATGTCTGTGCAGGGCAATTCACTGTTGGGTGTGTTGTTCAGTCATTTCAGTCATGTCTGACTCTTTGTGACCACATTTGGGGTCTCCTTGGTAAAGATGCTGGAGTAGTTTGCCAGTTCCTTCTCCAGCTCATTTTTACAGGTGCAGAAGCTGAGGCAAATAGGTTTAAGTGACTCACCCAGGGTCACACAACCAGCAAGTGTCTGAGTTCAGATTCGAACTTGGGAAGATGAGTCTTCCTGATTCCAAGCCTAGTGCTCCATCCACTGGCTGCTCCTCTATTGAGTTTAACTCCTTATGAGATATAAACTTCTTAGTATCAGGGAAGTTGACTTATGATATCAATAGTTATTTTCACAGGACTTTAAAGCCTATTTTGTGGTCATAAAATCCTTGTGAAGGAAGCATAGCAGGGAATATTATTCCAGTTTTATAAATGGAGGAAACAGGATTCGAAAAGAGAAGTAACCAAGGGCAGATTTTTCCAGCTAGTTACGGACATGGCAAGAATTAGAATCCCTGCCTCAAAAAGATTTTCAATCATCAAAGAATGGGAGATGGTAGAGATTTACACATGACAAAAAAATTAGGTAGCAGAGTGTTAGCTATTTTTAAAAAAGTAGAGAAAACTGGGAATTAAATGAAGTCAAAATACAGGAAAAGAACTAACCATAGCTCAATTCAACAATCCTTAATTTAATATCTATATTATGCCAGATACTGGGCCAGGTCTGGAAGATAGAAAGACAAAACTGAGATATTCCCTTCCCACCAATACCTTATATTTTCCTGGGAATAAATAACATTTTGGCTGACAAATATATGAAAATGAATACAAAATAATTTCAGCAGTACCTGGAGGTAGTGAGATCCCTGACAAATAGTGGTATTCCAAAAAGCAGAGGTAAGGGAGAACACACTCAGCATGGCACATAGGGTTTTATGGGTCAAACAGAGCAGGGGGTATTACTTCTGATTTAGGAAAACAAAATGTAGACATAGAAGGAGATATTTAAAAGGGCCAGAACAGAGACTAAAGATTTGGTGTATGAATAGGTAAATATTAACAGAGAAGTGGAGAGGCTTGAGAGGAGGATCAGAGATCTTTTAGTGTGCTTCTAACCTCTAGCAGACCCATGGAATGTATTTATAACAAAAATAGTGTTATTAACATTTGTGCTTAACATGGACCTTTCTTTCTCTCATTGGCCATCTTGTGGGAATGAGTCCAGTCACAGGATCAGCAGGTCCAAGGATAACTGAATTTGGTTTCTAGTTTGGTTGGGCCAATTTGAAATTCTTCCAGTTTCCTAATATTAGATCTCTTGTTCTCAAAACTCCTCCAGAGGGGTCTCTGAAGTTTGTACCAATCGATTTTTCCTCCTCTCCTTTCTGCCTTCTCCCCCAGCTGAGATCAAATCATTGGCTCTTGCCATCTTTATTTTCTTTCTCAATTAGCCATTTGTAGTATACAGAATAACAGGATTTGAGAATTGGAAGACATCTAGTCCAACCCATTCATGAAGAGCTCTCTACTAGAAACATACCTAATGAGCAGCTGTTCAGACTCTGTTTGATGGCCTCCAAGAAGGGGAAACCATCACTTCTGAGGCAGTCCATCCCGCTTATGACAACATGAAATTGTTAGAAAATGTTTTCCTGAGGTCAAAACCAAATAGGCCTGCTTGCAACATCTACTGTGTGCTCCGGTTCTTCCATCTGTGACCAAATGGAACAGTCTAGTGCCTCCTCTGCATGACAGCTCATGAAATGCTTGGCTATGGCTATGACATAACTGTAGCTTTCTACACTGGAAGCAATCCCCACCTCATCCTACCCTCCCTTTCAAACCCTGAGTCATTGCTTCTTTGGTCTAGCCCATTCCGAAACTTACTTTCATGCTTGTCTATCACTGTAACATTTCCCTGGGTTTTTTTTTTTTTGTAACTTCCCTTGTTCAACCCAGATGAAAATAGACTTCATAAGATCCCACTTGCTTTCCACATCACCTCTATATTTGAATAGCCTTCACTTATGGTACCCTAATTTCAAGAACTAATCTTTTCTTCCCTTTTGTACCTCATTCTTTCCTAGGCTATCCTATTTCCCTACCACACCTGCATTTGTTTATTTGCTTGTTTGTTTAAATACTAAATTCCATAGTTTGACTCTTACTTTTCATCACCAGCTCTTGGAGGGAGAGGAATTCCAAAAGGAAAAAAAAATCTCTTCTCCTTCTCCCTTTTAGAATATAAATACAAGATTACCTCTAATCTTTTGTGAATTGTGCAAATTTATTTGCCTTTCTTGAGGTGCTTTTACCCACTCTTTTTGCCTTTTGCTAATTCTATTCCATTCTGGTTTTCTCAATATGAGTTCTTGGAAGCTACTGATTTTGTTAAAAGTCCATTTGGTTCTAGATTACAGAACCTGGCATCTGTGAACTTGGTGCATACATGTGTTGATAAGTACATTTCAATATAATTAGTTTCCTTTGTAATCCTATATATTTTATTTTAATGCATGTAAAAACATGATTCTAAGAAGAGGTCTGTAGGCTTCATCACACTGCTGAAATAGTTCATGGTACAAAAAAGGTTAAGAGCCCCTGTGCTTATCATGCTTACCTTTGTAAGTTGTTATTCTTGGGTGCAAATCATTTTCCTGTACTTTGGGGGCATATTCCATTCCTTTTTTCCCCTTTTATTTCCTGAACTTTGTTGATTTTCTTTTCTTTTGTGATTCTAAATGGGAATTCCCATGATCCATCTTTTCCTAGCATTTTAGAACATATTTTCTTTGATCTGGGAACTCTGAAGCTTGGTTATCTCAATTCTTACTGCGTTATAAATGAGATTTCTCTCTGCCAGTGACTGATGGGCTCTATCAATTTGTACTCCACCTTCTGGTTTACTCACTTTCAGACAACTTCTTTATGTTTGCTTGAAATACAGTATCTAGGTTTTTGTTACTTTCATTTTATCATGCTCATGTAGGAAACTAATAATATTTATATTATGTCTTCATACCCTATTCTCCAGGTATGATGTTTTTGATCAAAGGAGCTTACACAATCTTTTTTTCCCCCCTTTTCTTTCCTTGTAACAGTTCTTTTTGTGATTTAATTTTTCAGTTGTTTCTTCCATTTTTTCAGGTTGTCCATGGCTTTGGTTAATTTCCCCAGTTTCTATTCTGTCATTGATTATACTCCTATCAAGTTTTAAATTAATAACTCTGATTTTACTTCTCATCTCTTCTTTCATCTTTTTATCAGGTTTTAAACTAACACTAGGCTAGATGGACACCCTCAACAATAGTCTCGATCAAAAAATCACATCCCTTTCATAAACTAATGTAGCCTCACCTCAGTAGTGTTCTAAGCAGCTGACATTTCAGGAGTTAAACACTCTCAGGAAACAAAAAAAACATTCCTAATGTAATGAAGAAATATTTTGAGATAAGAACGTCATAGGATAAAACTCCAGAAGAAGACAATAACTTGAAATTTTACTTCAATGCCATAAAAGAGACTAGAATGACCAAAGGAACCTTTGGAATGGTTGAAAATATTCTTCAATCTCTAACTACTGTAGCTCCTGTCACATGGACTCCAACATAAGGGAGGCTTTAATAAGGAAGGCATGGCCCCTCAGAAAGGGAAGGGAGGTGAAAGCAATAACAAATGTAAGAAGAGCTATTGGAAATCCTTGGTGGTTACCCACACTTCTGGATGTTAGAATAACTCATTTTCTATGTCTGTAGTCACAACAGCCATGTGAATTCTAGGTGTAGGGCCTAGGGTAGGAGGTAGCAAGTAGGTAGAATATAGGATGGAAGGGAGATATAATAGTGGTGGAGGAGTAGATGGATGAGCAGGAAACAATACTGAACAGAAAGTTAATTATTGTTACTTTACCTTTTTTTACCCTGGCCTGTTGGGGACTAGCAGAGGGATAGTTTGGTCAAAAGATATGCATAGCTTGGGTTGGTTTATTTTTTGGCATACTTAAAAATTGTATAGCAGTTAATCTGATAAAAAAAAATCCGGGACCTTTAGTGGACTCTATATGAGTCAAATGTGTGACATTATAGTTGACTCAATATGAGTCAACTGTGTAAGTTTTAGGTGGCACATTTGAGCAAAGACAATGGAAACCTGGAAGGTATCCAGGGAAGGGCAGCCAACATAGTGAAAAGTCTCCAGATCATGCTACATGAAGACTGGCTGAAAGAACTGGGAATACCTTGACTGGAGTGTAAACTTGATATCCTAGCCTTTGAAAGATGGCCACATTCAAGAGGTATCAGATACAGATTTAAACCCAGATATCTTCTGACCTCAGGCCACCACTTGTAGAGAAAAATCTACAACATACTGTTTCTCCAAAGAAGACACTGGATGGCTACATGTTGGGTATGTTATGGTGGGGTGTCTCTCATGGTTGGGTTGGACTAGGAAGCTACTGAGATTCTTTCCAGCACTCAAAATCTATTGTTCTGTTCAAATAAGTTGTAACATATGGTTTTCAATTAGCCAGCATTTGAAATTATACTAGTAACTTTTCTTCTTCAACTCAATGGATATATTCCTAGAGTCTGTTTCTGTACTGTGACAGTCTTAAAGACATAAAGCAAAAGTCTCTGTATACCCCATTGAATGGAATTAGCAGGCAATACCTCTTGAGTTGCTTTAGCAAAATTAGCATGAAATCATTGAAGAAAGGATAGTTGGGGAGGAAGAAGAGTCAAATTCAGGAAATATAGTTAAGAATGATAGTTGATGGATGGATTGGGGAAAAGGCATTATTCCCCAAAGAGGCAGGATATAAGTACCCTGAATGAGCCTCTCTCATCTAATGAAGTCCAAGGGGGCCACTTCCCTTGTAGGTGGCCACTCCAAAAGACTTGAGAAATCAATCTCCATGGAGTTAAGTAGGCACACTCCTGCTATATGCAGACCATCCTATTTAAATTATCATCCACTTGCTAGAAAAGCTTCTAAGAAGAAAAGGTAATTAGGGATAATGTTTGAAGTCTTGGGTCATTTGAAAAATGGAAAAGCATGCTAGAGCCCAGAAGAGAAATTTTTCCCTTACCCCATTTTATGGCATACTGGATCCCCAGCTCATGAGTTAGCTGTCCCCTAAGCCACTAGGAACTGGTCAAACTTGGTGCTGAATCACTTCAGCCTTCCACTGGAGCACACAGGGACCACCTCCATGTTCAGAATTATGCAGGCTTGTTGGGTCTTCTGACTTGCCATTCATCAGGGTTAGTTATGATCCACTGTGAGTACAGTATGCTGTCAGTACATCCCGCTCTTTCCTGAAATGTCTAAGGGACTGGCAAAGATTGATTAGAACTTGGATAATTTACAACAGAAGAGGAACAACTGAAAGAAATGCATACTGAGCTTGACATTAAGAGTGGACTCTGCCATTACCCATGGCCTTTTATCACACCAAGCTGGTATCCTTTTAATCTTTGATTTTTAAGCAGAACGTTAGATGAGAAAGGAGAATAATTTGATAGAGAATGTTTATAGTTTCTAATTCAGAATCTGAGACATGATCTTTACATAGTGTTACCTATTCTCCAAATAAACACAAGTAACCAACGATTCTCCTCAGAGATCGGTACTCCCTCTAATGACCTGGATTCCAATCCTTCTCTATCCATACTCATTCTGGGTGACTATTGTCCGTGTTCTCTACGTGTGGGTTTCCCTCTAGCTCTCTTTATGTTGTACAGATATCAATGAAATATGCAGAAGTCCATCAATTATTCTTTCTCGTTATCTCGTAATTGACTCATCTTTCTTGCTGACTTTACATCCTTTGGTGACACCTTATGTGCCTCTTCTCTTGTATATTTCTTAGATAATCAGGTATTGCTATCCACTCATGTTCAACATGTGTCTCTAACAATCTTTGGGTCAACCTATACATTCTTTCTTTAGAGATATCACATCCCATTAACGGCAATGATAAAGCATCCTTTAGTGGAATAGCATTATTTTAAAATACTCCTTCATTTTATGGAGAAGTATGGGGTCATTAAAAGCAATATAAAGTTTCTCAAAAGCCCTACTCCTGCTGTTCAATTCTCAAACAAGCTTCACGCCCATATGTGATGTCTGTCCAAAATGCTAGAGCTATTTCTAAGGACTGTTTATCTAACTTCGGATCATAGTCTGGATAAAAGACATCTTTTATCTACTCTGAAGTCTCAACATGATACAGAGGTGACCCTGGGCTCTTAAAGGCTTAGAAGCGGCCCACAGACTGATAGATTCTACAGTGCTAGAAAGGCTTTGAAATATCGTCCTGGAAGTAGACAATGTCTACTTTCTAAGGACCAAGCAAGCTAACAACAGCAGCAGCAACAATAGCTGGCATTTACAGAGCACTTTTAAATCTACAAAGAAATCATACGTTATTTCCTTTGATTCTTGTAGAAATCTGTGAGATGCGCTCTCCTATTATTCCTATTTCATAGATGATGGAACTGAAGCCCATAAAGGTCAAGTGAGTTGTCCAGGGTCACACAGCCCATAAGTGTCTGAGGCAGAATTTGAACTCAGTTCTTACTTATTCCGAGTCTGAAGCTCTAGACAGTATCTAATTTTCATCAATAAACCAATAAGAAGAGCAACTCATTTATATAAAACTTTAAAGTGTGCACAGCACTTTTACATCCTTTAGCAGAGTACAAAGATAATCATTAGCCATAGACTGGCTACTTGGTAATGAATTATTTGCCCCATGCAGTCAATTAAGCAAAAGCATAAACCTTACAGATGTCCCAGATCAAGTGTTGAGCTTTTATGGATAGGATTGACTTGGGGAAATTAATTGCCAGACATTCTCTCCTGAGATTTTACACAGCTTGCTATGCTCTCTCCCTTCTGACTTGCTCTTCTGTGTGTGTGTGTGCGTGCACGCTCACGTGTGTGTCTGTGTGTGTGTGTTTTGAGGGGAAGGGTGGGCAATGGGCTAGACCTTGGTTTTTTTGGAATGGCAAAACTCCACAAATTATAATCTCAGAGACCGCCTGAGGGGCTGACCAGTTAAACGACTTGTACAGGATCACATGGTTAGTTCTGTGTATTTCAGAGACGGGTTTAAACCAACTCTGAGGCCAGGTCTCTAAACATATGTTCTCTTCTCTCTGGAACATTACTTTGGGAGTTTGGGTATGCCAAGTTGACCCTAAACAAGCATCTATTTCCTTTTAGGTAATTGGTCTACTTTTAATTAGCAGGTCCTAGGCAGACAATAGTGCTTTCCTTATTACCTGCAGTGGCAGTTCTCAAAGTTATGTCCAAATTCCCTGTGGGTACTTGAGACCCTTTCAGGAGTTTGTGAGGTCAAGACTTTTCACAATAATGCTAACATGTTATTTATATAACATAATATAAATAATATAATACAAACAAGATAACAATAAATAATAGAAACAAAATCTCTTTGGGATCCTCAATAATTTTAAGAGTATAAAGGGATCCTGAGATCAAAGAGTTTGAGAACCACTCTACTAGTCTATGCAGCATGCCATATGTGTGGTTAGCTTAGAACAACATTGGCTTACTTCTCTAATTAATTGTGCTTTAAAAAAATTAAATACTATCTCAAGCTGACTGTTAAAACAACTAAACATAGACATTAGCCAGTATCTTCAAATATTACTTCTAAAGGAAATGATGCAATACCAGTTTATAGTATATTATAGATACAAATACTAGCAAAAACTTTGTTAGAGAGAGGGACTTGACCTATCATTAGTATGAGAAACTCCTAGTAGAGGAAATTCCCTTTACTGATACAGGTTGGTACTTCCTCTTCAACTTGTAGTCTAAGAAAGCTGCCTAGAGCCTTGAGAAGTTACAGATTGTCTATGGCCATATAACCAGTATGTGTCAGAGGGAAAACTAGAGCTCTCTATCGACCACACCTCAAAAAGTTGATACCTATATCTAATTATTATTAGTCACTGATTCATATAATTCTGGCTTTCCTCCAGGCTTTCAAGGGATAATTCCTCTTTGCCCCATTCACTCAAAAACCCTTTCCAAAAAATATAGAGATAGACTTGGTGTTTCTTCAGCACTCCTGTAGTTCTGGTCCTTCTTTTAATTAAGAGAGGTCTAATGACCTTTTAGCACTTAAAGGGCCTCGCTTTACCTCTTTCATCTTTCCTATTATTCCTTTTGTTTCCCTAACTTCCCTATTTATAAACCAGTGCATTAAGAAAAAAGCTAAAAGAAATCTCTAAGTTTTTGGGAGTATTAGCCTACTTCTATCCATCTCAATAATAGTGGAACATTTCTTTTCCCCCTCTCCACCTTATCTCTTTACTTCTTGAAGCTACAGTTGCGGTTAATTCCTAATATAAAGGCAATTGTTCCCATGAAGAGCCTGGAGGTTTTATATAACCTTTTGAAACTCAGCTCAGCTATAGAATTGAATTATGAAAGAATTTAGGGTGACCAAAACCTCAACTTTTCTACAATGAGACTTTTGTTTTTAAATATACATTTAACCAGACAGGAACGTCTTAAAGAAAGCTATGGGATGTTTTCCCCACATTGACTACAATGTAGTCATGCCATTTCCCTTAAGAATGGGCACCAATATTTACAATCTTATTACCATTCTTCCATTTTCCCATCATGGGGGTGGGAGGGAAGAACTGTGTTTGATAACTTCTTCATCTAATAGCTTGTGTGAGATTTTTCTATGTGAAATATTTAAAAGTTCAGCAACAAAAAAGACACTTCCTTCACCCCACCCCATAAGGACATTGTTGTGATTTGCATTAAATGTTATTCTTTTATTGAATTTTGCTTAGAATCAATATTCAGTCTTAAAGTGTGATGAACTTTGCTCAAGAAGACATGGGTTCAAATTCCAGATAGAAAATATATTACTTAGGGCAGCTAGGTGGCACAGTGGATAGAGCACTGGCTCTGGAGTCAGGAGGACCTGAGTTCAAATTTGACCTCAGACACTTGATACTTACTAGCTGTGTGACCCTGGGCAAGTCACCCAATTGCCTCGGTTCCTTTCTCTGGACCATATGGTTTTTTTTTAATGTTACTTGTGTTTATTTATGTTTGTTTGTTTTAATTATTCTATAACATGGGGAGGCCAGAATAGATGATTTCTAAATTCCTTTCTAAATCTAAAGTGTAGTATCCCATAAAACTGGCTCAGTACCAGCCCTTTGGTGAGGATATCCATTTATGGTTCAGGCAGAAGGAGAGGGGACTCAGTTTAATTTAGACAATATTTACAAAGCAAGTCCTTTTTGCCAGCCATTATACTGAGCACTGGAAACTCAAATGAAACAGGAAACATATAATGTGGTATATAAACATCAAAGATCGTAGAGAGGACACAAAGAATTGGTGTAGGGATAGAGAGGAGTCAAAGCAGGCTTTAAATAGGGCATGGCAACTTAACTAAGCCAAAAGGAAACTAAAGATTCTAAGAGGCAGAGGTGACTTCTACTGAAGGAGGTAGGAAGGAAGGAAACAAACATTTGTTAAGTACCAACTGTGCGCTTTACACATTACACACACTTTAAAATTAGCATGTTTGTTCCTCTCAACAACTGCGAAGTAGGTGCCAATATACTCATTTTCATAGTTGAGGAAATCAAAGCAGACAGAGGTTAAGGACTTGTACAGGGTCACGTGGTTAGTAAGTATATGAGACCTTATTTCAATTAAGATGTTCCTCAATCCAGGACCACTGGTCTCTCTACTGCACCACCTACCTGCTATGTACATTATAGGAATGAAGAATGACATTGCAAAGATATATAGATGAAAGATGGTAGATAGAGTTTGGGGAATGACAAACAGGACAATTTAGCTATAACAAGGTGCGTGAGATGATTTATAATACCAATGTACTGGAACAAAGGAAATGCCCTAATATTGGGAATAGTTAAGCAAGTTCTGGTACATAATGGTAAATGAATATTATTGCTCTGTAAGAAATCATCATTGTGATGAATATAAAGAAACCTGGGAAAATTTACATGAACTGATTCAAAGTGGAAGTAGAACCAGGAAAACAATATTCACAATTACCTCAACAATATAAATGGGAAGGGCAAGAAAAAAACAATTGAAACTAAAAGCTGTGACATTTTCTTGACTGACCTTGGTCCAAAGAAGAGAGAGAGACAAAGGCATCATTCTCCCTTTCTTTGCAGAGGTGGGGAACTATAGGTATGGGACACTGTAAATGACAGAGCTTTAAAAAAAAATGTTGGTTGGTTTTGCCAAACAATTCCTTTCTTCCTGTTCCCTCACCTCACTCCTCTTTTAAACTATTTTTTATAAGGGATAGCTCTCTGGGGGACATTCATTGGGAAATGTAGGTAATGTAAAAAAGAAATGATATCAATAAAAATTATTTTAAAGCCATACTGTGCATGATGTGAAGAAATCTGAAATAAATCAGATGAGATGAATGGAAATAAGATCATAGAGGGCTTTAAATGTCAGACTTGGGATTATGCATTTCCCAGAGGCAAGAAAAAGCTACTTAACATTTTTGAACAGAGGCATGGTGGGGTCAGATTTGATATCAAGATGGAAATAAACACACACACACACACACACACACACACACACACACACACACACTAAAACAAAACAAAAGCAAACAAACAAAAAATAACTAATGTGATACCCATCACTGAGGCAGCAAGGTGCAGGGAAAAGAACGTTATGCTTAGAGTTGCTAGACTTAGATTGGAGTACCATATCTTCCCCCTTACTAATTAAGTGGCCTTGGGAATGTCATTTAACTTTTCTTGGCTTGGTTTTCCCATCTGTCAAATGAAAAAGGGTAGGACTAATTGGTTTCCAAGGTTACTCCCAGCTTTATGATCCTAGAATATGTGTAACTTTGTGAGTCTCCATACTTTTATGGCCTCCATGCCATAAACATAAAAGAAACTAAGAAACAACACAATATTATGGATAGAGAATTGTTTATAGAATCAGGAAGATCTGGGTTCAAGTGCCTGTGACCCATACTTACAGTATAATCTAGCACAGACCAATTAACCTTTCAGCACTCCAGACAGCTCTCCAGGATTCCAAGTTTCAAAATAGCTGTTGATTGACTTTGGCAGAAAGAGTTGGCTCATCGTGAGCTCCTTATTACCAGTGTTCATAGCTCTGAACAAACATGAAGCAGGGGGTCAACTTGATCACCTCTAAGATCAAGTCTCTAGCTCTAAATCTGCATTTATAATCTTGTTGGGAATAATTAGAGCTATTAGGCTCCTGGTCTGCTTTGTCCTGGTGTTTGTTCATACCTGGGGAGCAATAAAGCCCTTTAACAAAGTCTGTTTCCATGGAATTCATCTGCCTTCTTCCCCCCACCCCACCCTCCCCCATTCGCCATCAGAGCACTGAACTGTCTGTCCTGTATCTCATTGGCAAACACGATTTAGACCTGAGACAAAGGACATAAACTGATTATGAAACAAACCACTCAGCACAATATTGCACTAGGCACTTAATCCGATCAAAGAGCTCTCGAAGACTCTGGAGTTTAGATTCTTATTCTTTTCCTGTTAACTCACTGCCTTTATTGGTAGATATTAGATTTGTTGCTCTTCTCACATTAAAATGACACCTCTTGGAATAAAGAATCATGAAGTAGGGAGAAAACATCTTTTTTGTTCCCAAGCCATCTTCTCTCCCCCTCCCCCAAACATCTGTCTGCTCTTCTTATCAGCAGATTGAGGTTCCATTTCCTTGTATTAACTCTGCCTACACAGGTCAGTGGTTTAATTTCTGCATTTTAGTAACCTCTTCATAGGATCATAGGTGTAGACAAAGGGACATCAGAGGTCATTTATCCCAGCTTCCTCATTTACAGAGAGGCTAAGTGACTTGAAGATCACACATGTGAAGAAAAGAAGTCAGGATTTTGACCCAAGAAATCTAACTCCAAAACCAGAATTCTTTCTACTGAAACATGATACTCTCAACATCATCTTGATTCTTGCCATTTTAAACCAGGAAAGTCTTACTGGTCAAACATTCATGCTCAGTCAAGCTTCAGTTACTCTCATTGGGTTGTCCCTGTTGTGAATTACCTGAAACAAAAAGTCAAAGGTATACAAGCATCACTCACAGTGATCTCATCATTTGTGTCTTCTATCCATCCATCCACCTAGTCAATAAATTATTGTTAAGCCCTAGACACTGGGGACTAATGAAAACCCATGGAATATACATTCTATCAGTGGAAGATAATATAACAAAAAATACAAATCACAATCCTTCCATGCCCTCCTGTCTTGTAGGACTTTTGCTCATCTCTTCCCCCACCCAGGTCCAGCACAAGGCATATGTAGAATATAGAATGTTAGTGGCCTTCCTCACTTACTCTTGACCTTGGAAATAGACCAATGGAGCAAATGGCATCTATAAGTTATGCCATATTCTTGCCTTCCTTGTAATTAGTATATATCTTCCTCCCTCCCTCACAAATTTGTTCTGCTTCTAAATGTGTCCTTCTTTCCTTCCTTCCTTCTTTCCTTCCTTCCTTCCTTCCTTCCTTCCTTCCTTCCTTCCTTCCTTCCTTCCTTCCTTCCTTCCTTCCTTCCTTCCTTCTTCTTTTCTTTCCTCCTATCTTCTTTGGCTTAAATATTTACAGAAAAGAGTAAAGCAGATTGCATGTTCATTAAGAGGTTAAACATCTCAGAGCCATTGGGGC
Organism: Phascolarctos cinereus; assembly: GCF_003287225.1. NCBI lineage: Eukaryota > Metazoa > Chordata > Mammalia > Diprotodontia > Phascolarctidae > Phascolarctos > Phascolarctos cinereus. The sequence continues at coordinate 397,531,819 of NW_027556098.1, forward strand.
CAACCATCAGTTACATTTTCTGTCATGTAATATAATGCGAACACTGGCTAGGCTTGGAATAATATGTTCCCATCCCTGCTGTGTCACTTTCTATCTGAATGACCTTAGTGAAGCTCTGTGAGTCTCAGTTTCCTCACATGTAAGATTGTAATGTTGTTGGGCTGGATTGCTTCAAAGGTTCATTGCAGCTTTAAATTTACACTCTTTTGTAAGTTATCTCTATAGCGATAACTTCTTCACATAAAGCTGCATTGGAAAACTTATCAAACCAGCTGAAGAAACCATCGAGTATGTTTCAAAGTCAGACAAAATGTATTTGCTCTTTCATAATAAGTGTGCGACTCTTTTCTTCCATTAGGTGATTGAAAATTAGCTCAGCTATTAACATCTATTTATCTTTGAAAATTGAGAAAATATTTTACCTAATTTTAGCCTTGGGATAAAGTATCATTAATTAATGAAAAATAAAGTCATCTATTCCTATAAATTATGCATGTTCCATGTTCACCTGCATATACCTTTGTCAATAAATGGAAAGAACAATGAACTTGGAGTCACTGGATATGAGTGTGAATTTTGACTCTATTATTTACTACCTGGGTGACCTTTTTTAACTCATCTGCATAATTAGGGAGTTGGTCTACATGACCTACATGGTCTCCATAACATCTAAGTTATCTTCCAGCTCTAAATACATAACCAAAGACTCCTAAGAATGCATTAACTTAGAGTTAGGATACTTGGATTCAGTTTTCACTTCTACCCTTGATAAATTTTGTCCCTTATACAGGTTCAAACTTTTCCCACTTGAGACCAATCAGTGATCCTTAAACTGGGGATATGGGGTTGTGATTCACAGGTCTTAGAATGTGCCTCATTTCCTAGTGGAAAGAGTACTGGTTGTGGAGTATGATTATCTGGTTCTGCATCTTAGATCTGCAACTCAGTACCTGTGAAACCTTGACCCAGTCATGGGTCCCTTGGTCAGAGGTACAGCAAGGTGTGATGGGTGGAGCAGAGCTCTGGTTTTGGAGATCCAAATCCCATATCTTCCCCTTAGTAGCCTTTTGACCATAGACAAGCCATTGATTTCTCTCAGTCTTAGTTTCTTCTGGAAAAAAAAATGTACACTAAATAGTTTCTGCTGTCCATTCCCACTTTAAATATATGTAATAGATTTCCCTTCCTTGGATGTTCCTGAATGAAGGCTGATGGCCGCATGTTGGGTAAATTATAGTGGGGCTTATTTGGAGGGATTAAGGGTTAAATGAGATGTGCAGTAAGGTTCATTACAACTCCAAAATCCTGCAAACATTTTATTATAATGTGTAACACAAATGCAAATTGTAATAATAACGTCTCCACTGTCATCCAAAATAACCAGGAACATGGAATGAGAAGCTTTCAAATTATAGAGACTCAGCAGAGGAGAACAAGGTCCTATGGGAGTATAATGTGGTGTATGTCATCCCTACCCTTTATAGAAAAAAAAGAGAGATTTCATATAATACCAAAATCTGCAATAATAATAATTATAATTATCATAGCAAAAGTAAAAAGAAAAAAAAGATAAACTATAACTGACATATCTATACTTTTTTAAGGTTTGCAAAAAATCGTTGCAAATATTATCTTATTTGGTCCCTACCACAACCCAACTGGTAGGAAATGCAGTTATTATCAGGTCCATTTTACTGATGAGGAAACTTGAGACCTAAAGGGGTTTTGGCACACAGCTAGTAAGGGTCAGAGGCAGAATTTGAACTCAGGTATTGCTGATTCCAAGACCTATGCTCTTTTTAAAGTCAAAGAAGGTTGTCACTTCATTTTACCAAATGTTCTACTCCATCCTACACTTCCTGAAGATGGCATGCTCGTTCTAAAATCTCAATCACAGTCAAAGAATCTGCAGGTTGGTAGGCGATAGAAGACTGCACTTGGAGCCGGAAAGACATGAGTTCAAATACTGCCTGAGTCACTTACTAGTTGTGTGACCCTAGGCAAGTCACAACATCTCTGTGCCTCAGTGTCTTTATCGGTAAAATGGAGGAGCTGGACTCAGTGGGTGCTAAGGTCCTTTTCCTTTTCTAGTCCTATCATGTGATCCCATGACCTCAGCAGTCATCTTGTCCGACACCACGCTAAAGGAGGTCCCACTGCAAGGTACACAGTGGGTTGTCCTTCCTGAATCCAGAAAAAAAAAACAACAACAAAAGGTTCTTGGTATTCTTACAGTCTTAGGTGATGGTGGGCTTTCTGTCCAGAAAACTGGCTTCTGGATTACGTGTTCATCGACTTTCATTTTTCCCTGCTGTTCCATGTCACTAGGACCAAGCCTGATCTGGGAAAGTTCAGACTCTGACCTCCAGAACAAAATTTATCTCTTTATATTGTATTTGTGCTGTCCCCCAAGGAGGGTAGTGACATCATTTTGGAGATCACGTCAACCACTTATCTAAATCCCTATAACAAATGTTTGGCAAAAGGTGAAATGGAGACCTAAGCCTCTTAGAAGTATTGTTGCAAATATCATAATCTCTTTCAACATATTTAATCAATACATGCTACCCTGCAGGAGTCTCACTTCCCACGCTCAGCCATATTATCATGAGTTACCAGATACAGCCTCTGAACTTCTGCTAAAGCACAGGTGACTTTGAGATGAAAAAGAAAGAGAGAGGACACAGGGACAATCTCCTACATGAAGTACAATAGCAGTACATGAACTGATAAATGTTACAGGAAAAAAAGTATGTGTATGTATGTATGTATATACACACAGATATATGCACAGATATATGGACATATATGTATAAATACATGGACATATGCATATATACCTATGTATATTTACATATATACATATGCATATTTACACATAAAGTGTGTATGTGTGTGTATGTGTGTGTATGTGTATAATTGAGTCATCCAAATCAAAGTTGCTTCTTTTTTTTTTTAGGTGGATTTTAAATGAAAACTAGGGTGGGGAGGGAGAGCGTCCTCAAAGAGTCTCGAACAAGCAACTGGTTCATGTTCTTGCCCTTCAGCTGGACTGTATCTTGACTGACCTAAATTGGTATTGATGGTGATGATCATTGGCAGCTGCATGGCACAGTGGGTAGAGCTCTGGACCTAGAATTAGGAAGACCCAAGTTTAAATTTGGCCTCAGACAAGTGTTTTAATCTCAGTTTTCTCAGCTTCCTCATCTGTAAAATGGGATGAAATAATAGCACATACTTACCAGGGTTGTTGTGAGGATCACATGAGATAACGTATGTAAAGTGCTTTGGAAATTTTAAGGAGTTGTATAAAAGCTAGTTGTGATGATGATGGTGGTGCTGGTGGTGGCATCTGACATTTATAAAGCATTTTAAATGCTTCATAAACATCTGAAAATGACACAAAGCCGAGAGGGAGAACTGACATCACATGGCAGAGTCAAAGTCCAAGACCTTGACATCCAAGAACACTGGGATGAATCCCATAAGACGAAATTGATTAGGAATTCATGTATTATCTTGCAGGAGAGTTCTAAGAATCCACTCCATAAGCATAAATGTGGAAAGGATGATGGTAAAATGTTGTGGATGAAGGAAGCTGGTGGTTTGTAAACAACATAAGGCAGACAGGGAAAGCCAAAAATAATACTATATAAATGAATTAAGGAAGATAGATAATCCATAGAAAGTTGATAGTCCTACTATATTCAGCCATAATCAGACTAAAATTGGAGGTGCTATTGTTCATTGTTGTTCAGTGATTTTGGGCATGTCTAACTATTTGTGACTCCATTTAGGTTTTTTCTGGGGGGATAATAGAGTGCTTTGGCATTTCCTTCTCCAGCTCATTTTATGGATTAGGAAACTGTGACAAACAGGGTGAAGTGACTTGCCTAGGGTCACACAGCTAGTGTCTAAGGCTAGATTTGAACTCAGGTTTTCCTGACTCCAGGCTCACTCTACCCTCTGTACCACCTAGCTGTCCCTGTGGTACTTTTATCATCCCCACTTTACAGTTGAGGGAATTGAGGCAAAAAGAAGTTGCTTAAATGACTCATCCAAGGTCATGTTGCTAGTGAGTATCTGAAGATAGATATGAACTCAGGTCTTCCTTACTCTAGGTTCAGCACTCTATCCACTGTGGCACACAGCTGCCCCTTCTCACTTACGTGCTACTGAATGGTGCTCGAGGAAGTCGTACAGCCTTTCTGACTGGTGCATAGCAAAATTATTTTATTTCTTCTAAACTGGATCATCACTTCCTCATCCTGTCCCAAGTGGCTGTGATTGGTCATCTAGGAGAAGCCAGGAAGACTGTGGCTGAGACATGGTGAAGACTGTGTGTGTGAGAAGTGGTGGTGGTGGTAATTCATTTTCCTCAATACACCAAGTGGCTATTCTCAGCACCCTCCCAAATATTAAGTCTGTCATACTATATTAGAGAGTTAAGAGGTATGAGCTATCAATATGATATTATTTGTCCAGGTCTGCTTTCAGTGAGTGCCTATTAACAACCTGAACCTACTACCTTGAGAAGCAACTTTTGTTGGGGAAGGGTGTGTGTGTCACAGATAGGTTAATCTCTCTTGTCCTTGGTGATGTACTATTTAACATTTTATTAATGACTTAGGAGAAGCCCCAGAGGAAATTGTATTTATGTATTGTCCAAGGTGACAAGGAAGGATGCACAGTATGACAGGTAACAGATGTTTTAAAAGGAATGCTTGGTTAAGTATAGGGGTTTATTCTCTTGGGCTTTTGATGGCCCCTCAACTCTAAGATTCTGTGATCTTGAACTTCAGTCATCACTCCTTATACACTGAATACTGGGCTAGGCTCTAGGGATTCAGAGACAAAACTGAGGAAACCCCTTCCTCAGGGAGCTTACATTCCATGGGGAAGGAACACACACAGTTATGCAAATACAACACATATAAATGCAAACATGCATGTACACATCCACACATGTATGCATACATGTGCAGAACACAATTCTGGGGGATGAGGTAGCACTAAGAATTGAGGGAATCAAAGAGGTCTTCTTATATGAGATGGTATTGCAGCTGAGCTCTGAAAGGAGTAGGAGCTTGCAAGATTCAGAAACGGGGAGAGGAGACCATTCCAGACATAGAGAACAGCTTTTGCAAAGGTGGAGAGGTGAGAGATGTCTTGTCAACTTGGAGAAGTACAGAATTGTGGTCGGAGTGGAAGGGTGAAAGGTGGATTAATGTGTAAATGGTCTTCCTGATAAAGTGGAGCCAGATTCTGATCTCTACTCTCCTCTGCATTTGTACTCTTCTTTCCCCTCCATTTATAGTCACTCTTGTCCAAACCCTCATTTCCTCTGGCCTTGATTATTATATGACCATTCCTTCTATGATAATTCTACACTTTCAGTCTCTCCTCCATCCACTACATCTTACATACCCTTATCCAAGTCTTCTTAAAACCATGCCCCCTCTGGGGCAACTAGGTACAGTGGATAGAGCACCAGCCCTGAAGTCAGGAGAACTTGAGTTCAAATCCGGCCTCAGACCAAACACTTGACACGTATTAGCTGTGTGACCCTGGGAAAGTCACTTAACCCCAATTGCCTAAAGATTAAAAAGAACAACAACAGCAACAACAAAAACATGGCCCCTCTAATGCAAAATCTTTGTGATTCCCACAAGCCACCCCATAAATTCCAAGCCCAAGAATCTGACATTCAAGGCCCTTCATGTCAGACTGTATGAATCCTATTGGGTTAGTTTTAAGGCTTTTAGACTTACTTCAATTTATTTCATTTCTGCTTCAGTCATCACCTTTTGGCTAACATTGCTTCTGTAACTTCAAAGAAAATACTATAGAAATCTCAGGGACAGGTTCAATAATAGGCTCTCTCTCTCTCTCTCTCTCTCTCTCTCTCTCTCTCTCTCTCTCTCTTCTTCCTCCCTCTCTCTCTGTATCTTTATATTTCTATCTCTATCTCTCTGTGTTTCTCTCTCTTCCTCCCTCCTTTCCCTGTCTTTCATCCTCCCTCACTCTGCCTCTATATCTTTCTGTCTCTGTCTCTCTTTGTCTCTGTCTCTATCTCCCTTCCCCTCCCTCTGTCTTCTCCTCTCCTCCCCTTTTCTTTCTCTCTTTTTGTCTCTCTCCTTCTTACTCTTTGTGTCTCCTTCCCTCCCCCTTGCCTCTGTGTGCATATATGTGCTCCAGAGCACACATGCACACATACATGTGTGTATATGTGTGTATGTGCTTCCTAACTTTACTCTTTTGTTTTTCTCCTGACTATTCAGCAGTCCCATAGGTCCTGCTGTGCTCAAAAAATGGCAGCTGGGGAGATTTATGCGATCCAATAATCTCTGAACTGAAAACCGTGTGTGTCCTCTCATTGGGGGTCTTCAAGCAAGTGGCCAATTGTTGAGTAGACTGTGGTAGTGGGAATGCATTTTCAGGTACAGCTTGGACTAGATGACAGATTGGTTTCCTTGCAACTTTTAGGCTCTGGGATTCTTTGATCAGTCCCAATCTTTGAAGAATACATACAACTCACAAGCACTTCTAGCCTGTCACTCATGTTTAAAACGTAGGCTTTACAAACTATAGATCACAGCTTAATAGGTTTTCAAACTTACAAGCAATGTCAACAACCATGTGGTTCAATCCATATCTAAACAGAATAATCCCTTCCCAAGAAATGATAGTCCAGCCTCTGATGGATAATCTTTAGTGATGTACAACTCAACATTCTCAAGGCCAACCATTCTTTGGGATCACTGTAATTATTAGGAAGTTTTCTCTTATATTAAGGCAAAATCTGCCCCTTGCAACTTCAATCTGTTACTCTTCATTTCTTGATTTTGCCCTCTGGGTCCATGCAAAAGTCTAATCTTCTGTATGACAAACCTTTATAGACTTCAATAATGATGATGGCAATGATGATGATAACACTACAGTGTGCAAGTAGAATTTATATCTTATTTTAAAGTTGCAAAGTATTTGTATATTATCTCTTTGATGCTCAGAATGACCCTGCGAGGAAGGTGTTGTTATTGCCCCCATTTTACAGATGAGAAAACTGAGGCAAACAGAAGTTGTGACTAGTGCCTCAGGCAAGTCTGTAACTCACATCTTCCTGACTCCAAATGCAGTGCTCCATCTACCACACATTTTAGCTGCCTTGAACACAGCTATCATTTTCCCTATAAGTCTTCTCCTCTCCAGGTTCTTTGTTCCTCTAATAGATTTCCATAGCCACTCTAAGTGGGTCTGGATTTGTACTTTGGTATGCCTCATGCATCTCATAAGGGCCTGGGAGCATGGTAGGGGCTCAGTCTTTCTCTGTTGAATTAAAAAAAAAATGAATGGATTCATGGAAGAGTGAGTGGGAGATTGAAGATTTCCTGGAAGACTCGATTTACTCTGTGGTGTTTGGCTATCAGAATGTAAGGTGAAAGAACTGAGTTCAGAATAAAGCTCCATTTGCTTCATAATCAGCTTTTTCCATGTAAGCCCCAAGCAGTAGCCTTGACATTCCTGTATTTTGGATCACTTTCCCTTTGCTCATCATAGTACTTTTATCTCAATTCTGTGTCTGGGAGAACAGTCCAAACAGTGAGAAAATCATGCAGCTGATAAAAATGATGGGGTAAAGTCAAGTAGTAATCAAAATGAGGCAATTATGTAGTTGTTGAACCTTTAATTAAGAATTGTTCTCATGAAGACATTTTTTAGAAAAAAGTAATCATTTTAAGGAATTGATGCAAATTCAAACATTAAATGTTTTATGAAAATGCATCATTGCAAAAGGAAATTTGTTTAATTCTCCATTGAATGATTGTTCATCAGGATGACTATTGTAGGAATAGTTAATTGTAATGATAGACCTGGAAAAAGGGATATGTGCTAGATTTACAAATGAAAGGGCCATATATCTCATCAGCATCACCACTAACACTGTCTTTGGGTCCAGGGGAAAAACAAACAAACTTTTTTTTTTAATTCAATGCAATAATCATTTGTTAAACAGCTCCTATGTTTTATATACTATGCTAGGTGACAGTGATACAAAAACAAAGAAGAGATTATCTCTGATCTCAAAAAATTTACATTCTACTGGGAGAAAAAGCAGGTACACAGATAATGAGATTCAAATTAATTTCAAGGAGAAATGTTAACAACTGGGGAATTGGAAAGAATTTATGGAGGAGGTGTCCTATAGAAACTGGGTCTTGAAGGAAATTCTAAGTCTAGCTATAGGATTGGGGCAGGTATTATTGGGATGGTGAGCAATGCTAGTGATTATCTCTTTCTGGCATATCCTTTCATGAGGACAGGACCTCTCCCAGCTTCTCCACTGGCTCATGAATTTTACTTTGGTCAGCTTCCATACCTTCCTTAACAGCTTCCTAACTGCTCGGAAAGAAAACTTTTCTTTCAAATCTGCCCACAAAGAGAAAAAAAAAAGAACAATTCCCTGAGGAAACTGTGTGATTCCATATCAACTCCATTTTGCTTACAACCCATTTGTGTGTCTACAACTGCTCTAGATCCATTGTTGCCACCCGTTTCGGTGAAGTTATAAAAAATGTGAATCATCAAAGTCTCATTTTTTTCGCTCAGGAAAGGTCCCTACCATAATAAAAGAAGTGGGGAATGGGCATCACCATTTTGGAGCTTCCCTTAGATGAATTCCATAATACTTGAATTTGGCCTGGGCATACCTTAGGGCTTCAGAGTTCTGTCCTAAAGATCTCAGTAATGGAGCTCTGCTCCCCCTTCCCTGATTATTGCTGTCCATGGTTTGTGCTATTCCAATCATTCACTCCTCCACTCCTGGTCTCCAAAGGGGCGTTTTTCCAGGATCCCAGTTTTCACTCTCACATAGCACTGCTTTCACTCATAATAGAAGATGCAGGAGTTCTTCAATTTTTCCCCAGTCTCCAGTGTACTTATATCCATGTCACTCTGGCTCCACACTCTCAGATCTCTCTCTTTTCATGAGGTTTCTGCCCTCTTTTCTGCTTTAGGGTGGGATAGAGGCTAACCTTTATTCCCAGCCTAAATCTCTCCTCAAAGGACTGAGTAGAGGAATATTAGGAAATCTCCTACCTGTCAGCAGGTACTGAGTGCCAATATCCTATGACATAGGGATTATGATCTGCAGAAATGAGAAGGAAGCCTGTTCCCAGTATGGTGGATACCTTATGTAAATGCATGAAAGTTGGAGATGGAATAATGAGTTCAGAAATGACCTACTAAGGGATGATGCTAAGTGCTGGGGATACAAAGACAAAACTGAAACTGGTCATGCCCTCAGAGAGCTCACTTTCTGGAAAACTTCTAAAAATATTGTATCCAAATTCCAGAGTTCCTAGGTCAAGGAGAAAATATTGCAAGCAATCAGAAAAAAAAATTAAATATTGTAGAAATGCAGTCAGGATAACATAAGATTTAGCAGCTTCTACATTAAGGGACCAAAGGGCTTGGAATATAATGTTCCAGAGGTCAAAGGAGATAAGATTACGTCCAAGAATCACCTACCCAGCAAAACTTAGTATAATACTTCAGGGGGGGGGGAAATGGATATTCACTGAAGTAGAGGATTTTCAAGCATTCTTGATGAAAAGATCAGAGCTGAATAGAAAATTTGACTTTCAAATAAAAGACTCAAGAGAAGCATGAAGAGATCAACAGGAAAGAGAAACCATAAGGGACTTATTAAGGTTGAACTTTTTACATTCCTAATGGAAAGATGATATTTGTAACTCATGAGACCTTTGTCAGTATTACAGTAGTTGGAGGGAAAAAATTATATTTGTAGATAGATAGATAGAAAGATAGATAGATAGATAGATAGATAGATAGATAGATAGATAGATAGATAGATAGATGGACAGATAGCACAGGATGAGTTGAAGATGATGGGGTGATATCTGGAGAATAAAATTAAGGGGTGAGAGAGGATTATACTGGGAGATGGAGAAAGGGAGAGGTAGAATGGGGTAAATTATCTCACATAAAAGAGACAAAAAAAGGTTTTTAGAGTGGAGGGGAAGTGGGGGAAGGTGAGAAGAAAAGAGTGAATATTAATCTTGTTGGATTTTGCTTAAGGAGGGAATACCATACACACTCAATTGGGAATGGAAATCTATCTTACCCTACAGGAAAATAAGGGGAAAGGTGATAAGGGGGATGATAAAAGTGGGGCAGATTGGGGGAAGGGACAAACACTTCTGAGGAGGAACAGGGTCAAAAGAGGGAATAGAATAAATGGAGGGGTGGGATAGGATGAAGGGAAATATAGTTAGTTTTTCACAACATGACTGCTATGGAAATGTTTTGCATTACTATACATGTATAACCTGTGTTGAGTTGCTTGCCTTCTCAATGAGTGTGGGTGGGGAGGGAGGAAGGGAGAAGATTTGAAAACTAAAGTTTTAAAAACAAATGTTAAAAGTTGTTTTCACATGCAGCTGGGAAATAAGATATACAGGCAATGGGGTATAGAAATCTATCCTGTCCTATGGAAAATAGAAGGAGAAGGGGATAGGAGAAGGGTGGGGGAGATAGAAGGGAGGACAGATTAGGGGAAGGGGTATTCAGAATGCACAGTCTTGGGGTGGGGGAGGGAAGAGATGGGGAGAAAATTTGGAACTCAGAATTTTATGGAAGTGAATGTTAAAAAGCTAAAAATAAATTAATTTAAAAAATTAAATATGCATAGTTAAGATAAATTCCCATGTTGACCATGTCAAAAAAAATAGCTTACTTTCGAATGGATGGATTAATTGATTGGTTGTTGTCCTTTGTTCTGGAAGAGGACCAAAAAGATATTGCTATTTTAGGGTCAAGGTACAGTGAGTCCGACTGTATCTGATCAGACCAATATGAGCCTGGAAGGCTGTACCACAAGTCAGGCACAAACAGTCCATATGAACATTTGGAGTGGAGATGGCTCTACATTTGCACATCTCACTTTTCCTTTATGCTTCCGCTACTCTGCTTTGCTCATAGAGCACAGTGCCTTCCTTGATGCAGGCATGCCACACTGGGTGGTCCTGTGCCAACGTCTCCCTTTTCTTAAAGTTATTATTAAAGTTCTTCAGAAAGATATTGAGAATGTCCTTGTATCTTTTTTTTTTCTAACCTCTGTGTAAGCACCTGCCTTGTACAAGTTTTCCATAAAATAACCTTTTAGGTAAATGTCCATTTGGCATTCAAACAATGTGGCCAGCCCACTCTCTACAGTAGAGTTTGAATGCTTGGCAGTTTACTTTGAAAAAGGATTTCAGTATCCAGCACCTTATCTTGCCAACTGATGTTTAGAATCTTCCTAAGTAAAATTTAAATGGATTCTAATGGAAGAGAAATAATGTAAGATGAGGCTGGAAAGATACATTTAAATGAGATCGTGGATTTTACATTTTTTCCTAGAGACATAAGGGAAGCATTTCATGATTTTGAACAGTGCGGTGGCCTGGTCAGACTCATTCCTTACAAATACATTTTGGCAGCTTGTGTGTGGGATGTATTACAGAAAGCAGAGGTTGGACACCTAAGAAGTTATTCCAGTAGGCCAGAAAAGAAGCTTTGTCTTCATACTCTTAGTGCACATAATGGGAACTTAATAAATGCTTATTTGATTGTATCTCATCATCCTGAACTAAGGTTGTGGCTGTATGTGAAGATGAAAGAGAACAGATGTGAGGGAAGTGATGATAGAATCAAGCAGACTTGTCAATGTATCAGATTCCTGGAGCAAGGGGGAGGAAAGTGTCAAGGAGGGATATGAAGTGATGACTTGGCTGACTGTCCTCAACAGAAATAGCTACACTGGGGAGGGGAAGAAGGAGATGATGAATAATACATTTCACTTGAGGCACATTGGATCTGGGTTGCCAATGGGACATCAAAGTGGGGCTATCCTGCAGGCAGGCAGTGATGTGTAAATGGAATTTAGGAGACAGGCCAGTGCCAGATATCGACTCTTTTAGCTTTGTTCTTGGCCTCTGAAGGCAGAAGCAGGAGCAATGGCTGACAGTGGCAAAGAGACTGCTTTAGGTTGGGTGACAGAAAGGAAGCTGCTTAATATTTAGAGTCACTAGGAAATGGAATGGGCTAATTTCAGGGCAGTGAAGCTACGGAAGCAGAGGCTGATTAACCATTGGTTAGTTTCTCTTGTACTGCCTTTTCAGGCATGGATTGGTCTACAGGGCCATACTGAGATTTCTTGTAATTAAAAAAAAAAATCTGTGATTCAGCATTCCTCCAATGAAAATAATGGTGCATTTTGGATTTTATGCATCTGAACAACATTTTGTCATCATAACTAGCCCTTGAGGTGTGTAGTGTAATAAGAACAGCAGTAATAATTGTTATTATTTCATTTTAGTAAATGTAGAAAGTGAGTATCTGAAAGGTTCAATATCCTGCCTTACACTACCCAGGTAAGTAGGATTGGGTGCTAGATCCCTTGATTACTCCAGATCTCCTCACCATACTACTAACTCAGCCTTCAACGCTCAAACCCCTTCCCACTTCCTTTAGCCTTCTCTCCCCTCTGAATGGAGAACTTGAGGGTAAAGCAGTAAACTCCTCCCAAAGCCTTCCTGTACAGATGGTAGCATCTGTACTTTCCACTGCACTCCACTTACCAGCTGCAGCTCTGCTTCAGCTCCACTCAACAAAATCCGCCCTCTCCCTGTCCCCTGGTGTTCTTTTGGCCAGGCCCCTTTCAAGCTTCCTTTTAGGCGTTTTCTTCCCTCATTAGATTGTAAGCTGCTTGAGAGCAGGAATGTCTTTCTTTTTCTTATTTGTCTCCTCAGTGCTTAGTACAGTGACTGGCACATAGTTGATTAATAAATGTTGCTTAATAAACATAGTTGCTTAATAAATATTTATTGAATTGAATTGAATTGAATCAAGTCCAATGCTCAATCTAAACCTGTAGTTCCAAAAAGGTCTTGGTTAACTGAGAATAATTAAGGCTTTTTAGTCATATATATTTGCACAGGATCCTTATATAATATCAGCTCATGGTACTTTCAATAATTTTTTTTTTAATTTTGAGTTGCTATTCTATGACTCAAAGTTGTATATAATCTGAAGGGTAATGGAAAGAAGTAGACATAGCTTATCACACATTACCAATGATCGTCATGGGGGAGAAAAAAAAAAGGTGGGCTATACATGTAGGGAATGTGAGAGATCCTAAGTGGATGCATTTAGTGCTGAGAGGGACCTCAGAGGCCTCGGCATTTTTCAAATGAAGAGAATGAGACATAAAGTGACTTGCCCAGAATCACACAACTAGTAAGTGTCTGAGGTGGGATTTAGAACCCAGGTCTTCCATACAAAGGTTTAGTGCCCTAGGCACTCCACTGGACGTGCAAAACACACTCCTAGTTTATTCTACAACATTCCCAAGTGCAGCAGGAATATAATTTGGAAATCTTCAACAAAATAAATAAAAATAACACAGAAAATAGATAATGTTGATTTGTAGTTTTTTCTAAGTTAACATGTGGCAACAGGGATTCTTATTATGATTTAGTTGTCCCATTTCTAGTTGTTTGACACCATCCTAGGGTATTACTCTCTCTTTCAGACATACAACTTGAGAATTACACTAGTATCCATAAAATATTAAAAGAAGCAGAAGGATGTCTTCTGCATGTTATGGTAGATATCTACCAATGATTTATGGAAAGATGTGGACAAAAATTACTTATTCTGAGTTAGTGTCTATGGCCTGCAATCTGTACTTTAGTATTATTGAAATCCTTAAGTATAAATACAGTGGACATTATATAATTGGGCATATATTTGATTTCCTTTATGATTCTATGTATTCTAAGATTTCCTGTTTTTTAAAACATGATTCTGAGATGGGTTCACCAGACTACCAAAGGGGTTAATGATAAATTAAAAAAAGTTAAGAATCCCTGGTAGAAGGAATTAAGGGGGTTAGTATTCCATTCTATTTTTATGACCTTAGACAAGTCATTTCTCTTCACTGGGACTCAGTTTCCTCAACTGGAAATGGATAGGTTTAGACCATAAGCACTCCAAGGCCCATCCCAGCTCAAAATGTCATCTATGAGCCTAATGCACATCCTTTAAACGGGATGCCTTTATAGGTACCAGAGCTACTTCCTGCCAGATGTCTAATGGAATTCTGTTGATCTCAGCAGCCTCAGCAAAGTGCAATATTTTCCAATAAGTCAAACAAACACATTGGGCAGCCTCAACATACCAGTGGAGAAATGGATGAGTATCTAGTTGAAAAGAGTTGAGGTAACCTTAATTAATGGAAAACCATAAGCCATGTTTCCCACTCATTAATCAGACAGAGGCAAGGCATCTCACTCAGTTATCTAAAACCAAATTATAGTGGCTAACAGCAAGAGCCTGATACCCAGACAGTCCTCTGAGGGCCCTGGGCATCGCAAAACAGACTCTTTTGACCCTGAGTGTACCACTGTGGGAAGAAAGAGGGAAATGGGAAAATGACTGCTTGTTTTGTCTCTCATGGATAGATGATCTTCTGTGTGCCTGCCCATTGCCAGAACCCTGAGATCTGCCTACGGCCCTCACACCTAATCAATCACCTATCCATACAGTTCAGAGATTATAGCTTCTAATTTGCTGCTCCCGCCCAATACTTCGTGACCAGATAATGACATCAGGCAAGGAAGAAAAAAATAAAGCAAAAAAATAAAAGAAAAGCAGATCTTCATTAGTGGCCTCCTGCCTTCTAGCATAAACTCGTAATAACTTTTGATGAATGGACGGCCATTTGTCAATGATAAGGCAGATTGGCGGGGCTGTCATCTCTCAACAAGCCAACTTACCCTCCAAAGATGATAAGATGCTTATCTGGGAGCTGCTTATTAGAAGTCAGTTATACTCAACCTTGGGGTCTACTTGCCATTTTTTATTAGTCAGGCTTGTTTTCTCTGGCTCACTCTGGCCTCCTGAGCAAGATGAATCGCATCTGAAAAGTCTCCTCCCCAAAAATATTTGCTACAATTTATCTCTTTCCCAGTGAATGTCTGCACAAGTAGTTGCTATTTTATGGGCAACAAAGCACATCTGAGAATGGAGTTTATTTCTTTAGAGACCATTTTTTAAAGTCCCTCATTTTCCAAAAGTTGAAGGGATTTTGCCATGGCCACAGAGGAGCTAAGCTTTAGGGGTAGTTTTTTGAAATGTAGGCCTTTAATTCCAGAATGGGACTCTCTCCCCTGCACTAAACTGCCTTCTACTGTTTCCCTGTCTAGAAAATGGAAGGATCAGACTACATGACCTCTATGGTCCTCTCTAGCCCTAAGTGTATGATCCTCTGAAGGAAAAATCTAGATGTATGGGCTACAGCCAGAACGGGAAGGGCTTTGACTGCCAAAGTGAAGAATTTGTATTTAATTCTAGAAGTGAAGTGCTGACCTGAAGAGAAGGGGTCAGAGACAAACACCATCACTGGCTTTGTGGTCATATAACCCATATCAGCCTCAGTTTCTTCCCTGTCAAATAAGGCCAATGATTCTTATGCTGCTGCCTTCTCAGGGCTATTGTGAAGAAAGAACTTGGCATGCCTCAGGGTATCCCATAAATGTGATGTCGTTACTGTGAATTTTGTCTAAATTGTCTGCTGTGCATCTGGATTGGAAGGGAAGTCCTTTTGTTTGGTGTGTTCATTCTATTGAGACAACTTCACTGTTTTTAACAAAAGATTATGGGGAATCCTGAAGTTAATGTTTTATCCTGCCTCAACCTGCCGTCAAAATTGCCCAAGAAGCAGGCTTCTGGTGTCTGCCGTGTCCGATCCATTATTAATCATTGTAAATCTGGAATAATCTCTGCTAACATATTTTGTGCACTACAAATATATTTGTGCCAACCCTCTCTAATAAATCTTATGTCAAGCCAGCTATTGTCTCTCTCTTCAAACAGCATTTCCCAGCTGAAATATTTAAACAATATATGGCAATAATAAAAAGTGCTTGCTGCAGTCACTTTTGTTTTAGAAAAGCAGGCCATGCTAGGTAGCAGATTTACTGCTTGCAGAAGGCTCCATTTGGGGCAGTATTTTGATTCTAGTGGGTGTTTTTAAGTCCCTAGGAGTCATTAGGGAATTTAATATTCATTCCTAACTTTACACAGAAAGAGAGAGGCAACATTTTTACCAAAACACGAGAATATGTAATTACCTAGAAAATGTACCTGGGAAAGAAATGAGGTTTTCCTACTGAAATCATGGCATCTTGGTTCTGCTGGTTTTACCACCTGTGTGACCTTGAGCAAGGCCCATCTGTGACTTGGCACATCAGTCAATCAACAAATTGTTATTAAGAACCTGTCATGTACCAGCCAATGTACCAGCTACTAGAGATGAAAAGAAAGGCAAAAACACAGCCCCAGCGCTCAAGGACCTCACGTTCCAAGGGGTGAAACAACATGTAACCCGTAACATACAGTACAAATAGAAAGTGACCCCAGAGGAAAGATGGGGCAGGGAAGGGGAAAAAACAAAATGAAACAGAATAGGCCTCCTGCAGAAAGTGGGATGTTAGCTGAGTCTGGAAGGTAGTCAAAGAATCCAGGAAGAAGAAGTAAGAAGGGCAAGCATTTTGGATTTGGGATATAGCAAGTGAAAATGCAAGTTAGAGTTAGAAAATGGAGTGTTAAATTTGAGGAATAGTAAGAAGGCCATTGTGGCTGGACCACAGAGAATCTGGAGGGGATTAAATGAGAAGACTGAGGGGCTTCAAATACCAAACATAGGATTTCATATTTGATTCTGGAGACAACAGAAAGGCACTGGAGTTGATGGAGTGGGGGAGCATATGTATGACGTTGTCAAGCCTATGCTTTGATTTCCCCACGTGTAAAATGATAGAGTTAGTCTAGATTATCTTTAATGTTCCTATCAACATCTCTAAATCCTTGGAAATCTCCTGATCTCTCTCCCTCATTCTGTCTTTCTCTCTTGAAATCCTAGCAACAACAGCTACAAAGAACCACTGAATCATGGGATCTTGGGGTTTGAAGGAACATCAGAGGTCATCTGTAACTCAGTCAATTAACATTTATTAAGTGCCTTGTTATGTGTCAGGCACTGGGCTTAGCCCTGGAGACAAAAACAAAATGCAAAAGACAGTCTCTGCTCTTAAGGAGCTCACAGTCTAATGGGGGAGAAAACATGCAGACAATCATGGACAAACAAGCTATGTGTATACAGGATGCATTGGAGATAACTCTTGTATCTTCCCTCTGCTGGTGTTCTCCAATGCATCCCGTATACATGAATGCAACATCGATAATGTTGATTTGTGGTTTTCTAAGTTAATGTGCAGCCCTCAGGAATCTGTTTCAATTTGAGTTTGACATCACTGTTTTACATCCACATATCATATTTTCTAGCCATTCATAATTTGAATCCCACTTAATTAGTTAACAAGTATCAATTAAGTGCCTACTATGAGCCTCATGCTGTTATAGGCTTGGGGGATATAAGTACAAAGAAGGATACTCCCTACTTCTAAGGAGCTTCCTTCAATTTGCAGAAGTTCTAATTGTGAGACAATTCTTCCTTATGCTGAGTTGAAATCTCACTCCCTGCACTTCCTCCCTGCAGCATACTGCTTCCTCTTAGAAGTACCCCAAGTTTTATTCAAGTTTTAACCCACCTGCTATCTCTTGAGATCCTTATTGATGTTTTCTTCCTCTGACTCAGATTATCATGTGGTCTGTTTATATCTCGTACTTTTCCAGTAGTAAATCTCTCGAGGGTAGGGGTTATTTTGCTTTCATTTATTGAATCTACAATGCATAGCATAAAGATTGGTCCATAAAAAGGTCCTCAATAAATGTTTAATAGATTGGATTGGCCACTCAATAGGGAGATTCAGGACCTTTGTCCAGCAATCTTCAAAGCTTTGAATTGATGTATTTTCTTCCATGCTCTTACCTTCTAACTCTTTGCCTAAGTGATGAAGCAGTATGGAATAGCAACAAAATCACTGGCCGTGGAATCATAAAGACTAGATTCAGATCCCATGTCTGACGTCTACTAGATGTCTGACCTTGGGAAAGTCACTTGAACTCTTGGGGCTTCAGTTTCTCCATCTGAAAGCTGAGCAGGGTTGCACTAGACAACCCCCAGGTCCCTTCCAGTTTTCAATCTATAATGATGCCAAACCTTTGTACTCCACCATATCCTTATGGAGTGACATCAAAATTGTCTTCAAAATATGAATGTTTGCTACGCAGAAGAAGGACTGGGTTAATTCTGTTTGTCCCTGAAAGGCAGAACTAGGGGGCAGCTAAGTGGTGCAGTGGAAAGAGTACTGGCCCTGAAGTCAGGAGCACCTGAGTTCAAATACGACCTCAGACACATGATACTCACTAGCTGTGTGACCCTGGGCAAGTCACTTAACCCCTATTGCCTTGCCAATACATAAATAAATAAATGAATAAATAAACATAAACAAATAAATGAATGAATGAATGGATAGATAGACATAGATAAATAGATGAATAAATAAATAAAAGGCAAAACTAAGAGTAATAGAAATTTAAAAAAAGAAAAGCAAATTTAAGATTGACATCAGAAATAATTTCTAATTTAATAGAGGTATATATGGAAGGGCCTATTGCCTTGGAAAGTAGTAGGTTCACCATCATAAGAACTCTTGATGGACAGCCTGGGTGGCCACTAACTGGGGATATTTTAAAGATGCTGTTTTTAAGGATATATTATTCAGGAATGGATTCTATAGGCTGGGCAGTTGAAGTCCTTTCTAATAATTAAGAACAACAATAACAATATAATAGTTACCAATATAAGTATTGTAAGATTACAAACAGCTTTATAAGTATCTCATTTGATCCTCACAACAGCCTTGGAAATTAACATCCCCTATTTTATTGTCCCCATTTTACAATACTGAGATTTTGTGATTCTGGAAGTGGATTCGTCGTCCACTCATTTTTGGCAGCTAAATGGCACAGAAGAGTGTTAGTCCTGGAGTCAAGAAAACTTGAGTTCAGTCCAGTGTCGGATACTTCCTAGCTATATGATCCTGGGGAAGTCACTTAACCTCTACCTCGTTTTCCTCAACTGTAAAATGGGGATGAAATAGCATCTACCTCACTAGATTGCTGTGAGGATCAAACGAAATCGTATTTATAAAGTGCTCAGCCTAGTGCCTGGCAGTCTGGTAGGTAGTATCTATGTGCTTATTCAGTTCCCTTCTTCTAAGAATTCATGATCCATAGACACTGAGGCCCCAGACCTTACCTCCCTCTGGAAATCAAACTCTCCAAAAGAAGTTCTCTGTGGACTAAAGCACTCATTGTCCCCACCAAGCAGACTTTCAAGGGTTTCTGTGCAGAAGACAGATGCTGAAAGAAATCACATCTTCATTGTTAGCAAAGGAAGTGGATTTCATTGAGTACGGGCGATAGGAGAAGGGTATGAGCAAATAAGGAGGGTAAAACTTACAGCTCATACCACACCAGGTAATTTTGTTGCTGTTTTTGTGAAATAATTATCAGTCATTAATGATCATTAGCACTGGTAATCAACAGGAGGAAGCTTAGTGGGAGGTGCAGGAAGCACCAGTTGTTTTATTGCCTAGCGTGAGAAACCTATAGCGAGCCCATAGGAGTGTCTGGATGAAATCAACATATCCATATGTTCATCTATAGAACCAGATATAGATAGACATAGACATCTACTGTGTATATCTGTGTATGCATACATGCACATATGTATTCATTTATATATATATATACATATATATATACATATATACATATATATATATATATATATATAAATGTATGTGTGTATATGCCTATATGCACATAGGTACTGAATATATTTTCTGTATATATACACACACAAAAAAAATGTGTGTCTGTGTGCATATAAATTCCTTTGCTCCCAACCATCCCAATGAGTACAGCTAAATCAGAGGACCTCCCCATGCTTTCCTCATTGATCTTGTAAGCATTTAATGTGTAGAACAAGAGGGAGAGACATCAACCGCCAGCTATTTATGCATAAATTGAGGCTTCCGTTCTAACCATATCATTATACTTATTGGATGGCTGCTGAATTCGTTGGTGGTTGTTAGCACATCAATTCCATTGACACGTCACTATATTATCTTGTGTGGAGGTGTGAATACACTTACTCTTTATAATTTTTTTTTTGAAAGATTGAAGCAGGCAGTCCTGGGAGAGGCTTCAGAGAATACCTAGTCCAACCTTCTCTTTTGGCAGACAGGAATAATAATAATAGCCAACATTTATAGAGTACTTCCTATGTGCCAGATACTCTGCTAAGTACTCTATAATTATTATCTCATTTGATACAACAGCTCTGTAAGAGAGGTGCTTTTATTATCCCCATTTTGCAGATGAGAAAACTGAGAAAAAGTTGAGTGATTTGCCCAGGGTCACACAGCTAGTAAGTATCTGAGGCTGTATTTGAACTCAGCTCAACCTGATTCCAAAGACAGCTGAGTGCCACAGTGGATAGAGAACTGGTGTCAGAAAGAGCTGAGTTCAAATCTGGCCTCAAACACTTACTAGCTGTGTAACCATGAACAAGTCATTTCATCCTGTTTGCCTCAGTTTCCTCATCAATAAAATGGAAGAAAAAATGGCAAATCACTGCAGCATTTTTGCCAAAAAACCCCAAATGAGGTCGTGTAGAGTAAGACATGACTGAACAGCAATGACATCTTGATTCCAGGGTTAGTATTAAACAGAAAGGCTGGGATTCCAATTCAAGGCCTTTGACACTTGGATACTGCTGACTATGCCACTGCACATATGCATACAGTAGGTTTGTACCTGAAAATTAAACCATGCTCAAATACAACTTTAAGTCATTAAAAATACTTTTTGATGCATTTATTTTTCAATATTTCCCACCTTCTTTCCTGACCCAGAAAACCAGCTTTAATATCAAAGAATTGAAAAAAAAATAACAACTCTCATGAGGACAAGATTAGTTTGGCAGATACATAATATGAGGTAGCATTTGTATTCTTTGTTGTTCAACCTTTCAGTCATGTCTGACTCTGCATGTCCTCATTTGGGGTTTTCTTGGCAAACATACTAGAGTGGTTTGCCTTTTCCTTCCTATTTTATAGATGAGAAAACTGAGGCAAACAGGGTTAAATGACTTGCCTAGGGTCACACAGCTACTGTGTCTAAAGCCAGATTTGAACCCAGGGAGATGAATCTTCCTGCCTTCAGGCCTGGCACTCTATCCACTGTGCCACTTAGCTGCCCCTGCATTTCTATAACTCTTTACAGATATTATCTTTTTTTCCCTATTTTTACAACAACCTTGAGAAGAAGGTGCTATTATAATTCCCATTTTATAAATGAGGAAACCAAGGCAGACATAAGTGAAGTGACTTTCCCAGCACAGGTGAAGGGACTTTCCCAACATGACCCAGCTAGTTAAGTCTCAGAGGCTAGATTAAAACTCAGGCCCTTCTGACTCTGACACCAACACTCTCCATTGTGTCACCTAGCTGTATATCAACCAAGTCTAACAGCATACATACTATGCCACGCCCAGTCTCTCACTTCTTCAAAGAAGGGTACAAGCTACATCTTTGTATCTCTTTGGGACTAAATCCAACCATTAATGTTATATGGTGTACTTTAAATTAGCTTTTATTTTATTATTGTCTTGGGGGAATCATGTTGTAAAGTGAGTTTTTACCTCCAAATTAATTTTTGAGGAAGCCAGATTTTGATAGATTTTATTGACTGCTTTAAAATTGAGAGTTGGATGGCTATACTTATACACATACCCTTACTTAAGAATTTGGAAAATGAAGTTGATATAAAAGGGATGCCTTCCCCTGCCCCCAGTGACATTTACGATGTGGTAGAGCAATTATATTGCTTTTTTAAAAAAGTGTGTTAGGTAATACAGAGATTGTTTGAATAGTAACAAATACAAGCATAAGGCAAGCTGACCCAAAAGATCCTTAGAAGGGAGAACCTCTTGATTTTAGAGACAATTAAGGCCCTAAGGATGACTTTGTCCAAGGTCACACAGAGAGAAAGAAATAGTATGATGCAGTAGGAAGAAAAAAATAAACAAATAAAATAGTGTATGTAGCGTCAAAGAATGTGATTCAAATCCTGACCCTGGTACTCGCTACTTGTATCACCTAGGGTACATAATTTCCCATCTCTGGGACGCTGTTTTCTTATCTGTGAGATGAAGGAGTGGGGCTAGCTGGCCTGTGGGTTCCCATCCAGCCCCAAATCTATAATCTTATGATCTCAATCTTGATGATCTCAAGATCTTCACATTTCTCCACCTGAATTCCCTCATTTGTAAGTTGAACTAATTGAATTAATCTGTCTAAGGCTGCTTTCAGCTCTAAATCTATGATCACATGTTTTCTGACTCTAAATCCATGTTTTTCCTTAATACTCTCAACTTTGTACAAATATAACAAGAAAACAAAACAAAATAATAACATAAATAATAATAATTACATGGAACTCACACAAAAAATAATCCAAAAGGGTCACACATCATTTGGCAAATGCAAAATAAACATTTCTGTCTCCCCATAGGGGCAGAACCACATTTTTCTATTCCTTCAGACCATAACCTAGATAAATAAATAAGGAACACTGTAAGACAAAATTCTGTATGGTCCTCCCATGGGCAACAGAGAAGTCCCAGTTGATTCCCAGACTCACAATGAAGATCTGCTTATATAAACTGTGAATGAAAGAATTTCTCTGGATTTCTCAAACTTACTTCAGTCTACGTCATCATAATCACACATAACTATGGCCTTAGCACTAAGGATTATCTCTGGTAGTAGTGGCATGTCATTTCTCCCTTATTCGTCCTGGATGTAAAATGAAGGCTTTTCAGCTCTCTTCCTCCTCTAAGTCAATGAGCCTATGAGCAATTCTGTCAACAAAGAAGCCACATAACTAGTCTCAGAGTCTTCATCTGTTGCAGGAGAAGTTTGAATTAGATGATGTCTCAGATTTCTCCTCTTTGACATCTAATTTTTTATAATTCTATGATACTGGTAGGGATTGATGAAGTGATTCCAGTAGAAATAAGGCATTCCTCTTTCATGGTATTGCCACCTCCTGCCTCCATGCTTTTGTGTGAGAAATTGTGTTCCTTTATTGAAAGAACTTGGGCTATTGGTCCCATGTGGAGTGAAGTTTCTCCTTACCTCTGCCTCTTAGAATCCCTTACTTACTTCAAATCACAAATACAAGAGGACTTGCCTTGTAACCTCTCTCTCTTTCTGTCTCTCTCCCTCTGTCTCTGTCTTTCTCTCTCTCTCTGTCTTTCTCTCTCTCTTTGTCTCTGTCTCTCTGTGTCTCTGTCTGTCTCTCTCTTTCTCTTAATTCATATGGACTTACTATTTGTATATGCAGTACCACTCTGTCAAGCAGATTATAATCTCCTTGAGGGCAGGGCCACTTTCATCTTTTATTTCTTGTATCTTCAGCAGTTAGCACAGTGCCTTGCACAGAATAAAGTTGAATTGAACTGAATTTGGAAAATGGACTTTTGGAAGGATGAAATCTGAGACTGTGAAAATGAATGAGGATGACAGCAGTTTCTGATGCTACCAGTACTTCTTTTCCTGTAGAGAAAAAAAACCCACAATGCTCCTTTCTAGTTGTTTCAGTCTCTGATAGTGCCCTTGGTCTCAAATGTTTCCAGGTCCCTCCTGCCCTACTCTGAGGTCCATTTAATGACTGTAAAAATAACTTTCTGTCCCTCTGGGCTCAGTCCACTCATCAGACAGTGCATGTTGGGTTCCAAGGCAGATTAATGGCCCACGGTTACCTGCATGATTATTTCTAATGGGCTGATTTGAGAAATAAGATATTAATCGCTGTCACACACTGGGCTAACATCATTGCAAGGCAGCAGGGAAGCTAGCATCTGCTGCTCACATTTTCTTGGATATATTTGCCTAAAAAAAGGTTCACATTTGTTCTGACTGGAAATTATTATCTTTTTTAGCTGAAATAATGGGTGCAAATGTGGGGTGACCAATTGAAGTTTGGGTTGAAATTTCCTTCTTTTTTGTCTCCTTCCACCTTTCATCCTCTCCTTTTTCCTGTTTCATACACAATTCCATATATGCATTCATGTGTGTATATATGTATTTTATGTGTATTTGTGCATGTGTGTTTAAGGCAATCATGGCTGTAAATGACTGTAGATACACATAATATGCATATATAGTGTACAAATATATAATAAATATGCAACAAAATCATATACATGTATAATTAACATTCTATGTAATGTATACATATACAAATAAAATAATGATATTGTTGGATAGATAGATAGATAGATAGATAGATAGATAGATAGATAGATAGATAGATAGATAGATGGCTAGCTGGCTGGCTGGCTGGCTGGCTGGCTGGATATCCAACCCAGCTTCCATTCAGGTATTAAAGTGATTTTCTTAAAGTACAAGTCTGACCACCCCTTCTCCTCTTAATATATTTCAATGCCTCCCTACCACCCTACCACCTCTATGGCTTTCAAAACCCTTCATAACTTAGCCTCCGCCCTCACCTTTCTATTTTTTTTAGCATGCTTTCCTCCCTGCCACATAATTTTTGATCCCACAATGCTAACTTCCTTGCTGTTTCATGAACAAAGCACTCTATTTCTCAACTCTGAACCTTTTTTCTAAGTGTCTCCCAAGCCCATAATACTCTTCATCTGCATATCTGCCTACTGTCATCTTTGGCTTCCTTTAAGTCCCAATTAAAATCCCATATTCTAGAGGAATGTCTTCCTTCTTTTAATTATTTCTTATTTATCCTATATAGAGTTTATTTGTACATATTTGTTTGCTTGTTGGCTTCCCCCACATTAGATTGTGAGCTCCTTGAGGGCAGGGACTGTCTTTTGACTCTTTCTGTATCCTCAGTGCTTGGAAAAGTGCCTCTCAAATAGTAGACATTTAATAAAACTTTATTTACTTCAAAAGTTTATTGAACTCCATGTCTATATCTATATTACATACACTAATATAGTTATACTTTATAACTATATATTTAGTTATCTACATCTATAAAGATATTTATAGATATATATCCCATATCTATCTCCAACCTATACATCCATCTATCAATCTATGTATCTATCTACCTATCTCTTTCTTCTTTCTCTTCTTTCTTCCATTTCTCTCCCTCTCTCCTTCCTTCCTTCCTTCCTTCCTTCCTTCCTTCCTTCCTTCCTTCCTTCCTTCTTTCTTTCTTCCTTCCTTCTTTCTTTCTTTCTTTCTTTCTTTCTTTCTTTCTTTCTTTCTTTCTTTCTTTCTTTCTTTCTTTCTTTCTTTCCTTCTTTCCTTCTTTCTTTCTTGAATTATGTATGGTACAGGCAGAAGTGGTGGGGAGGAATGTACATGTACAATTGATCCCCTTAGTAGAATTTAAGGTCTCCAAGAGGGAGTATTATTTCACCCTTTGTTCTAGTATCCCCCATTGTCTTGAGTGCCTGAGATAAACACTTATGAATGGATTGATCATTAGAGTGATGCATTGAAAAATAATTTATACAACAGGGATTTGTGACTTCCTTTCTGTGGAAATTGCTGCTGGGTCTTCTGACTCTTCCAGCCTTAGAGAGATGTCTTGGACACTGGGAAAGCAAATGACTTGCCTAGGGTCATATAGCCAATATCTGTTGGAGGCAGAACTTGAAACTTGGTCTTCTTGACCTAAGTCAAGGTAGCTAACTATTAAACCATCCTTTCTCTTCATGAAATTATTGAATCTCAGACTTTGAGAAATCGTGTTGTCTTTCCCCTTACTCCATCTCAATGTTTGCTGTAAGATTCCTGAGACATTTGACATCTTGAAGTTAAGACATACTGGGACCCTTTGTCCTATTGAGAGGTAGCATAGTGCTAAGAAAGTACTGGGCTTTGAAGCCGGTGAGACCTGGGTTTGAATCCCAGCTGCAGTATTTCCTAGCTATGGGAAAGTTAGCTTACTTTCTGGAGTCTGTTTAGCTTTCTGCAAAATGGTGCTTCTAGTTCTTTGTATTATTGAGAGGAAAGCCCTTGATAAACTTCAAAGAGCTACTCAAACCAGAACAGCTGTCATCACTCTTAATCATTATCGTTGTCTTTTTGAAAGACAATAAAGAGAAGTTCTAATTAGTTTGGGCCATAGTAGGAAAAAGGACAGAAAAGAAAAATGGAGCCTCTGAATCAGAAAGAATAGCAGACAATTTATACGGTCACCTAATTCAGTCCATTGAATGGGGCTGTACACACCTGCTCTCTGCTAAGCTTTGTGCTAAAGGATGGAGACTCAAATACAAAGTCAAATAGCAGTCTCAGCCCTAAAGGATCTTAAATTCTATGGGGAGTGGGGTGGATAGGAGACATTATGGATCTAGTACGTCAATATAAAATATGTAAAAAGTAAATGCAGCTAATCTGGCAGAGAAGGGGAACACTAACAACATGGGGGATAAGGAAAGGCCCTTTGGAGAATGTGGGATTTGATTGTCTTGAAGAAAGACAGTGATTCCAAGTGGTAGAAGGGATGAGGGAGAACTCATATGAGCAAAATTTATTCAGCCATTCTCCATTTGATGAGCACCCCCTCAATTTCTGGTTCTTTGCTACCACAAGAAGAGCACCTATAATAATTTCTTGTATATATCAATCAATCAATCAATCAATAAACACTTATTAAGTGTCTACTCTGTGCCAGTCACTATACTAAGTCCTGGGGATGCAAAAGACAGTCTCTGCCCTCAGGGAGCTTACAATCTTATGGGGAGACAACATGCTAACAAATATGTATAAAGCAAGCTATATATAGGATAAGTGGGAAATAATTAAAAGAGGGAAGGCACTAAAAGTAAAAGGAGTTGTGGAAGGCTCTTGTGGAAGGTGAGATTTTAGTTGAGACTTAAGGGAAGTCTAAGGGGTATTTTGGGGCAAAGGGTCTGCACTTTTGGGGCATAGATCCCTTTTAATCTCTAAAATGACTGTACTAGTTCAAAGCTCTACCCAGAGTACTTAGATACTCCAGTTTCCCCACAGCCCCTTTCACCATTTGCTATTTTTCTTTCTTGTCAACTTCGTCAGTCTTATGAGTTTGAGATAGAACCTCAGTGTTTTAATTTTCATTCCTGGAGTTATTAATGATTTGGATCTCTCCTCTCCTCTCCTCTCCCTCTCCCCTCCCCTCCCCCCTCCCCTCCCCTCCCCTCCCCTCCCCTCCCCTCTCTTCTCTTCTCTTCTCTTCTCTTCTCTTCTCTTCTCTTCTCTTCTCTTCTCGTCTCGTCTCGTCTCGTCTCGTCTCGTCTCGTCTCGTCTCGTCTCGTCTCTTCTCTTTCCTTTAGCAAGAGTATGATAATTCACATTCAATACTCTATTTTGTTTGTTATAGCTTAAAAGACCTATTTTTTTGATGTTCAATTTCATATTTTTAAAAGAAATGTGTAAGGACAAAAACTTCCTCTAAATTCAGAAACACTTTAAAATGACCTGTTAATTATTTTATTAAATGGCCACCACTGTAGTTTGGTCCCTCACCAGCTTCCTTCTCAACTATTGCAATGCCATCTTACTCAGACTCCTGTTTGTCAGTTTCTCTCCTTCTACTAACTATGTTCCTCACAGCTGCCAAAACAGTCTTTCTAAAGAACAATTCCTGTCTCATTTTTCCCCTGCTCAAGTACCTGCAATGGTTCCCTAATGATGCTAGTATAAACAAAATGTCTTCATTCGGGATCTTTAAGCAAAAAAAAAAATGTTTAATGCTTATTAATAAGTTTTGTTTTATATTATCTTTAATTTTGAAGATATCATTCCCCTTTCCCTACATAGAGATCTATCACTTACAACAATGAATTAAAAATAAAAAGAGAAGAAAAAAAGGTAGTTCAGTGAACTGACCAACACATCGACTGAATTTGGCAGTATATAGAACATTTCACATCCATAGTCCTCTAGCTCAGGGCAGCATGGCTCAGTGGATACAGCATAAACGTGGAGTCCAAAAGTTGCTTGTTCAATCATTTTTTAGTCGTATCTAACTCTTCAGCGATCTCATTTGGAGTTTTCTTGGGAAAGATACTGGAGTCTTTTGCCATTTACTTCTCCAGAGCTCATTTTACAGATGAGAAAACTGAGACGAACAGGGTAAAGTGATTTGCCCAGAGTTACACAGCTAATAAGTGGAGTCAGAAAAACCTGAGTTCAAATCTAGACTCAGATACTTACTGGCTACATGACCCTACCCTAATCACTTCACCCCTGTATTCCTCAGTTTCTTCATCTATAAAATGAAGATAATAATAACCTCTACACCACAGGGTTGTTGGGAGGATAAAATTAGATAATATTTGTAAAAGAGGTTAGCATAGTGCCTGGCATGTAGTAGTTGCTTAATAAATGCTCATTCCTTTCCCCTTCACTTCTGCAAAGTAGAGAGGGAGAAACATTTTCTCATCCTTAGTCAGAGATGCAATTTTTCCTATCAAATTACCTAACCCTCATTTTCTTCTATTTACTTATGTCATCTTTCTAAGTACATTATTCTGGCCATTTTTTCTATTGTTTTCCCACTTCCACGTATTTCACTTTGCATCAGTTCATGTAAGTCTTCCATTTACCTTTGTGTTTAAAGTCCTTCTAAACCTTGGACCTCTCTCCTTCCAAGTTCATTTACTTCAGATATTACTATTTATTTTATTTAAAACTCTCCTTTATGTCCTCTGTGAACACAATGAGCCTCCCTCCTGTTGCCTAAACTCAGCATTCTATCTCTTGCCTCCCTAACTTTGCACAGGCTGTCTCCCATATCTGGACTACACTTCCTCATAGGATTACAAATTTAGATCTGGACAGGGTCTCAGATGTCATCACGTCCAGTTCCCTAATTCTACCAAGAAGAACTGAAGTATCCAAAGGGTAAATAATTTTCCCAGGGTCCCACATCTAATAAATGTCTAAAGGAAGATTTGAACTCACAGTGACTCGGCAAGGTAGGTGCTATTATTATCATCTCCATTTTCCAGTCAAGGAAACTGAGGTGACAGAGGTTAAATGACATTCCTAGAGTCATACAGGTGGTAAATGTTTAAGGCTAGATTTGAACTCATAATTTCTTGACAATGTTCTATCCACTGTGCCACGAGCCACTTCCAACAGAGGCCATTTTATTGAACCTTCTCATTTTACAACAAATAAAATTGAGATCTATGTACGTTAAATGATGGTGCCCAAGGTTACATAGGTAGTATCAGAGGAAGGGTTTGAACCAAAATTCCATACTGCTAAAGTCTGTCTTCTCTCTTCTCTACTATGCTATCTTTGCAGTGATGTTTAATAAATGCAAATTGGACTAGATAAGATTAATTACAATATTAACATGCATTTGAAAAAAAGTATTACTGATTATATGTGTGAATTATATTATATTGGGGCTACATAGAGCATGTTTGCTAATTTATGGCTTGGCCTGCAGATGTGAGAACTCCTCAGAATAATGCTTTTTCTTTTTCTCCATCCATCCACCCCTGTTTGTGGCCCATAATGGCTGCCAGTGACCAGGATGCCTTTCATTACCTGTAATTAAAGCCCATGCCTCTCCCAGCCTGAAAAAACAAATTAAGCTTAAATGGACTTGCTGCTTCATAGCAGATTTTCTGGCTTATCAGAGAAACTGCGTAACAGAAGGAAAAATTAGGAGACAGCCATGATGGTGTGCTTTGCTCTGGCTGAGCCCCAACCATCCCCTCCACTTGAGCTTCAGATGGCCGAGTGAGAGCAGCTGCTCCATAGAACTATGCTCTGGGCCCACAGTGGAGCAGCAAGTATTTATTATTTCTCCTCTCTAACTATCTGTTATCAGGAAACAGAGGTACTACCATTTGGCAAGAAACACGCTGCATATTTGCTATGTTCCCTGCAAACAGAAACATGCCTGGCCAGAAAGAATATTAGACAACATTTTCCATTGCTTGTTTGTTTGATTGGTTTTCCCTCCGACAAAGAAGTTGGTTATAAAAAAAAGAAAGAATTAAAAAACCTCATTATTCTCAGATACCATGGCCAAGATTTAGTCAGAAATGAGAAATGAGAGCTTAGCCAGGTAAAAATAGCTTATATGCAGAGTGGATAGAGAGCTAGCTTTAGAAATTAGGAGGATCTGGATTCAAATCTCTTATTGACTGAATGATCTTAGACAAATCATTTACCTTTGTAGTATTCTAGGCAACTCTCTAAGGCTATGAAGGGCAGGGGTAGTCATTTGAACCTTGGTCTTTGTAGGCCATATCCATTGCAATTTCTAAATATACCATATTATAAGAGTGAAGATTTGAACCCAAGTCTATTAAGTGTTGTCTCTCAATATGGTACCCTTCACAACAAAGAGTAAGCAAAAAGTCCAACGGATCTTTTCCTGACTTTGAAAATAATAAATTCATTAATTCATCCCCCTGACATCCATCCATCCATCCATCTATCCATTCCTCTGTCTACTCTGGAATATTGAGTGAAGAGAGTACAATGACTCAGGAGTCAGAGGTTGTGGGTTCAAATTTGACCACTGCGGCTTACTACTCATGTGACCTTGAATAAATAACTTGATCTTCTTAACTTCAGTTTCCTCATCTGTAAAATGGGGCAGTTGTACCAGATGGCTTCTGAGTTCTCTTCTGACTCTAGCTCTATGATCCCATGGTACCTTGGTATTGGGACTGGATTGCATGGGCAAGTTGCACGATTATCAATATACTGGAGGAGGCAAAGATTTTGAAGCCTGTCTACAAAGTTCACCAGAAGGATGAACTTCTAAGAGCTGCCTTTATCTCCTGCAAAAATTTTTGGGAGGAAAAACAAATGAGACTATTTGGTTCATGTATATATTTTTCTGGGTCAAGATTAATGTCTCTTTGTGCAGTCAGTCTTGTCAATGCCTGTTCCCCAGCTAAGACACCTTGTATCCAAATATACTTTTCTGAATGAGGAAATTTGATGAGGAATGATTAGTCTTGGGCCCTGGGCACAGAGGACAGATGTGATCTGAGATTCTGGGGTGGGTGGGTGGCCACTTTGACAAGAATACCTGGAGAGCAGCAATGTAAGGGAAGCTGGATTTGGAAATGAGAGATTCTCTGTTTGATTCTTGGCCCCTTTCACAGGTAGAAACCTAGGTCAGCTTGGGCAAATCTTCTAGCTTCTCTGAGTTCCAGTCTCTCTATCTACACAATGAGGGGATTAGACTCAAGATTCCCTCCAGTTCTAAAGCTGCTACTACTATTACTGCTACTACTGTTGCTGCTGTTGCTACTGCTACAACTACTACTACTATCACTACTGCAACTGTCACTACTACTGCTACTATTACTACTACTACTGCTATGATTGCTGCTGCTACTATTTCTGCTCCTGCAATTGCTATTACTACTTCTACTACTAGTGCTATTATTACTACTCATCGATGTTTCTGCTGCCACAACTACTACTATTATTCCTACTAGCATTGCTACTGCTACTGTTACTACTAAAATTACTATTACTACTTCTATTACTACTCCTGTTACTGTTGTTGCTGCTGCTATTACTACTACTATTACTACTACAATTACTATTATTACTTCTATAACTACTACTACTATCACTACTGCTGCTGCTGTTGCTGCTGCTACTGCTGCTGCTACTGCTACTACTGCTACTCTTATTATATAACATGTATGTCTTTGGTTAAGTCACATCTTCTCCCAGTTTTGGTTTCTTGATCTATAAAATGAGGAGGTTAAGCAAGATGACTTCTAAGGTCCAGTCTATCACTAAACCTACAATCCTATAACTTGGGCAAGAGAGTCCAAGATGACACAGCAGGAGTTGGGTGCAAGCCATATTGGTAAATATATTAAATAATTCTCTTTATATGCAGGCACACACATACATCTTGCTCCAATTTAGAACAAAAAATTCTGTGGAGCTGTCTTCTAATCTCAATTTATTGTTCCATGACCAATTCCCCAGTTGGCCAAGTTTTCAGTTCCCTCTGGGTTTCACAATGAAAACTCACCACAAATTGCCCAGGGCCCTTTGAGGCCCAATGTCATGAATTCATCAGAGCTGCTCCAGAAACCTGTCACACTGAGTATTTTATTTTATTTTTTAACCATGAAAGCCATGTCTAGCAAGAAAAAAATATTTCTAGGGGCACAGTGGCCATTCTGGGTGCACAGATAGAGGGCACTCAGAATCTTCAATGCCAAGAAATACGATTCAGACCAATTTTCCCATGATCAGAAGTGGCCATATATTTAGAGCTACAAAAGATTTTAGAAATTATCTCATCCAGCTCCTGAATCTTGCGAACAAGTAAACTGAGGCCCTAAAAGGAGAAATTGCTTAGAATAGTAGGATCAAAAATCTATATCTATGTTATATATACATATACATATATACATATACATATACATATATATTATATATTTAAAAGAAATAGCAAGTTGTATATATTAGATTTGCAGATTCATGTACAATCATCTTTTTTTATTATACTAAGTTGTTAGAATACTTGTTTTATTCCATAAATTAAAAAAAATTAATAAAAAAAATTCTGTATCTGTAAGGGAGTTCAGAGGCTACTGAGTCCAGCTTCCCAGGGAGGGGAAATAAGCACCTGAACTCCTTCAACTAACTCTCATAATGAAGAGACTCTAGGCTAATTCTGGTCCTCATCCTCAAGACCCTTGGGGATATAAATATTCTTCTTTAAAATATGGCATGTACAACTCAACCAAATGCTCTAGTGTGACCTGACCAGGGAAGAGGACAGTGGGATTTTATGAGAAAAAGGGGGAGGGCAAAAAAATGGAGGCCAGAGGGCTCTTTCCAAATTAATTTATTTTATGATTCAGCTTTATTAAAAAAGTAAAACAAAACGAAACAGAGCACAAATCCCAAGACTGTGAGTCAGTGCTGCTCCTTCTGATTGGCCTCATTGGCAGACTCTGGCTTGGACTGTAGCTCACATCTTAGCCACTGTGAAGGCCTTTTGTGTTTGGGGAATTGTCAGAGGCCATACCAACTTATAGAAGATAGGGCCAGTCCATTAGGGTTGGCCAGGAGGCTGGATGGTTTCAGCCTACTAAAAAGCAACATCTGAAATGAGCTTTTGTCTTTTTTACTCTGCTTCCATCTGCCAAGAGGCTGGCCAATGGTACAAGGTGACAGTAGTCTCAGTGCATGGGTGAAGCCATGTTTGAGACCATGGGGTTGGGGGGAGGCTGAATGGATTAAGTGGTTTGGTGACAAAGTGAACCAGAGTTCAAGGTACTCTGGACCTTTGGGGCCTCCTACAATGTTTTCCTTCAATTGTTAGGGTTCTCTCCCCTCTCAAAACCACCCTATGTATTACCTATGTAATAATCAAAATTACCTAATATATTTCACTGAGTGCATGGGGAATTCCTTGAGAGACTACAAGCTTCTTAAGGGAAAGGAATACTTCATTTTCTTTTTCATGTGTTGATGTCCCATAATAGGTACTAAATAAATATTTGTCAAGTTGAATTTCAAAAGTGTTCTTTCATATTAAGAAAGATTAAGTAGATTAAAAAAATAATTTTATCAAGAGCGTTTATTAACTGATTACTATCTTCTAGGAACTGCCCCTGGAGGAAATTTTATTTTATTCCAGGAATTGCCTTCCCCTCCTCACGCCACTTCCTTAAAATATTGCATACATACGTATTCCACTATGTATGCATCATATCCCCCAGTAAAACATGTGCTCCTCAAATCCAGAGATTATCTCACCTTGAAGCTGGCATCCTAGGAACCAAGCTCAGTGCCTGGGTCAGTGCTTACCAGCCATGTGACCCTGGGCAAATCACTTCACATGTATTCATTTCCTCAACTGGAAATGAATGGTCATAATAATGCCTGCCTCTCAAGGTTGTTTGCACGATCAAATGGGATAACATTTTAAAGTATTTTGCAAATACTAGAGTACCATATACATGCTTTCTTGAGTGTTTCTGATGTTCTGTTCACTGGCTAAGTAAGGCAGGCTGGGGCTCCACAACGTACAGTGAGCTGAACCTGGAATCAGGAAGAGCTGAGCACTGATTTGGCATAGACACTTACTTGCTGAGTATCCATGGGGAGTCATTAGCTCTTTGAGGACAGGGACTCTCTTCTGCCTCTTTTTGCATCCCCACTGATTAGCACAGTGTTTGCCACATAGTAGGCACTTAATGAATGTTTATTGATTGATTGAAGTCACTTTACCCCGTTTGCCTCAGTTTCTTCATTTGTAAAATAAGCTGGAGAAGGAAATGGCAAACCACTCCAGTATCTTTGCCAAAAAAACTCAAAGTGGGTCATGAAGAGCTGGCCCCAACTGACATGACTCAACAATAAAAGTCTCTCAGGATTTATGTAAGGATAGAATGAGCTAAAGTTTGTAAAGCACTGAGCACAGTGCCCGGCACACAGTTGGTGCTTAATAAATGTTTATTGATTGATTGAAGTTACCTCACTTCTGTTTGCCTCAGGTTCCTCAAATGAAAAAATGAGGATAATAATAGCACCTCCCTTCCCGGGTTGTTGTTGATGTGTGTTGTGAAGATGAAGTGAGATAATCTTTGTAAAGTACTTAGCACGATGATTGACACACAGTGACACATAAATGCTTATTTACTTCCTTCCTAAGTACTGGAAATCCAAAAACAGAAGTGAGAGAGTTTCTGCCCTTAAAGAGCTTATGCTATAATGGGGTAATTAATGCATGGAGAAACTTACGACATATATACAAAACAGATATGAAATAACCTCATAGGGGAATTCCTGATGGAATTACTGATTTCTAGGTGCATTAGTAAATGGACAGAGCTCAAGATGAGGAGGAGGAGGACTTGGGCTCAAATCATAGGATCACAGATTCCTCTCTTTAATTTTACAGATAAGGAAATTGGTCTAGAGATGAGATGTGATTTTCCTAGGGTCACACAAGTAGGGTGCCAAAGGCTGCTTTTGAACCTGAAACCTCCTAACTCTGAAGCCAGTACTCTGTCCACTATGCTGCCCCAGCTCTACCACTTATCTGATGTGTGACTTCGGCTAAGTCCTTTCACTCTTTCAGGGTCTCTTTCTCATTGGCAAAATGAAAAGGCCAGGCTAGATGTTCTAGCTGGAGGTCTTTGCTGGTAGGATCTTCTATGCCTTAAATGTATTCCATTTGCATTTTCATCTTCTCATACTTCATCTACATCAGGGAAAGAATAAAATGTTCCTGACATCTGAGGATGAGAAAGTTCTTTGAGAGTAGAACCCAGGGAGGTTCATTCCAGGTTAAAAGAATATGTCCAAATCCCTTATGTGGCATTCTTGCATAAATTCGCAGTACCTGAGAGTGATTGTGGGGATCCATGGAGCAGAGAAGTCATCTCAGGAGCACAAAAACAGTATACTGTATGAGTGAATCATAATGTAAGGAGAGATGGAAGTGAGGATGAAACAGATTAATCTTTGGTTGCCACCAGCCAAAAATAAACATTCTTGACTTTCTGAATCGGGCCTATAAACTGGCACTTCATATTGTTAATTCAGAAACCCCAGTGGCCCATTGTCATGAAAGGAAGATGGCTCATTTGAGATTTCTTGACAGATCCCTTGGAAAACATGACAAATGGTCGATCCTCAGACAGGCAACAGAAGAGACTGGCATCCTTAGGAGTGAGGTGGGTTAGAGTGGGATGAAAAGAATGGAATTGAACTCTGTTTTAATAGGCCCTGATTAGGCAGGCTGCCCACAAAGTTAGATTTGACTGAAGGCAAAAAAGGAACAAGGAGACCGAAAAGAGCCAAAGCTTATAAGTGTCCTCAGGAAAAATCCAAGGTGCTGACTTAAGCACTGGGTATCAAGTTCTTTTCTCATGAGTAGGAGCCAAAGCTATAGGATTAATTTGGACACAATAATGCAGACTCCATGATTACCCAAGCTTTTAAAACTTTTTCTTCCTTCCTTCCTTCCTTCCTTTCCTTCTTTCTTTCTCTCTCTTTCTTTCATTTTTATTTTCTTTCGTTCCCTCCTTCTTGTTCTTGTTCTCTCTCTCTCTCTCTCTCTCTCTCTCTCTCTCTCTCTCTCTCTCTCTCTCTCTTTCTCCTTCATTTTCTTTCTCTCTTGAAAATGGTGAATCTATATTAGACAGGGAGCATGTAAAAAGCACCATAGTACAGAAGTCTTTCTTAAACTTATCCCAATGTAACTTGATTTCTGTATCCATTTTCACTGCCAAATAAATGCTTTTTGCTATCATCCGTAAATCACCATATGCTTAAGGACAACAGAAGGAGCAGAGAGGTAGCCTGAGTATTATCTTTCTAGGGCCTGAAATAGACTGAGAAAAAAAACTTAAAAGTTTGGAGAGTCTCTCATTTCTATATGGCTAAAGATTAATATTCAACCATTGGGAAGAAGATTTGTTTATGGGTTATAAATCCATCAATCAAAAACGATTCTTGAGTACCTATCAAGTGTTAGTTACTGGAAACACAAAGGCAAAAATTAAACAGTCCAAAGGAGCTTACATCGAATAGAAGTGAGATATATGTATATATGTTTTGTATACGTACACATGCATGTGCACACATGCATATATGTTTATATGGGTACATATATATGCACGTGCATATATGTGTACCTACATAAATACATATATACATACATGCAAGGCAATTTTGATGCTGTAAGATTTGGGAGCCTATCCTTTGAGCCCAGCTCAAATGCCCTGCCCTCTCCTCCTTCTAATGAATATTTCTCTAATCTCCCCTCCTAAAGTGATGCCCCCAGATTTTGAACTCTCATGGACTTTGTGCCTTTCTGTTTATATGAGGTGGAGGGAAAATATTGCAATGGAATAAGATTCAATCTAGATCTAGTGGACTGGAGTTCAAATCCTCATTCTGAGACTTTACAAGTGGTTTGACTCTGGGTTGATCATTTGACTTCTCTTGGTCTCAATGCACTCACTGCAAAATGACCATCATCATCCTCAGAATGCTGACTTCCTCAGGCAGCCCTTTAGAGATTCAAATTATATTTTGGATTCAATAAAATCCAATTCAAAACGCATTTAGTAAGTATCTGCCATATACTGCTAAATGACATTTATATCTATATTTATCAAAATCTATCTATACACATATATGACACTTAGTGTATGCACAAATATCTCTATATTTATATCCATCTGTCTTTATATTTATATCAGTCTATATCTATATCCATACATATATATGGAACTTAATGTATACATGTATCTCCATTTCTATATCTGTATCAATCTCTTTCTATGTCTATCTCTCTATATCTATACATATAGCTTTCTATATCTGTATCCATACACACATATATGACACTTAGGCATGTGTACGTAGAGATATACCCTTAGTGTATACATCTTTATATTTATATGTGTATCTATCTATATCTATATCCATACACATATATGGCAATTAGTGTATGTGTATATATCTCTATATTAAATCTGTATATCTTTTTATATTTATATATATATATATATATATATATATATCAATATATATCTGTATCTACATCTCTATCTATATGGATAGATAGATAGATAGATGGATAGATAGATAGATAGATAGATAGATAGATAGATAGATAGATAGATATAGAATATGCTCACACATACCCATGCTTTCTCAGCCAATAGAATGTAAACTCCTGAGGACAGAGACTCAATTTTTCCTCCTTCTTTTCTTTGTGTCCCCAGTGCCTAAAACAGTGCTTAGGACATGGTAGGAAATGAATCTTTGATTGTTATATGCCAGGTACTCTCCCATACCAGACTCAAACTAGAGTTCCACCAGATTAGAAGGTACTGGGGACAAAAACACACACACAAGTTCTCTGCCCTCAAAAGGCATTTACTCTGGGGGTAAGATGGAAGCTTTCTTTTTTGGCAATTGGGGTTAAGTGACTTGCCCAGGGTCACACAGCTAGTAAGTGTCAAGTGTTTGGTCTGAGGCTGGATTTGAACTCAGGTCCTCCTGACTTCAGGGCTGGTGCTCTATCCACTGTGCCACCTAGCTGCCCCAAGATGGAAGCTTTAAAAAACATTTACACAGATAAGCAAATTTTGTATGGTTGTGGTTTGTCCTTCCTTCTCAAAGAGGACCATAACATCAGGCAGATGATAACATGACTTGCAGTTGACTTTGATTTAAGTGAAGGAGGCCCTTGCAAAGTCACCAGCCTCACTTTCTCCTCCAGTGTCATCTGAGTCCAATGGCCAGATATTGATCAGGATGATGGGAGATGGCCCAAGACGCAGTGGGAGACTTTGGCCCTTTTAAGCTAAGATCTTTTGTGAATGGGGACCCAGTTGGCCAGTTCCAGTTGGATAACTCAGCTTATCCTCTCCTCTCCTCTCTCCTCTCCTCTCCTCTCTCCTCTCCTCTCCTCTCCTCTCCTCTCCTCTCCTCTCCTCTCCTCTCCTCTCCTCTGCTCTCCTCTCCTCTCCTCTGCTCTCCTCTTACTTGAGTGTGCCCTGCCCAAAGGAAGGTGAATTTTGATGGCTTAAAGCCACCTAGTTAACCTGGGATTTACTGCCTAGATTATTTTTCTCAGAGAACAAGCCTTAAAACCAATTCACTGTGGATCTCTTGGATTGGAGCAGGATAGGTCCCTGCCCAAGCACCACTTAATGGTTACTTTTTGGGCCATCCTGGTTCAGAGGGAATGTAAATAGTAACTGTTTCTATTTTGGCCAGCAACCTTGAAGGTCTTCCCCTCCCAGTTTGAGATACACACACACACACACACACACACACACACACACACACACACACACACACACACGCATGCACATATGGGCCATCCTTTGACTCACTTCTCAAAAGACACAGATAAGCAAATACACTTCGGGGAAGGAAAAAATGCTAGTATCAGGAGATCAGGAAAGTTTTTCCATAGAACATGGCACTGGAGAGAATTTTGGAGGAAGCTATGGTCTATAGGAGTAATGTAAGAAACCCCGATCAAAAGCACAGATATGTGGT
This sequence comes from Phascolarctos cinereus, assembly GCF_003287225.1. Taxonomy (NCBI): domain Eukaryota; kingdom Metazoa; phylum Chordata; class Mammalia; order Diprotodontia; family Phascolarctidae; genus Phascolarctos; species Phascolarctos cinereus. Next base: position 397,570,947 of record NW_027556098.1, read on the forward strand.
TTAAAATGTTGGGTTTGGGAAATAGCAAACACAACTATAGTGGAAGATAGAGCGTGAGAAGGGGAACAATGGGAAAAAGTATGGAAAGCTGGATAGCAGGTCTTCCTTGTATATCTGATATAAATCCTAGATTTATAAATCCTGGAAGGATTGTATATTGCTGCAATGACTGTGTATTCCATCCTAGATTCAATAAGGAGACATTGAAGATTCTGGAGCAGGAAATGAAGGTTAAACTTTCATAGAAAGTCAAACTGACACCATAGACTTAAGCACAAACTTATCATGTTGGCAGAGAGACAAATCTTGCTGCAAGTTATAAAAGAAATTCACTTGGGCTTTGCCCTCTGATATCTACTTAATGTTCTACAAATAAGTCACTGTTGACATAATTTTCAGTATCTTCTGGATTAGTCCATCATGCAATTTCCCAATTTTTACTTTCTCTCCTTTTGTCTCAGCAAGTCCCCTAGTGGGCTTTCCTCAGTATTCTCATTCTTGTGTTCTTGTGCCTTTCCAAATTCCCATTCTACATTTCCCTCATTAAATTACAAGTTCCCCTTATCCCCCCAATGTAATTATCTACAACTTCATTGCTCCCTGGCCTTGGATTGCATTTAAATAGAAAAAAATAATATACTTAAGGATATGCTATTTTAATTAATTTCTCCTGGCTGGATTCCCTCTCTAATTACTCCATTGCAAATACAAAACCCCTCAAATTGCCCATCGTGTCCAAGGGACTCACTGCACCTAGGTCACACAGATCTTTCCCTAATATGAGCTTTTTTAGCCTCCAAACAGAGCTATTGTTTGTGCTGATCTAGGTCTTCCTTGTCTTGTCTCCCTCCTGTCTTAGCCTCCTTGGCCTCACAGTCTGTTGACGCTCACTTAAAAAGTATGAGCTTTCTCTATTTACCCCCTTGCCAGTTTTGAATTTTTGAGCCTCAGGCATAAACTAACTTTCCTCTTTCCAACCAGTTTTCTGCCCTTAACTAGTCTCTTAGCTATAGTTTCTCCATGACTTTAAACATTCTAAGTCTTTTTTTTTCTCCTCTCATCAGTCTGTCACTGTCCTCATGCCACATGGCCGGATTATGGAGTGTTTGAAATCTTTGTCCTCCTTCCTAAACTTCTTGTTATGTATGTGAGATGCAGGGTCCCTTAGCCTTAAGCAAAGTTATAACTAGAATGGGATTAAGATTCTTCCAGAAGGAGCCAAAATTTATCTTTTAAAATCTATTGTATTTTTAAATTGTGGAATAAAACAAGCAGTAGACTTGCAATTTCATGTGCAATCCACTTTTTTTTTTTATTATACTGTTAAGGAACCAAAATTTAGAGGATGCTTGTCTGGTTTAGATTCCTTTAGCAGCCAAAGACAACTGAGTTTAGTACCTACTTAAGAAGAGTAATGAGTTGAAATTATCAGTGTTTTTCCACTCATTCTCAGTCTCCTAAAGATCTTCCTTTATTTCTCACTGACTAACCATGAGTATCCCACAAGGGTCTGTTATATGACCTATTTTCTTCTTCCTGTACAAGTTATCTCTTGGTGATCTCATTTATTCACATATCATCTCTATGCAACTCACCCCTAGAAGTAGATATCAAGCTCGGGAGTCTTCTGAGATCTAGTCCCATATTACTTACAAACTAGGGAATATTTCAAATTGGATGTCCCACAGCCATCTCAAACTCAACACACGCAAAATAAAACTCGATATCTTTGCATGAGTCTGACTTGCCTATTTCTGTTAAAGGAGGTTTCAAGTCATTAAGACTTGTAACTTTTAGGGGCAGCTAGGTGGCGCAGTGGATAGAGCACTGGCCCTGAAGTCAGGAGGACCTGAGTTCAAATATGACCTCAGACCAAACACTTGACACTTACTAGCTGTGTGACCCTGTGCAAGTCACTTAACCCCAATTGTCAAAAAAAAAGAAAAAGGTTTGTAGCTTTTAGAGTCATCTTTGACTTTTCAGTCTTCTTTACACCCCACATAATCAAGTAAATTATAGTCTCATCAACTCTACAACATCTATGTCATTTGAGCCCTTATCAGCTCTTTCTTGAAAAGTTTTCTGCTGTTTTTCAGTCATTTTTTAGTTGCCTCCAACTCTTTGTGACCCCATTTGGGGTTTCTTGGCAAAGACACTGGAATGATTTGCCATTTCCTACTGCAGCTCATTCTACAGAAGAGGAAACTGAGGCAAGCAGGTTAAGTGCTCTGCTCAGGGTCACATAGCTAGTTAAGTATCTGAGACCAAATTTGGACTTAGAAAGATGAGGGTTCTCTTCTTGACTCTAGACCCTGCACTCTATCAACTGTGCCACCTAGCTGCACCCTGGAAAAATTGTAATAACCTTCTAATCTCTCTCCTTGCTTCAAGCCTTCCCTGACTCCAATTTGTCTTCCACCAAGCTTCCAAATGGATATTCTTAAGGAAGAGTCATGACTGTGTCTCTCCCATGCTCAAACAAAATCTTATGTGGCTCTCTGTCATCTCTAGAAGAAAAGACAAAATCTTCAGTCTGGCATTTGAAGCCAGTTGCGATCTGTCTTGAACATATTTTTGCCAATTTGTTTCATTTCCTATCACTTCTCCTTCATGTTCTCCACATTCCAGTCAAAGAAATTAGCCAGAAGCTCCCCAGACTCTGTTGGTTAACTTCTGCCTCCTTGTCTACGCCCAGAATATCCTCAGGCAGTTTACTACTTAGTTGCTCATTTGTTTTTCAGTCCTGTCTGACTCTTCATGACCCCATTTGGGGTTTTCTTGGCAGATACTGGACTGGTTTGCCATTGCCCTATCCAGCTCATTTTGCAGATGAGGAAACTGAGGCAAACAGTGTGAAGTGACTTGCCTAGGATCACATAGCTAGTAAGTGTCTGAGGCCAGATTTGAACTCAGGAAGATAAGTCTTCCTAACTTCAAGCCCAACACTTTATCCACTGCACCTTCTAGCTGCCTTTGCTATTTGATTAGGAGTCAAAATTAACACACATGAAGCAAAAGCAAATAATACAAGACAAAATGAAGTGTGGCACAGTAGAGAGAGCTTTGGCTCTGGAGTCGGGTAACCTTGGATTAAATCTCCCTATCAGGCTGTACTACCTGGGGACAGTCATTTAACCTTCTAGGCCCTGGTTGTCTCATCTAGACAATAAGGAGCTAAGATTAAACAGCCTCAGAAGTTTCTTACTTCCCTAGATCTATGATCCTGTGCCTTCCCTGGGCTTAATTTTCTTATCTATAAAATTGTGTTTGGAGTAGATGGCATCAGAGGTCTCTTCTGACTCTCAATCTATGATCTCATGACTCCTCTGGCCATTTCGTTATCTATAAAATGAGGAGCTTGGATGAGATGGGCTCAGAGGTTCATCCCATTTCTACATTGATTCTTTGATGACCCTATCAACCAAGAGGGCTAGTTGGAGGAGAAGTGGGTTTGGGTTAGGCTTTAAAGGATGAGCAGCATTTGGACAGGTGGGAAAGAAGGGGTTAATCAACATAGAGGAAAGGAACTAAACATCAGAATACTTCAAAGAGGATTTTAGGAGACTTGGGGAATAAGAAAAACATGGCACCTCTGATAGTTTCTGACCCATATTAACAATTCATGTTGCTTTAGTACTTTAAGGTTTGTAAAACATTTTTTCTTGAAGGAGGGAAAATAAGAGTTATGACCCTTATGAAGAACCGGGACCCAGAAAAGAGACTCCCCCAATATCAGAGAACTAGTAAGTGTCCAAAACTGGACAACGATTCCAACTCTCCAATCTCTGTGACTGGGGCTCTTTGTTTCCTGTGTCCTTTAACCTTCTGAGAGATTGCTCTGCCGAGTGAGACCTAGGTCTAATATTTGATTCAGGGTCCTGTTCACTCCTGCTGAAAGCATCTGTTTTCTAAGAAGTTGCAGTGTATGCATCCCTTCATCCCCTCTATCCCACCTGCCTGCCCCATTCTGGGATATGTAAGTAATTCAATGTGTATTATATTTCACTTGCATTGATAAATAGGCAATAAAAATGCACAGACAACTCAAGTTAGATCAATTTATTTCAATCCTTTTGACATAGCTGCGGTAGTGGCTCTGGCTTAGACAACTAACAATACCATTCCCCACCAAGAGAAGTGGTAACATGTTGGCCATAAATTAGGCTTAAATGTCACCTAGATAATGAGGTTGCATCTTTCCAGATTTATGTTTTCCTTTCTTGCCTGGCAAACACTCTAAGGTGGCAATCAGGCGAGGCAGCTGTCATGACACAACCTTTATGGTATGAAAAATGGCTCCCTGGAATTTATTGGAGATGCCAGTGGCATCATGGGGACTTGATATTTACAGTAGTGGCTTTTTGAAATTTCAAATTAAAGAAGGGACAGTTTCAGGGAAGGAAAAAGGGAGAAAGAGACAGACAGAGAGAGAGAGACAAAAACAGAAGAAGAAGAAGAGAAGAAGAAGAAGAAGAAGAAGAAGAAGAAGAAGAAGAAGAAGAAGAAGAAGAAGAAGAAGAAGAATGAGGAGAAGGAGGAGGAGGAGGAGGAGGAGGAGGAGGAAGAGGAGGAGGAGGAGAAGGAGAAGGAGAAGGAGGAGAAAGAGGAGAAGGAGAAGGAGGAGGAGGAGGAGAAGGAGGAGGAGAAGGAGGAGGAGAAGGAGGAGGAGAAGGAGAAGGAGGAGGAGGAGGAGAAGGAGGAGGAGGAGGAGGAGGAGGAGGAGGAGAAGGAGAAAGAGGAGGAGAAGGAGAAGGAGAAGGAGAAGGAGAAAGAGAAGGAGAAGGAGAAGGAGAAGGAGAAGGAGAAGGAGAAGGAGGAGGAGGAGGAGAAGGAGAAGGAGAAGGAGAAGGAAGAGGAGGAGGAGGAGGAGGAAGAGGAGAAGGAGGAGGAGGGGGAGGAGGAGGAGGAGGAGAATCTCTTCTGTATCACCTCTCAATCTACATAGAATGATTTGACTCATTCTTTGTGACCCTAGAGATTAGTATCAGAAACAATAGCTGGAAATACCAAAGAGGCAGAGTTAGCTTGATGTCAGGGAAAAAGTAACAATTAGACAAGACTGGAATGGACTGCTGCTCCAAGAAGTAGTAGGGTCTACCCTCACTGGAATTCTCCCCTCACAGAAGGCTGGATGACCACTCATTAGGGATGATGTAAAGGATTGTTACTCAGGAATGGCTGAGTTATATGAAGTTTCCCTTTTAATTCCAAGCGCTTATGATTCCATGTAATCATAGGCTTCAGCCATCGAAGGAACATTAAAGCTCATCTAGTCCAACCTCCTTATTCTTCAGCTTAGGAAACTGAGGCTCAGAGATGAGAAATGCCTTGCTTGTAGGTGGTCAAAACAGCAGGACCAGGACTAGAACACAGGTGTCTTGAATCTAAGTATTCTGATACATGTTCACAGGGGCCCAGAATTTGACAAAGTGTGACTGATTCTTCACAAGCTCCTTACCTTATACCTTTTCCAAAAGGACTCGTTTTTCTCTCCTTTCGTTTCTTTTTTCCCCTCAGTGGAAATTTAAGACTCATGGGACTTTTCAGCACATGGCAGAATTCTAGATTAATAAAACATACTCTCATTCTGGCCATCTCAGTTCTTAATTTTATTTAATGAGACTCATGTAATGTTGAGCTTGAAACTACCTTACCCAAGACACAAAGCTGGTATACCTAGAACCCATGACTGAAAGTCTGGCATTCTTTCTCAGACCTATACTTACATTACGAATTCTGGAGTCTCATATGATTTGTTCATTGGGTGAACATTAGTCTTAACAATTTAGGAACGCTTTGGACATGCCATTTCCACTGGAAAAGGGCATTAATTCTAATAAAAATGGAAAATGTCTTTCTTGTCTCTTGATAGGAATTTTACAAGTATAAGGGCAGTCTGAAAGTGAATTAGTTGTCCACTGAGGAATCAAAAACCACAGGCTTAGCAAAGAGAGAAAATATTTGACCTTTAAAAGACAGTTTTATTTTATGTTTTTAAAAAAAGATTCTTCTAGGGTTTCCTCCCTTCCACCTGGATTAATATTTTGAATATGTATTTTTATTTTCCACCACAAAATCCCATTCACATTTTGGTAATGGTGAATCCAGGGGCAGGAGGATAGAGGGTGGGATGGAAGTTTCTGGCTTTCTGTGTTTGATTGAAGATGCCTATATCTCAAGGAAATGTCTTTTCTAATTTTCTTTGTGGGTTAATTTCATTCAATACTACTTCATTCACATTTTCTATGTGGGTAACTTCATTAAGATATTCCCATCACCATCACTACTATACAGATCACTTTTGTATAATACACCCCTTTCAAAAGCTTGTTTACCAGGCACCATCATAGAGAGATACCCTGGTGTAGTGGATAGAATAGATTTGGAGTCAGTAAGACCTGGGTTCAAATCCTACCTCTTGCATTTATTAGCTCTGTGCTCTCAGGCAAGTCACTAACTTCTCTTTGCCTCAGTTTTCTTATCTGCAAAATTGGGGGAATTGATGTATGCTAAAGAGGCTTCCAGCTATAAATCTATGATTCTGTGATATTACGATCCTATGAAATGCACAGGTACATCATAGGCCAAAGAAAAGTAGGAATAAAGGCTATAGGCTCCAATTTTTCTCATCTGGGCCTCATAAAGTACCCTTCCCAAGTAATATTCACTCACTTTATGAGAAACATTTTTGGATTGATGCCTTCACTCTGAAACATGTCAATGATCTGAAGCCCAGTAGCAAAGTTTGGAGAAGAATGGGTAAGGGTAGGTAGAGGTGGTTTTAAGCATTTTTTGTTGCCTTTACTCTAAATTTTTCCTCTTTCAAAACAGAAATTTATTGACTAATTAAGTTCAGCAAAGTGTAAAGAAAAGAGTGTTAGTATGGAAATGCCTGGAGTGTTAGTTTGGAAATATCCCTCTAGACCTGGGGTGGACTTCTGGTTCCTATAGTTCTTAACTGTATCACCTTGAAGAAATGACTATGCTTCTCAGCCTCAGTTTTCTCATCTGTAAAATGGGAAAATAATAGTACTTCTAGTACTGTAGCCCATGACTCCTTGGGACACAGAGTGAGCCTGTGTTCAAAGTTTGCCTTCTCTTTTTGCCAGAGGAGGGGTTGCTGGATATGCATGTATTTTTAGAAGTGTGGAACCTCCTTCTACCTCGCCTCCCAGTGACGGTCCATCTTCTCTATGATTCCATTCACCACAGGTACATGGAATGCCCACATGGTCATACACAACACAAGATCCAGTAGACTTGAAAGATGAACAGCTCTCGTTGCAAAAGAATTGAGCAAGTATCAACCGAAAGCCTAGCTCCCTGGGCTGGCCAGCTTATTCATGTGCTAAATGCATGCTTACCTAAAAGATTGCTTTACCAAGAACTCACACTGAGCATACATTCAATGGTGGTCAGAAGAAGCAATAGAAAGAAACTCTCAAGATATCTCTGTAGAACTTCAGAATAGATTGTGCGACATGGGAGAAACTGGCAAAGGACCACTCAGCTTTGTGTGCCCACATCAAAAAAGGCACTGTGCTCTATGAGCAAAACAGAATGGCAGCAGCTCCAAAGAAATATGAGGTGCACAAATTTAGAGACATCTCCACTCCAAATGTTCGTGTGAACTATTTGTCCCTGACCTACGGTAGAGCCTTCCAAGCTCATATTTGTCTGATCCGATACAATCTGACACACTCTACCTTGACTCTGACATAGTGATGTCATTTTGGTCCTCTTTGAGAGTGAAGGTCAACAACCAGCCAAATCTGATGGAGGAGAAGTGTGTTACCATTCTCCCTCCTTTCTCTACATCATCACAGCTTTCTATCTGGGTTTATGACCATGAGGTAGTTTAGAGTAACTGAGGTAGGAGCATGGAGATGACTGTGATCAAGGGTGAGTGCTACCTGAGACAAGGAAATCCTCCTGGAACCCAGGAGCAGCAGAACAAGCTGTTTTGCTGCTGACTCTATCAGGAGCAGTTTGGAAACAACATGGCTGTTCATATTGGGATTTCCCAAACTTTATTCCAGCTCCAAGTAGAGGGAGCATTAGCTATATCTGGTTGTTTGGAGGAGTGGCTTTCACAAGATTGCTTTGGGGAAGGGAAGGAGTAGATGGACATTGTACCCATTCAAGATCATTGCTGATATAATTTTCTGTTGCTTTATTATTCATTCTTGTCCCAATCAAATGTTATATTGTTCGAGCACTGATCTTTTTTCTGTTATTAGAGGAATGATTGAACACATAGGCTTGCATTAACTTCAGGTATTCCTAGTTTTCAAACTGAGCAGAAACAATCAATTGAAAGCTAGGTGACATCATTTAAAGACTGTCATTCCACCCCATTTGGAATTGAGGCTGAGAGTATCCATGAGCCCTATTATGAAATTTACAGGATTGTCTTGAGGGAAGGCCTCTGCAGATCTTAAAGTGATCTAAGGATGCGAATATCAACTTTAATAATTATTAGTGCGTCAAAGGAATTGCCGAGGGAAAGACAAAATCAAAAGTATATCTGTGACACTTCACTGTGTTGTGGGGTGATAAGGCTATACCAGCAAAGTCTAAGGCGGGACAAATGCTACCAAACTAGAAAGGCTTGGAGTATGGTTCTGGCAAAAGACCCACTTAGGCAAGTATTAAGAAGAGGCTCAAACCCTCAAGTGAGGTGACCACTAAGGGATGAGATATTTGGTCCCAGGCAACCTCATGAAATAAAGAAAACCACAAAATTCCCCTTACCTATGTGACCTCCATTTCTGCTTCAGTAATAACAATAGTAAAGTGAAAATGGAGTGCCAAAAATCTTATAGAGGTTGAACCCTCTAGAAATGTTAACTGCTGATACTTTGTCCAATAAATGAGTAATTGATTTGTTATTTGAGGAAATGAGCCACATATTCAATGGTTGTTGTTTGGCCTTCATTTTTTGAAGAGGACTAATGGCATAATGGGGCAGCTTCTTGACTTAGCATGAATTGGATTTAAGTGAGGCAGAGTTGCACAAAGCTGTCAGCCTCACATATTCAATTATTAGTGTTAATGATACTCTGAGTCAATCAATTCATCTGTCAAAAACAGGATGGATTAATGTGCCGCACATTGCGTTAAACCCTGAGGACACAATAAACACAATGATCCCTTCTCCTAAGGAGCTTACAACCTAAAAGGGCGAGACTATATATACATACATACATACATACACACACACACACACACACACACACACACACACACACACACACACACACATATATATATATTATACACACACATACATATATATATATATATATATGTATGTATATATAAGCATATACAAGATAAATACAAACTCAGTCCCTTTCAATGGCCCCATTCTGCCTCCCATTCATATCCATCATCTTATTTTAACTCTTCCAATTACCCTGTGAGTTAAATATCACGAAAATTATTTCTTCACTTGTTTCATTGATTTGGGGAACCCCCAGGATGGGAGCTGTCTTTTAAAGCAGATTTACAGCTGTTCTTCAACTTATGGTCTCAGAGAACTGCCTCGGAGCACTGAGAGTTTAAGTGATTCTCCCATGGCAAAACAGTTAATAAGTCTCAGACACAGGCTTCCCATTGGAATTTCCTGACTGAAGGTCTAATACTCTAACCCTTAGGCCACACGATCTCTCCATTTCTCAGTGCGGAAATCTAATCTTAATATGGAGTCCAGTGTGAGCAAGCAGAAGAAAAATCAACCTAGTTTTTCTTTCCTTTTTCTTCTTTTTACCTATTTATCTACTTACTCCTCTTTCCCCCTTTCAGTTAAATGGTTACAAAAACCCTTTTTATCTCCTTTCTTTTAATTTTGTTAATTTTTTTAAATCTAAAATTATATCTAAAAATAAAGATTTTTTTCCCTCATTCTCTTCATTAAATTTCTTTCATTTCTTTAAGGCAACATCATTATACCTGTTTATTACTCTTTTAGACTGTATGTTCCTGAAGTGACTAAAGCTTCTAAGGCATCTGACCTGAGTCTCCTCAACAGTTTCTATGTTATTGTCTTATACATTTTGCCTTCATCCCTCCATATATAATCTGCTGCTCTTCACTTTTAGATGTATTCTTCAGGAGATGGAGAATTTTGGCCTATGATAGCAATTGTCCTTTGTCCCCTGCCCTGCCCAAGAACATTTTCTTTTCTCATTTATCAGAAATTCTTCTATCTGGGTTCATGTCTTCCTGTCATTGTGGATGTCAGCTGCCCCCAGGTGATCTGATTTTCTTTCTTCTGAGGCAGAGCGCTGTCCATGGAGGCACAACACTCTTTCAGGAGTGGTCTCTCTCCAGACCAAATCAATGCAGATAATAGTCGTTTTAAGCTTCTCCACCTCCCAAACCTGCCATTATGGAACATTTCTTTCCTCCCATGGGAGTGTGCTTCCTCCAAAGGTAGGAAAGCTGCTGAATTGAGATTTCCCCCTTTCTCAGACCTTGTTTTAATCCCTCCCTTTGCCAGATTACCCACACTCTGGTTGGCCCTCTTCTTGAGAGACTAAAGGAGTTAGATTCCCTTCATTATTTACTGTCACTTGAACTAAGGTAATTCTCTTCTATCTTCTTCCCCTCCCAGCTCAGGTCATTAAATTCATTTCAATTTAACAAGCATTTATTACATATCTATGTGCAAGGCATTTACCAAAGGGATCTTCACTAAGATACTTGGGAATGCTCTATCCCAAATGAGAATTTAATCTGACTGTTGACATGAGCATAAGATGATTTGCTCAATATAATTCCTGTTTTCTTTGTCACCTTCTGCCCTCACAGGGTCTCCATACTTGCCACTCTTCAGTGCTATGTGGCTTTCAAATGATGTTTGGAACTGTGTGCATACTCCAAGACTTACACAAAGGCTTTGGGACTTTACTTCATCCTTTCTATCCATGACTTTAAAGTACAGTGGTGCCCACCATAACCTCAATTATTAGTGGAGTGGAAAGACAGCTGACCTCAAAATTCAGGAAAATCTGGGTTCAAGCCCTATCTCTGACAAATGCTGGCTATGTGATCCCAGCCAACTCTTTGAGACAATAAATTGCCGGTCCAGTAATGATCTGTGATAGAAGAGTTTCTTCAATGGGAGCTTTAATAGGATCCTAAATAAACAAATTGCTTTCTTACAGAGCATTTGTTTAAAAAGGATTTTCCAATCCATGATATGATTTGATGCTTAACTACATTGGTGGGAGTAATTTCTTTCTGACTTCTTTCCATATGTTATTTGCACTACTGTGTGATTCACTTTACGACCAGGAATAATAACCAAATTTTTACAAAGGCAGACAATTTTGAAGGTGGAAATATTTCCTCCACCTATGCAGCAGATTCCTTCAGTGGAAGCAAAGTCTTCATTTTACAATGAGACCCAAGACTTCTGAAGCAAGGGTACCTTGGGGATGGAACCAAATGGCTTAAATTCAAACCAATATATAAGTGGGTGGCTGCTGGTATAGTAGAAAGAGCACTGGGCTTAGAATCAGGAAGACTCATCTTCCTGAGTTCAAATCTGGCCTCAGACACCTAAGAGTTGTGTGACCCTGGGCAAGTCACTTAACTCTATTAGCCTCAGTTCCTCCTGTGTAAAATGAGCTGGAGAATGAGATTTCAAACCACTCCAATATTGCTGCCAAGAAAACCCCAAAGGGGATAAAAAAAAAAAAAAGAGCTGCACATGACTGAAAAATGACTAAACTGAAAAGCATAAATGCCTCATAGCAGATCTATTTCTGAGCTCAGACCTGGGGTCCAAATGTGTAAAAGGATTAGTTCTGTGGCCTCAAATTAGTCAGCTCATCATTCCAGGCATTGGCTGCTTCATCTTGAAAATGAAGAAGTTGGACTAGACAATCGCTAGGGTCCCTTCCATCTCTCTCAGTCTCTATTTCAAAGTCTCTTTCAACCTTGGTATTCTATATTCTTAGGTCCTTTCTAGCTATGCTCTATGGTCTCTACTAGCTCTGACAAATTCTGGTTCTAGTGTTGGGTTAGAATAAGGTAATTGTATGCCTGAAGAAAGATGAAGGGTTTTATCTAAGCAGGGCTCAGGGGAGAAAGAATATAGAAATGAGAGGCTGGGAACTCTGAGACTAACTTTATTTCCTTCACAGTTTTGCCTAAGGCCTTCACTGGTGATGCCAGCCCACTTTACTAATTTGGAGAGACTTCTCTGTTGTTACTCAAAGTCAGTTTTCTGTCTTCCATGGTGGTGACACCCAGGTTTGAGGATTAGGAGACAATATCATCCTGATATCTAAGGCTGTCTGCAAGGGAGGTGATATGGTCACTAAATATTGTAGTTGGCATCAGGGAATCTGTTTCTGTTTTTGTAGCTTGCTACTTAAGACTATATGACTTTGGGTAAATCTTTGTTTTCCCTCATCTATAAGAATATGGGGTTGGGACAGATGAGTTCTAAGGTCCCTTACAGCTCTAGACTCTGCCTGACACCTAAACAAGATGATGTAACATGGTGGTAGAATTGCTGAACTTGGAGTCGTACAGGATTGGATTCAAATCCTGTGTTTGTTTCATATGAGCTGGGTGGTAATGAGGAAGTCACTTTAAAGCCACTTAAGTCAAGTTCAGAGTGACTTATTAAGTGCTTACTATGGATCAGCAGATCTGGGGATACAAAGAAATTTTAAAACAACAATAACACAAAAAACCTGCACCAGCCTTTAAGGAGAATGCTTTGTAATGGGGAAGATGATGTGGAAAAGACTAGGTGTGTACAAGATTTGGACAAATTACATGGAGGGCAATTACATGGAGGGGTATGGCTGAGAAAGGGCTCATACAGCCAGTGAAATCTGAGCTAAGTTCTGAGAAATTCAGAGAAACCTTGAGGCAGAAATGAGGGAATAAAGTAGGGTTTCCTAACCTGGAGTCTACAGATCCCATATTTTGGGGTAGAGGGAGATTGTCTATGAGTTTTTAAAATATTTTGAAAAGTCTTTCAATGTAAATAGTTTTTATTTATTTCAATGTAAATAATTTCCTTTGGAATCCTCTGTATTTAATACATTTGAAAACATGATTCTGGGAAGGGATCCCATAGGCTTCACCTCTGCCCAAAGGGACCATGACACAGAATAGATGAAGAAGTCTTGCTGTAGTTTCCTCATTTGTAAAATGAGAATGAGAATACTGGGAGGTGTACTGCAGATCTCACTGGTTGTCATAAAGTTCAACGAGATAATACAGAACTTTATGTTGTCGTTATTGTTCAGTCATTTCAGTTGTGTCTAACTCTTTGTGACCCCACTTGGGGTTTTCTTGGCAAAAATACTGTAGTGGTTTGTGATTTCCCTCTCCAGCTCATTTTACATATGAGGAAACTGAGAAAAGCAGTATTAAGTGACTCACTGTGGTCCCACAGGGAGTAAGTATCTGAGACTGGATTTGAACTCAAGTCTTCCTGACTCCAGGCCTGGCACTTTATCTGCTGCACCACCTAGCTGCCCAACAACACTTTATATTGTTTTGCAAACTTTAAATTAATTTAGATTAGAATCATAAATTCAGGAAAGCATTTTTGCAAGGTCATCTAATCTACCCCCTTCCAAGATGAAAAAATTGAAGCCCAGAGAACTGAAATAACATATTCAAGGTGACACAGGTAAGGAACTGTCTGTATTTGAGCTCATATCTATTAATGGCCAATCCAGTGTTTTTTCCAAAGCATTGCCCACTATCATTGAGCCTGATAAGGTCAGGCAGTCAGCATTTCTGACCAGTATGGTTTCTTAGTGGACAAAAGGGGGAAGAATGAATCTGCCTCCTTTTTTTGTCTGTTCCAGGCATCCCTGAGAGACTAGTTATGACATGGGCCATTATGGCTGTCACCCAGGAAAGAGGGAACCTTGAATTTAAGACTTCACAGGCCTTAAAAAATAATAATAAATTTACCTTTCTTCATTTCCCTCCTCTATCTGTGTATTCAGGTGGTGATCTGGGATCTTAAATGGTTTCATAGTTCCAAATGTGTTCTCTGATTTACTTTTTATGTGCTGACATAAAGTAGAGACCATTTCGATATTTCATTGCCATCCTCCCTTGCAAGTACCCAGGTACGCACACATACACATCCATTCTGATAACCTGGCTGGGCTTCTACTTTCTTTTGAAATAACGTCTAGGTTCTTGTGCTAACGTTAAGGCCTTTGTTCTGACCCCTTTGCTAATAGAGTTTCCTTCTACATCCCTCCTCCTAGAACTAGCTCTGTAAATCAGGCTAAGATGTCACTGCCATAAATATAGCTAGCTGGTGAGGATGGAAGGAAGAATAATTTCCCATTCCACTCCATGTCCCTCCAGGCCTTTAACATTCTGGATATAGGTCTGTTCAAGACTGGGCATAGAATTAATTCAGGGGTGGCTGGATGGAGGTTGGGGGTAGGCAGAGGAGGGGAAAACACAGACATTTTCTTTCTTGCTCAAGGAGGGAACAGTGAGACCTGAAGAAAGTTTACTAGAGGTGTCTAATAAATGAAGTGGGACAATTTTAATAAATGACAATTATATATGTCCTTGGAATCTCACATCTACTCTATGAGGTACATAATTCTATCTCTATTTTCCACGTAAGCAAAGTTAAGAGAACTGAAGTGATACTGAATGGGCCACAGAGCCATTTTGTGGTAGAGGTATGATTTGAATCCAGATCTTCCAGACTTCAGCTCCAATATTCTACCCCCTTACTGTTGCTGTTTAGTCATTTTCAGTTGTGCCTGACTCTTCTTGACTTCTTCTAGGATTTGCTTGGCAAAGATACTGGAGCGGTTTGCCATTTCCTTTTCAGCTAATTTTACAGATGAGAAAACTGAGGCAAACAGGGTGAAATGATTTGCTCACAGTCACACAGATAGCAAGTGTCTGAGGCCAGATTTGAACTCAAGTCTGCCTATCCACTAAGCCAGGCTAACTTACCAATAACATCTGGAGCTCTGTCTCTAAAAAACAAGAACATTTCCTTCTTTTTTCATAAATTTTAAGTAAGATTTCATTCAGTGCAACCTCATTCCATCACTCCTCATCATCCCTTTATGTTCAATGACAAAATGAAGATAGAAACACCCAAAGTGCTTGCTGTATTGAGTTGTTGTAAGGATCAAATGAGAACATAACAACCTGGAAGTCTTATGGACTGGCTCTCTGATCAGGCCAGTGTGGAAGAATTCCCGGTGTGGAAATGTTCTCCATCAGCACAGACCTCAACCCACTTATGACTGAGTAGATAACTTATTCAAGGTTCCATAGTTAGTTAACTAACAGAGATTTAGATTCAAGCCAGGTACCTTGACTCCAAATAAATTGCTTTTTCCATTATAGCACATTACATCATAACATGGGGCATGAAATGGTCTGCCTTATTGGAAAGTGATTTCCTTATTGAATATCTCAAAGCATATAGGCTTATTGACCCACCATAAGAGATGTTTTAGAAGGAATTCTGATTCAGGTATGGGTTGGACTAATGGGACCACTTAGCTCCCCCTCCAACTCTAAGATTCAGTGAATTAAAAATAGTAATTAATATTGTCAACAAGGAGTTGAAACCAAGATTGACCAGGGTCACTAGAGGGGTATCATAGGAACATTATCAACAGTATCTCCTCTTTTGAAGAGACACCAACATCAAATGATATAATATTTATAAATGACTTAAAAGTCAAATGAGATAATATTTAGAAATTACTTAAAAGATCAAATGAGATAATATTTGAGCACTTAATATAGTACCTGGCACATAGTAGGGTGACAAATCATTATTCTCTTTCCTTTGCTCCTCCTCTTCAATAATTATACAGCTGGAAAATGCTTCAAATCAACTTTCTTTACTATTCTTCTGGCATGAATTTCAACTTATCCCAGGTACCTGGTGAGTGCCTGTTTACCACCCTGTTAAAGTATAACGCTTTGGATTGGATTTTCCAATTACTGTATTAAAAGCAGCATAAGGGAGAATAAAAGCAAGCAAGCAAGATTTGGCTAAAGGTGACTAATAGAAAGATCCAAATGCAATAAGGCAGCATTTTTGCTTGAAGTAAAAGAGAGAAAAACTGGCATTTTATGCCCTGCCTGGCTCTTAAAGATGGGTAGTATTTAGTGTGGCTTGGAGCCAGGCAGCACACAGGCTTAAATATGATGATATCTCCTTGTATTACGGCTAAATTGATGGATAGTAGAGATGGTACACACGTCAGGTCATAGCATGAGAGTATGACAAAATCTTTTTGGGTATTTTGATATTTTCTATTGGACTCTTCCTCCAATAACCTTATTGCATTCTTCAAGTCAATAGCAGTAGAAGCCAATGTCTAAAAGATACAATCAAGTTTTAGTATTCAATAGCAACCTTCAGAATTGTTGTTGAAGGACCAGCTTGACTCTGCACAAGGTTGCCATGGGGTGACAGTTTAGCCATGGAAACTCCTGGAAATATCTCCTAACTAGTAGAGGAATTGGTAACATGCTATTCATACTACTCGGATGAATGAGGAGTCACCAAATGAAACCTTCTGCTGACAGCTGGCTAAAGTGGAAGATTGCATGCCTTACCATATACCTTGCTCTTATGTCCTCCTAACCCCAAAGAAATGTTGTATGACCTGCCAATGTACTTTAAGGATACCCTAGGTCTTACCATACACCTCATCACTGTACCTTTGAGTGCTCTAGGACTTTTCATCTGTCCAGGAAGTGAGCTTTATAATGTATTGGCTTATTCAGTAAAATTATTTGAGAGTAGGACTCTCTGTCTCTCTAACTCTGTCTCTTGCTATGCCTAGAACTTAAACAATGTTGAGAGTTAACTAAACCCTTAACAAATGTCTTTACATCCATCCATCCATCTATCTATACATTCATCATTGGATGGAATACCCACACTGACAAAATCACACAACTCTAAAGAATTAAACTATGACAATCACAAACCTGAAAGCTGCTTTTTGTTGGGGCCATACTGAAATAAACGTAACTATAATAGGCAAGTGAAACAGTCTGCAGATCTTAAAATGCTATCTGCATGTGAGATATTCATTTTTTGTGATAGCAAAAAACAAAGTCAAAACTGGGAACTAAATAGTTGCTCATTGATTGGGGAATGGATGAATACATTGTGTTCTAGGAATGTAATGGGATATTACCACGCTGTGAACGATGATGAATATGAGGAATTCATAGAAGCATGGCAAGATTTGTACAAGCTGATGCCAAGTAAAGTAAGAAGAACTGGGGGAAAACTATAATGACTGCAATGATGTAACTAGAAATCCCAAAAAGAAATAAAAGGAAAGAACTTAATGTTGTAAATTATAATGAAATATGTTCCTGAAAAAGAGATGGGAAAATATCCTTTCCTCCTTCATTACAGAGGTGGGGAATTATGGGTATGGAATATTTTGTATGCCATCAGGCTTTGTTGATTTGTGAAATAGTTTGACTGAGCTATTTTTTTTCCTCTTTCTTTTTTATTCTTGATTGCAAGAGTTGATTTACTGGGAGAAAGATACATATATATGTATATATACATACACACACACACATATATATGCATGTATGTATGTATGTATATGTAAATGTAAATATGTGTGTGTGTGTATGCATATGAAGATTGTTGTTTGTACTTCATTCTGGAAGAGGATCATGATACCAGAAAAGTGATGTCCTGGCACGTAAGCGAATTGGATTTAAGTGAGGGAGGGCTGTGCAAAGTCATCAACCTTACTTTCACCTCCAGAACCATCTGGGTGCAGTGTCCAGATAAGATCAGGACAACTGGAGATGGCCCAGGGTGCAGGGGGGATCCTTGGCATTTTCAAGCTAAGGTCCTTCGCATGTCTCAGTTTGACTGAGGTAAAGCCTATTCAGTAATCAAGGCTTAATAAGAAATAAAGCAAATGACCTCTTTAGGAAAAAAAAATAGATCTTCCAGGGAAACAACCTCAGGGTTTCTGGCCAAAACAGAAAAAAAATTGCTATTTATATTCATTCTGAGCTGATCAGGGCCCAAACAATGATCAAGTAGGGCTTGGCCTGGGACCTGTTATCACTGAATAGGCTTTACCTCAGTCAAACCTGTTAAAGACCTTAGCTTGAAAAGGCCAAGGATCCCCACTGCATCCTGGGCCATTTCCAGTTGTACTGATCTACATCTGACCACTGTACCCAGATGGCTCTGGAGGTGAAACTGAAGCTGATGACTTTGCCCACTTAAATCCAATTCATTTGCATGTCATGGCACTACCTTCCTGATGTCATGGTCGTGTTCGAGAATGAAGGACAAACAGCAATCTCTGTTAGTAGAAAAGGAGCTGCCCACCGAAGACCAAACTGCAACTGGCCAGTTGGGCAATGCAGATTTCTTTCTTTCTTTCTTTCTTTCTTTCTTTCTTTCTTTCTTTCTTTCTTTCTTTCTTTCTTTCTTTCTTTCTTTCTTTCTTTCTTTCTTTCTTTCTATCTTTCTTTCTTTCTCTTTCTTTCTTTCTTTCTTTCTTTCTTTCTTTCTTTCTTTCTTTCTTTCTTTCTTTCTTTCTTTCTTCTATCTTCCTTCCTTCCTTCCTTCCTTCCTTCCTTCCTTCCTTCCTTCCTTCCTTCCTTTCTTTCTCACTTTCTTTCTGTCTTTTTTTTTTTTTGAGGCACTGAAGTATAAAGAGTTATCTGAATTTCTACTGTGGAGATGAATTAAAAGTTGAAACCACAGACTCAGAAGTTCATCATAGGTAAATAGTTTTAGAGCAAGCAGGGATCTCAGAGGCCATGTCCAACTGTCTAATTTCACAGATGAAATTATTGTTGTTAGTCCTTCGTTCTCAGAAAGGACCAATGTCATCACAGGCATGCTGTCTCAGCTTGCCTGTGAGTTGAATTTGAGTGAGACTGAGTTATACAGGGTTATCAACCTTACTCTCTCCTCCACAATCCAGTAGCAAGACAATGGTCAAGACAACTGGTGATGGCAAACTGAAGGCCAAAGAGATTGCAATTTACTCAGAGTCACACAGGGAGTAAACATCTGAGGAAGGATTTCGACCCACCCTAATTCTTGAGCCAGTGTTCTTTCTACAGTACCAGTAATTCAGAGTTAGAAGGGATCCAAGAAGCTAATTAGTCTAGCTCTTCTATAATATTCCCAGCAATTGATTACCCAGTGTGTGCTTGAAGACCTTCCTCAAGGGGAACTACTTTCCAAGGCAACCATTTTACTTTTAGGTAGTTCTTCTTGTTAGGAAGTTTTCTTTGCTTCCAGCCTAAAGGTATATTTCTTTGCATCTTTCCCTCACTGCTCCTGGTTCTGCCTCTGGGGCCAAGCAGGACGAGTTTGATCATTTTTCCACATGACAATCTTGTAAGTACTTGAAGAGAGATAGAAAGTTCCTTGTGGATTTTTATTTTCTTTAGACTTACCACCCCCAGTTATTTGAACCAATCCTTTTAGAACATGTCCTCGGGGTCCTTCACATCCTGGTTGTCATATTTCATCTCAATGTCCCTCCTCAACTTTGGCACCCAGAGATGAACAAAATACTCCACGTGTGTGGTATGACCAGGGCAAAGGAACAGCAGGAGTACTGCCTGCCAAGTTGGGGGTACCATGTTTCACTTTATGCAACCTACTCTTACATTCATGTCATCTGTATTTGTTGCCTCTACCCCTTCATTTTTCACTCACCTCCTAGCCCCTCATAAT
Organism: Phascolarctos cinereus; assembly: GCF_003287225.1. NCBI lineage: Eukaryota > Metazoa > Chordata > Mammalia > Diprotodontia > Phascolarctidae > Phascolarctos > Phascolarctos cinereus. The sequence continues at coordinate 397,590,688 of NW_027556098.1, forward strand.
CATACTAATCGTTGGCACCATTAGTTGTGTTACCAGACATCTTTCAATTGCTAAATTTCAAGGGCTTTCCTCAGGCTCATCTCTCTTGATCTCTTTTTAGCTTGTGTGGTGCATTTGATATATACATGTACATATTTCATGGATCCCCATTCTAGAATTTTGCCAGGAACTAAAGTCAAATAGTTTGCAAAGTCCTTTCTCTTACCTGTCTGAAAATAGCAGCAGCAGCAGCAGCAACAAGAGAAAAATGGAATCTTCCAGTTCTTCCATTATCATGGCTTTTATTCTGTTTGGGCCTGGAGCCTTGAATTCATCTCCTTACTTATCTTGTAGTTGAACCTTCTGTTCTTTCCGTTCCAGTTTAGAGGATATTCTCTTTGCCAGAAAGAACAGAAACAAAATGCTATGCCAGCATTTCTGCCATTTCTTGAGCATTGATCCTCATCAACCCATTCTTCTTGGGGCAAAGTTTCTGTCCTTTACCTGATCCTCCTTCTTTCCCCAATAAAGCCCAAGGGAAGTGTCATTGCCCTTTGTTTTCCTCACCAAATTCTACTCATTCTGAGCTTTAGTACTTCTGAAGCAATTCTTCCAAATCAATACAAAACTTTGAGGTTCATGTTCCATTTCCTATCAACCAATCAAAAATCATTCAACAAACACTGACATAAAGGGCCTACTATGTGCCAGGCATTAGGAATAGAAAGAAAAAGAATGGAATAATCCCTACCCCCAATGTGTTTATTTATTAATGAAGGAGAAAATGGGTATGCTTCTATACATACATACATACACACACACATGCATGCCTCTGTGTGTTTGTATGTAGAATAAATATAAACAGAGGTGGAGCTGAGATGGTAGAATAAAATTAGAGAATCATTTGAGCTCTCCCCCAAACCCCTCCAAATACTTGTAAAAATCTTTCTAAACAAATTCTAGAGCAACAGCACCCACAAAAAGACAGAATGAAACAAATTTCCAGCCCAAGACAACCTGGATGGTCGATAGGAGCAATCTGATGCCAAAGACTGGGAGAGCAGTGCAGTTTAGTGTGGGCCACACTGCGGGCAAAGACCAGGCCTCAGACAACCTGGAACAGGCCTCAAGGGACTGAATCAAGTGCACCTGCAGTGGTTTCCAGACTTCTCAATGCATAAATGCTAAAGACTGCTTAGAAGATCAGTAGGAAAGGTCTGTCAGAATTGGGTGACAGATACAGGAGCACTGTCCAACCCCGGCCCTAATGCAGCCTCATGGACAATGGCCATAGTGGCAAGTGGCTGTTTCTAGAGATCTCAGCCCACAGATGGTGAGGGGATCAAGTGGCTGATCTGAGGGAGATTTCAGGGATCTCTTTACTGGCACTGAGGCTGGATTCTCTTGCTTTGCCTATGTTTGGATTTCGGTTGCAGTCCTCGGTGGCAGTCCTGGGTGAAGAGCAGCACTGGAATAGCAGAGCTTGTGGCAGCAGTAGAGCAGGAACCCTCTTTCCAGGGCAGAAAAGAATGCTTGTGGTCACACACAGACCAGAGCACAGGCCCAGAAAGGAGTAAACACCCCTCCTTAGATCATGCTACCTTGGAAGAACTGAAAACTTACAGGTCCCTACAAGTATCTCTGAAAACAACTGCACAAAATCCCTGAAGCTTAGGGCAGTACACTGTCCAGACTGGAAGCAGAGACCTGCCTTAACAAAGAGTTAAAAAGTCAAGTGACTGACTGGGAAGACGAGCAAACAGAGGGAAAAGGCTCAGACTATAGAATCTTGCTTTGGTGACAAGGAAGATCAAGGCATACAACCAGAAGAAGACAACAAAGTCAAAGCTCCTACATGCAAAACCTCTAAGAAAAAATATGAATTGGTCTCGGGCCATGGAACAGCTCAAAAAGGATTTTGAAAAGCAAGTAAGAGAAGTAGAGGAAAAACTGGGAAGAGAAATAAGAATGATACAAGAAAATTATGACAAATGAGTCAACAGCTTGCTAAAGGAGACCCACAAAAATGCTGAAGGAAATAATATCTTAAAAATGAGGTGAATGAGGCCAATGAGGAGAATAATGTCTTCAAAAGCAGAATTGGCCAAATGGGAAAAAAGTCCAAAAGCTCACTGAGGAAAATACTTCCTTAAAAATTAGAATGGAGCAAATGGAAGCTAATGACTGTATGAGAAATAAAAAAAATAATAAAACAAAATAAAATAAGACAAAACCAAAAGAATGAAAAAAAGAGAAGACAAAGTGAAATATCTCATTGGAAAAACAACTGACCTGGAAAATAGATCCAGGAGACACAACTTAAAAATTATTGGACTACCTGAAAGCCATGACCAAAAAAGGAGCCTAGACATCTTTCAAGAAATTATCAAGGAAAACTGCCCTGATATTCTAGAACAAGAGGGTAAAATAGAAATGGAAAGAATCCTTTGATCACTGCTTGAAAGAGATCCCCAAACGAAAATTCCCAGGAATATTAAAGCCAAATTTCAGGGTTTCCAGGTCAAGGAGAAGATATTGCAAGCAGCCAGAAAGAAACAATTCAAGTATTGTGGAAACACAATGAGGATAACACAAGATTTAGCAGCTTCTACATTAAGGGATTGGAGGGCTTGGAAGATGATATTTTTAGAGGTCAAAGGAGCTAGGATTAAAAACAAGAATCACCTACCCAGCAAAAATGAGTGTGATCAATGAGAGGAAAAAATTGATATTCAACGACATAGAGGAATTTAATGCCTTCTTGAGAAGTCAGAGATAAACAGAAAATTTGACTTTCAAATACAAGACTCAAGAGAAGCATGAAAAGGTAAATAAGAAAGAGAAATCATAAGGGAGTTATTAAAGTTGAACTGTTTGCATTCCTACATGGAAAGATGATATTTGTAACTCATGAGACCCTTCTTACTATTAGGGTAGTTAGAGGGAATATATATATATATATATATATATATATAAAAGCTTTTATAGTGGAGGGGAAGAGGGGGAAGGTGAGAAGGAATAAGTGAACTTTACTCTCATTGAATTTGGCTTAAGGAAGGAATAACATACACACCCAATGGAATATGGAAATCTGTCCTACCCTACAGGAAAGTAGGGGGGGAAGGGGATAAGAGAGGGAGGGGTGATAGAAGGGAGGGCAGATTGGGGGAGGGGGTAATCAGAAGCAAACAATTTTGAGGAACCATAAAGTCAAAAGAGAGAATAGAATAAACAGGGGAGGGGGTGGGGTAGGATGGAGGAAAATGTAGTCTTTCCCAACATGGCTACTATGGAAATGTTTTACATGTCCTCACATGTATAGTCTATGTCGAATTGCTTGCCTTCTCAATGAGGGTGAGTGGAGAGGGATTAGGGGAGAGAATTTGGAACTCAAAGTTTTAGAAATGCATGTTAGAAATTGTTTTTACATGCAACTGGGAAATACAGATATGCAGGCAAAGGGATATAGAAATCTGTCTTATCCTACAGGAAAACAGAAGGGGAAGTGGATAAAAGAAGGGGTGGGTAATAGAAGGGAGAACAGATTGGGTGAAGGGGGGCATCAGAATGCAGGCCATCATGGGGTGGGAGGGAAGGGAGGGATAGGGAGAAATTTTGGAACTCAAAATCTTGTGGAAGTGAATGTTGAAAACTAAAACTAAATAAATTAGTTAATTAAAAAAGAATAAATATAAACAGAATAAATGCAAAGTAATTCAAAGCAATTAAATAAAAGTTTGAGAAAAGGATGCTAGCATTAGAGGGGAAAAAGGAGGATCAGGAAAGGCTTCTTTTAGAAGGTGTTAACTTGACCTGTCCTTGGGTCCATTTTCTGTACATATCTTTTCAAAATTTCAGTTGGTTGATAGCTTCTTCATACATCCACATAAGAATGTTTTTTCTTCTTTTTGGAGAGCTTCAGTATATAGCTAAATAAGTGAAGGTTCCATCACTAGTGCATTAAACCACTTTGCCAGATTTGTGATATTTTCCAAAAAGTTCATCTGTGTCCTTTTTTCTGCACTGTCTTTATCATTTTTGTTCTCCCTACATTGTAGTATCAGAGAGCTAGAAGGATCCTTAGAAACAATCTATTCAGTTAGTCAACAAGTACTAATTAAACACTCTATACCAGGCACTGTGCTAAACATACAAACAAAGAAATGGATGAATGGATAATGAATGAATGAAGAAAGGCAAAGAAAATTAAAAAAAAATGTCCCTGCCTCTCAATGAGCTCATATTATTACAAGGAGATGATATGTGAAAAACTGGACACTTGAGATTTCTAAAATGCACCTCTATAATGGGGTGCAGAAAGGTGAGGAAAAAGGACAGAGTTAAGCAGAACTGGGTTCAAACTCTACTCCTGAAATATACTGACTGGTGCTTTGACTTTTGGCAGTGGAGCCTTGACTGGGCAGTTTAGTTAACCTCTAAGTGTTTCAGGCAACTCTTTAAGAGCCTAAGTATGTAGAATGGGCTAATTTGGACTGTCAAAGCAATATTCACTCCGTCAAAACTAAGGCAAAGATGGCCAGTGTCAAAGGATCAGAAAGTATGTTGGAGGGTGGGGGAAGAGTAAAGTGTAGGAAGAGGCCAAGTCATAAAGTTTTTAAAAAGCCAAGTAGAAGATTTTACATTTGCTCTGGGAGGTAATAGGGAGCCACTAGAGATTATTAAATAGGGTACCAGAAGATTGACAAGGACAGATTTGTTTTTGGAAGATCAGTATGACAGCTGAGTGGAGGATGAACTGGAGTGGAGACAGATGGAACCAAGTCTATTTACAGTGTCTAATTCATAGCTAGAAATCAATGCTGGAAGCAAAATTTGGATCTAGGTCTTTTGACTAAATCCAGCCTATTTTTTTTCACTGTATTATGATTTCTTTTCATTAACTGTTATCTCCTTTCTCGTTTCTATATTTCCTCAAACAAATAAGCATGTCTCACTCCTCTCCCTAGCCTCAGTCAACATCTTTCCCCATGTCCCTGGCCTTGCTCCTTTCAAGTAAGATTTACACTTCCATTACCATGTTATTCTTACATCTCGTCCCACCAATTCTCAGTGATACCTATGTGGTCAAATCTGCCTCCTTGTATTAGAATATCTACTATATGTTAATGTTTGTTATTGTCATTGTTGCTTGTTTATTTTCCCCTCCTCTTCAATAATGTGCATATATATATATATATATATATATATATATATATATATGTACATATATATATATATATATATATGTACATATATATATATTTTTTTTTCCCCTCCAATCAGCATCTACTGATTTGAGTTTTATTTCTAGCTTGTTTCTTGGATTTTTTTCTTCCATGAATTTTACTTTTTTTTTTTTTTACTGTTATTCTTTTCCACTCATTGACATTACTCTCTATAGGATCTAGCTTAGTGGGCAGACATAGGCATTGCTCTTCATTTCAGGTTAAAGCCCATTTGATTAGATTTGCAAGACTCCAGGCAAACATTTTCTTTACAAGCCCTTGTTAAATATGTTCCATCCCTGATAAAACAGCCATCCTTCTTATATTTTAATCCATGGTCCAGAAACCAACATCTTGTCCTCAGGCCCCATCTTCTTAACCAGATGTTCACAGCCCGAAACCTTCTCCTTATCATGTACTCATGAAGACACTTTAATGGCTTCCTGTCAACTGGAATGCTATGGGTGTGCTTGAGGTTTCCAAAGTACATGGTTTTTATATCCCTCTAAGCTTTATTTACTGTGTTCAGTGCAGAGACAGAAATCTATATAAGCAGATGTAGATGTACATGAACGATATAGATGTATTTCACTGACTTTGATATGCATGGCTATGCCTTACATTGCCAGCAATTGGCCTCTGGTTAAGTTTTTCCAACCACCTATATTTCATGTCAGCCCTGATATTGACATGCCATTTATGCTTTGTACAAGTGCAAAAAACTTCCTCAAAAAGCTCTGGGAGTAGGTTTAGTTTATTTCCAATTCAGCACCTCATGCACCAAAGCCCAATTGAAAGACACTCACCCAGATGTTCAGGAAAGATATTTTGAAAGAATACAGAGCACTTAACTTGTTTTAATGTTGTACAACATAGTTTGTTCTCATATCACTTCTATGGGAGAAATAACAGTATAGTAATATTTTATTAGTTTTAATTATTATTTTAATAATTTTTGCAACTGCAGCAGCAGTAGTAGTGTTTACTTGATGATGATACAACTGGGTGCTACAAGGGAAAGATTCCTAGATTTGAACCAAAGGTTTCAGTTTTTAATATTGGATATGCTACTTAATAACTGGATGTCTGATAGAGGAAGTTAGGTGACATAGTATATACAGTAAAGAGCTTGGAGTCAGGAAGAACTCATTTCAAATCCAGCCTCAGAGACTTACTAGTTGTGTGACTGTAGGTGAGTCATTTAAGCTCATTCAGCTTCAGCTTCCTCACCTGTAAAATGGGGATAATAATTGCACTTACCTTCCAGGGTTGTGGTGAGGATAAAATGAGTTAACATACATAAAGTGCTTTGCAAACTTTTAAACACTATGCAATACTAGCTATTGCTATTATTATTTTATCCTGTTATACTTATATCATCAGTATTATTGTTACTTAATCTGATTTAATTTTCTTTTTCTGAGAAAGGAGGTGTTGGACTAGCTGATCTCTGAAATGACTTCAACTATAAATATAGAAGGCTGTGATGTCACATTATCATTATCATCACTAATCATCATTGACTTACCAGAGGAATCATAAAGTGGTGAGAGACATCAGAGTCTCTAAACTTATACAGATGCCTCACAGTGGCATGAAGTTGGCCCTGGCTTCTCCAAGAGATCCTATCTTGGCAGATCGTATCAAGCCAAGAATGGTTAAGGATCACAGCTAATGTTTCTAGAGTGCATGAAGGTTTGAAAAGCAATTGGCATATGTCATCACATTTGATATGATACACACAGCAATCCTTGAGGTAGATGCTATTACTATCCCCATTTTATATATGAGGAAACTGAGGCAGACAAGGATGAAATTATTTGTCCAGGATCACCCAGCTAAGTAAATACCTGAAACAGGATTTGCATTCAGATTTCCTAAAGTCCATCACTCTATTGTGCTACCTAGATGTCGAATGACAAGTTTACTCACCTATAGAATTGGGAGTGTGGGTGGAAGTTAAGTTTGGATAAGATGACTTCTGAGATCCCTGCAATTCTGGATCCTATAAATTATGGGTCCAAGGAAAGATTGTTTGACCACCATCTGAAGACCAAGCATCAGTGGAAAAATCAATGAATCTAGAATCAGAGTACTCTTCTCTTTATTGCATGTTTGACTTTAGGCAAGTCTCCAAGTCTTATTTTCCTTCTCTGAAAAAATGATAGAGCTGTGGACTAGATGATCTCTGAGGGTCCGTCCAGCTCTACATTTATCATGCTATGATCGTAAGGGTAGAGAAGTTCACCAACGGATGATTGACCAGCAAGTCATGATTTCTTTTTTCTTAAGCCTACCAGTGCTTGCAGACCATGTAGTCAGAAGTAAAGGTATTTGCCATCACTAGTCAGGAATCATGAATCTTAGGAGTAATGATTTTAATAACAATAGACTTTAAATGATTAAAAAAAAACAAAAAAGAACATGTACAGGTGACAGATCTCTGTAAATACTAGATGACTACTTGTAGTGTGAAGACTTTCCTCAAATAGCTCTCTCCTCCCTGGTAGTGAGGCCATTTTTAAAGAGCTGGGAAGCATGCAAGTGAAGACTGAAAGCATAAGAGTGATTTTCTTTGGTGTTTGCTTTTCTTCTGCTAAACTGATTATTCAGTTCATGAAGTTAAGCTATTTCCTAAGCTATTATACCTGTTATTTACATATGAGACAATGTAGCATTGTGGGAAAATTCTGGACTTGGACAAGTAATGGGAGTGTCCTTACTGACACTTATGAGATTTATGGTCTTAGGTAAGTCACTTATCCTCCTCAAAGACTCAGTTTATAATTTTGTCAAAATGAGTATAATAATACCGACACCTCTAATCTCCTAGGATTGTTATGAGAAAAGTAGTTTGAGTACCTTAAAATGCTATGGAAGATAAATTATATATTAAGCAACATGTAAATCGAACTAATTAAGTTTTATCTGCTATTCTTCTACTTCTTCCATCTCTTCCTCCTGTTCTTGCTCCTCTTGCTAGTCAGTCAGTGAATTTATTAAGCACCTACTATGTTCCATTCAGTGCGATAAGTATTAGGGATATGAATACAAAAAAAGAAAGGCAGTCCCTACTCGCAGAGAACTTACAATCCCACGGAGGAAGATAACACACAAAAGAAGCTGAAAAGGAGGGAAGAGGAAAAGTACCTGGTGGACAACGGGTAAGTGGGAGAGGGCCAGGATGAAGGTCAAAGTAGTGTAGCCATAGAGGAAAGTTCTTCTTCTTGTTGCTCCTCCTTGGCCTTGTCCCATCCATCCCCCTTCCCCTTTACTCTCTTCTTCTCCTTCTCTTCTTCTTTTCCTCCTCCTCTGCCTCCTCCTCCTTCTCTGCCTTCTCCTTCTTCTCTTTCTCCTTCTTCTCCTTCTCCTTTTCCTTTTCCTTCTCCTCCTCCTCCTCCTCCTCCTTGTTCTTCTCCTTCTCCCTCTCCTTCTCCTCCTCCTCTGCCTCCTCCTCCTCCTCTGCCTTCTCCTTCTTCTCTTTCTCCTTCTTCTCCTTTTCCTTTTCCTTCTCCTTCTCCTCTTCCTCCTCCTCCTCCTCCTTCTCCATAGTTATTGTCATCATCTTCAACATCATCATCAATATCATTGTATCATCATGATCTTCAGTTTTATCACCATTATCATCACCATCACAATGGTCACCACCATCACCATTATCCCCATTGTCATCATCACCTCTATCATCAAAGAGATAGTATCAGGACAGAGATTTTTAACCTTCTGTGTATGTTAGTGTGCATGTGTGTGTGTGTGTGTGTGTGTGTGTGTGTGTGTGTGTGTGTGATGGATCTCTTGGGGCATCTGGCAAAACCAATAGACCTCATTTCAAAATAATATTTTTAAAAGCATAAATAAGCACATAGTATTACAAAGGAAACTGATTATGTTGAAATTCATTGTTCAAATATTTAAGAATCCTCATTGTAGTAGATGTGGTACTGGGAGGGCTTGGAGGAAAGAAACAAGTATTTATTAAGCACCTGCTACATTCTAGGTTCTATATTAAGTATTTTAATACGTTATCTCATTTGATCCTCATAACAACTCTGGGAGTTGGGCCCTACTATTATACTTATTTTACAGATGAGGAAACTGAGGTGGACTGGATTGTCACTTGCTCAGAGGCACACAGCTAGTAAGTGTCTAAGGCCAGATTTGAACTGAGATCTTCCTGACTCCAGACCCAGCACTTTACTCACTGCACCACCTAGCTGTTTCTGCAAAGAAGATTTGTGTTCCAGTTTTGCTCCTGATACTAGATGTGTGGCCCTCAGCAAGGTATCTGCTATTTTTGAGCCTCAGGTAGACAGCTATCTAAGATGTCTGTGGATTGTTTTACTGTGTTGGCACAGGGTTCCTGAACAAAGAGTTTCTTGTGCTAATGAAACCACTCAGCCTTCACTGATGGTGATAATTGATACATACATTGTGATGGTGTGACAAGTGCTTTGCATCCCTCTCATCTTAGATGAGTAACAATAACCATACTTGGGGCAGCTAGGTGGTGCAGTGGATAGAGCACTGGCCCTGAAGTCAGGAGGAGCTGAGTTCAAATCCGGCCTCAGACCAAACACTTGCCACTTACTAGCTGTGTGACCCTGGGCAAGTCACTTAATCCCAATTGCCTAAAAAAGCAAAAAACCCCCAAAAAAAACCAATAAGCACACTAAACTGGATTCCAAAGAGTGATATTTCCTACCTTTGAGGCCAGAGACTCTTTTGGGGCTGTACACTGACTGTAAGAGGTTTAAATTCATTAATAGTCAGAAGTACCTTTAGTATCCTGAGCACATTTTGGAATAATGTTTTAGGGAAGCCAATGCTAATCTAGGAAGTGTCCAGAGGCTAGCTCTTGAAAGCTGAGATGGACCTGCTCTATATAATTTTACAAATATGTGATTTCCGACAATCACAAATCTATAAATGGAAGGGACCTCAGAGATCATCTGGTCCAACCCTTTCATTGTAATGATAAGAAAATTGAGGCACAGGAAGATGATATGACATGCCAATGGTCTCAATGGTAGTAAGTGTTAGAGGAGGAATAATGGATTGCTGTCTTTGGACTCTAAGCCCACTGATCTCTCCACTGTATGAAGCTGTTTGATTGAGGAATTCACTTAAAAGTGTTACATTTAATAAAAAAAAACAACTTTTTTTTTGGTCGTCACTGTTGTTGTTCAGTTGTTTCAGTCATCTCTGCTTCTTTGTGACCTCCTCTGGGCCTTTCTTGGTAAAGATACTGCATTGGTTTACATTTCTTTCTCCAGCTCACTTTATAGAAGAGAAAACTGAGGTTAAGTGACTTGCTCAAGGTCACATGGCTAGTAAGTATCTGAGGCCTGCTTTGAGCTCAGGTCTTCCTGACTGCAGGCCTGGCACTCTATCCACTGCACCACCTAACTGATACGTGCATGTACACAGGTATATGTATATACACACGTATATGTATGTACATACATAAACATATATTTACACTCATGCACAATATATGTATGTGTATATGTATGTGTGTACATGTGTATTGCACACATATATACATATATGAGTTCATATTTATACATATATAGTTATAGTATTTATATATCCACTGAATCAGTATACATATGAAACAAATACAGAGTTATCATTACGGGAAGTCAATAGAAGCCGAGGGGAGTCAGGAAAGGCCTCATGTAAGATTCTGGATGGATGTAGTAAAATATTCAAGGGATAAGAGGTAAAATATGTAGAGTACATTGGACAAAGGAATAGAGGTCAGAAACATAAAGTTTTATACTAGGGACAGTGAGTAGGACACAAATGGCTAGCCCAACCAGTGAGGGTGAGAGAAACCTGATAAGGTAGGTTGGCTCAGGAGATTAGGAAAGAATTTAAATGTTATATCAAAGAGCCTGACTTTTATCCTAGAGGCAATAGGAAGCCATGGAAACTTTTTGAGCCAGAGAGTGACATGGTCAGAAATGTATACTAGGACTATTACTTTTGGGGCTTGGTGCAAGGTGGACTGGAGTGGGAAGCCACTGTAGGTTATGAAGTCAATGAGGAGGCACCTGGGAGAGTAGGGGCAAGATTTGTTGAGTTTAGAGAAATCCAGCTGAAATCCAGCTCTACTCCTCACCACTGGAATAGCTTTGGAGCCATTACTTTACAGCTCAGAGTCTCACTTAGTGTTTTTGTTTTAATTTTTTTTCAGTAAAATGAGGGAGTTAATCTATGTGATCTATAAGACTTCATCTCGTGTTTCATTTTATCACCGTGTGAAAGATATAAGGTTCTAATCCAACTTAAGACTCTGGTTTGATGCTAAGACACCCACATTGACAGAGTACTCAGTTTTGTAAGAAACATTGGTGGGCCATGGCAAACAGACTGAAAACCACCTGGCTCTGAGGGGATCTGCAATTCAGAGAAACAAGGAGCACCTCTCCCTTTGAAGCTGGTTCTTGCATCTGCTTCTGAAATGCATATGGGCTGCTCCATGCTGCCAAACGTGAGTTAGGCAAGTCATGAGGGGAACAGAAATTCCAACAGCAACGTGTTGGTAAAATGTTTGTGATGTTTTCCTGCTCACACAAGCTGTTGTTTTCAGGGCAGGGGAAAGAAGTTTGCTAACGTGAGGTATTTTTAGATCCCTGTTTTTTGTTTGTTTTTTTTTTGGGGGGGGCAGCTTTTGTCAAGTGGTGGCAGTGTGGTGTAATGGATACAGCATTGGGCTTATAGTCAGCTAAACCCGGGTTAAAACCTCACTTCTGCCATATATGAACTGTGTGACCGAAGGTGAGTCACTTATCCCTAAAAGCCTCAAGGAAGGACCTGGGAATTATTTATTAAGTCATTGGCTAGGTTATAATCTGCATTGGTGAAGGGAATCCCAATATTAAGAGTTCCAAACAATCACAAAATCCTGGATCCTTCACATATTTACATAATTTTAGACAAAACAAGTTAATGTCTACAATATTTTGAAGGAAACTAAATATGTAGTTCAGTGAATTTCTCAGAAACGTAAAATCCACCTAGAACACTCAAAAGAATGAGGAGAAAGTCATCATCCTCACTTTGGAAATACAATCCCATCAAATCAATCATCAATCAGCAAATATTTATTAAGTGCCTACTATGTGCCAGTATCTGTGCTATGTACTGTGGATGCAAAATAAGGCAAAAGATAGTCCCTGCCCTCAAGGAGATAATGATAATGGTATTTCATCAGTCAATCACTGAGATTACTAAGCATTTATTAAGGACTTACTATGGGCCAGACACTGTAGTGGGCAAAGACAAAGATGGAAATGAAACAGCACCTGCCCTCAAGGAACTTGTGTGCTACTGGTAGTGGTGGCTGGCATTTACATGGCATTTTGTAGTTCTCAGGCATTTTGTGTTCACTACCTAATGTGGCCATTAACAAGCATTTATTAAACACTTATTATCTGCCAGGTCTTGTGCTAAGTACTGTGGACTCAAAAAAAGAGAAAAAACAATTCCTGGCCTCAAGGAGCTTGCAGTCTAATGGGAGAGACAAACAACTATCTACAAACCATCTATATACAGCATAAACTGGAGATAAACAACAGAGGAAAGGTACTATAATTAAAGGGAATGGTGAAAGGGTCTTATCTAGGACTTGAAGGAAACAAGGGAAGCCAGGAGGAGGAGATGAGGAGGGAGAGAATTCCAGGCATGGGGAATGACCAATGTCACCAAATCACAGATCACATGGGGGTGAGTAAGGTGTAAGAGGACTAGAAAGGTGTATGTGGGGAAGCAGGTTAACGGAATTCTTTATGGGCACCTTGTTAAGGTAAGGGGAAAGAGATTGGGTAACTGAATGGTAAGCATGATACATTTGGAGTAAAAGTACAGAGGTCCAAACTTCAGCTTTGTTTGTACCTACTTGAGTCACCATGGGCAAGCCATTTACTCTATTTGAGTTTCAGTTTCCTACTCTGTGAAAGGAAGGTGTTGCTTTTTTCTAGTAAGATGCTTGAGTATAAAGTTCTATTTAAGCCTGTGTTCTCATCATATAAAAATATCAGGAAATACAGGAAATAAAGCAAGCGAAAAACACACTCTCTCTCTCTCTCCCTCTCTCTTTGTATATATATAGATATAGATACAGATATAATATCTATAATATCTATAGATTATTTCTATATATATATATATATGTGTGTGTGTGTGTGTGTGTGTGTGTGTGTGCCATTCTCTTTTTCAATCATTTCTCCTACGAAATATGTACGTACATATGTATATATGTGTGTGTGTATATATATATATATATATATATATACATATATATGTATGTATATATATATATATATATATATATATACACATAGAGAGAGAGAGAGAGAGACAGACAGACAGACAGACAGACTGAGACAGAGAGATACAGAGAATGAGATAGGCAGAGACAGACTACAGGAAAATCACAGAAAAGTCAATAGAGAGAAGAAATTGGTAAACAAAGAGGAGGCCCCAATTCAGTACATAATCACTAAGGGGTAAGAGAAATGAATATAAATCTCCATCAGAAAAGGACAAAGCTGTAAATTAGCAACTTGAACATGAGAAATGAGAATTGCTCAAATGTAAGAGCTTCCAGAAGGATGTAGAAGCTACATGAGAGAACTAAAGACTACGTTAGTAATAAACACAAAAATTAAGTTCTGTTACAGAACCATTCAGAAGAAGAAAACTATCAGAGTTGATAGATTTGAACCTATGACAGAACACAAAAATATGATAATAAAATAATATTGGGCTATTCCTTAGCCTTTTCATGCTATATGGAATTTTTTTCCTTATTCAATTTCTTTTGTTAGCTGAGTTTGTTTTTCTAGGGTCTGAATTTCATAGGAGAAATGATTGAAAAATAGAATGGCATAGACAGAAAATACTGCAGACATAATTTACTGATCTCTATGGTTGCTATCACAGAATTTCCTTCTTACCTCCCCATGCCCCCCCCCCAAAAAAAAAGAGCTTTTGTATATATTTGTATGTAACAGGGTTTTGGAACATGCACAATTCACCTAAGATGGAGGAACCAGCTCCAGGAGAAGATAATTCTACATTCATCTGTCACATGGGTGGAAGGAGCATCTTTGAATGACTCTGTAGCTAGAACCTTCTGTGTCTTTTAAATCTTTCTGGACAGGGACAGTCTCTCTTTTCTGCAGTGTCTAAAAAAATGTGAAGGTTCTATTCACCCACAGCATGGGAACCATGAACTGAACTAGTGAGAGGGGAAAGGCTACTTTCTCTTCTCCCCTGTGGCTCTAAGAAATGAACTTGGGGTTTGTTTTTGGACTATTTAATTTGTCCTTTTCAGTTCTAAACACAGGGAACTGGAATTCCACGGTGACTATGAGCCAGGATTCTAGGCCTTATATGCAGTCAGCCATCCTAGCAGGGAAACTCTGAGAAGCCAAGGTGTTCAAGGCTCAAGCCCAAGGAAAATTTGAGACTTGGAGTTTAGTGGGACCGCCTTATATTAGAACTGAGTTAAGCTATATCTCTAATCGCTCTTCCTTCCTAGATACTGAACTAGGGAGATGGAAGATTATGCCCCCACTTTTGGGAGCAGAGATGTTTGTATATTTTGTTCCTATTACAGCTTTGAGGTGAATATGCTTTATAAAAATTAATCTGACTCTTAAATGGTTAAATGCAATTGGGATTCAGAGAAGCTTTATAATTGGGGGAACACAATTGGTGGGGGCTGAAGCCAAAGACAGAAAGTATAGACATTCCCAACCCTCTTAAGGATACCAGAAAACACTTGAGAATGGTTGAAATGTTAAATGTAGCATTCCCGGATAGAGGGCAGTGGAGGTAAGAGTAGTTACTGTTGTGTGTATGTGTGTATAAATATATATAAATATATAAATATATATATATATATATATGTACGTATATATATATGTATGTGTATATATATGTATGTATATGTGTATATATGTATGCATGTATATATATATGCATGCATGTATATATATGTGTGTATATATACACACACATATTTGCATGTGTATGTATGTGTATGTATGTATGTATGTATGTCTGTATGTATGTATACATGTGCGCGCGCACACACACACACACACACACACACACACACAACCACCCACAAACTTGTTCAGTCACTTAGTCCTGTCCAATTTATAACCCCATGGACCAAAGCATGCCAGGCCTTTTTACACTCCATATCTCTTGAAGTCTAAGTTCACTTTCTTTCTTTTTTCTTTTCATTTTATTAATTTATTTTGATTTATCAACAATCATATGCTTTTGAGTCTAAAATTTTTCTCTCCCTTCTTCCCTACCACCCTCCCCAAGATGGTACACAATCTGATATAGGCTATACATTTACATTCCTATTAAACATATTTTCACATTAGTGAAGTTGTAAGTAAAAATTACTCACTAGTGTTTTGCTTTTGACCACCACCTCCTTCAGTCCCTCCCTCCCTTTCCCTTTTCTCACCCTTTAGCCTTACTGCTTCTTCCCTCCCTTCTATCCCCCTTCCCTTTTCTTTCCCCTTTTCCCTCCTACTGCCTATAGGGCAAGTTAGATTTCTATACCTAACTGATTATGTTATTCCCTTCTTGACCCAAATCTGATGAGAGTAAGGTTCAAACAATGCCCACCCCCTCCCTTCTTTCCCTCTGCTGTAATGGGATTTTGTGTCTTTTCCTGTAATGTAATTTACTCTTGTCTACCTCCTCCTTTCTCAGTACATTTTCTAAAATTAGACTAATCCACTTACTTGGATCCATTTAACCCACTTGATTAGATTTTTTTTTATCATTACATCAAAGTCAACTATTATCCACCCTCTTTATGTATACTCCTGTAACATGGTGTAATAACAATGAAGTTCTCAAGAGCTGCAAGTGTCATCTTCCCTTGTGGGGATGTAAACAGTCCACCCTTATTAAAAACATATTGTATCTTTCTGTCCCATTTACCTTTTTATGTCTTCTTGAATCTTGTACTTGAAGATCAAATTTTTTGTTGAGCTCTGGTCTTTTTATCGGGAAGGTTTGGAAGTCTCCTATTTTGTTGAATATCCATCTCCTCCCTTGAAAAATGATGCTCATTTTTGCTGGGTAGTTGATCTTTGGCTGCAATCTAAGCTCCTTTGCCTTATGGAATATCATGTTCCATGCCCTGTGGTCATTTAATGTAGAAGCTGCAAGGTCTTGTGAAATCCTTATTGTAGTTCCATGATATTTAAACTGTTTCTTTCTGGCTGCTTGCAGCATCTTCTCTTTCATCTGGTAATTTTGGAATTTTGCTATTATATTCCTTGGCATTCTCAATTTGGAATCTCTTTCAGATGATGACCGGTGTATTCTTTCTATGGTTATTTTCCCTTCTGGTTCTAGGACTTCAGGGCTGTTTTCCTTTATGGTTTCCTGAAAGATACCGTCCAGGCTCTTTTTTTCATCATGATTTCCAGGTAGTCCAATAATTTTTAAATTGTCTCTCCTGGATCGATTTTCCAGGTCAGTTGTTTTACCGATGAGGTATTTTAAGTTTTCATCTATTTTTTTTCTTTTTTTTTGCTTCTGTTTGACTGGTTCTTGCTCTCTCGTAGAGTCATTAGTTTCCATTTGTCCAATTCTAGTTTTCAACAGATTGTTTCTTCTGTTAGTTTTTGTTCTTCCTTCTCCAATTGGCCAATTGTATTTTTGAAGGACTCTTCTACCTCTCTCATTAGACTTTTAAAATCCTTCTTGAGCTCTTCTAAGAAGGCTTTTTGGGCTTCAGACCAGTTCATATTCCCTTTTGATGTTGCAGATGTGGGTTTGTTGACAATGTTGTCCTCTTCAGAATTTCTGTCTTGATCTTCACTCTTCTCATAATATGAATCTATGGTACATTTCTTTTTACTTATGGTGTTTCTTTATTCCATGGCATTTAAAGAGATTGAGCTCTCCTGCTGGGGAACAGAGGGCACTGTCCCAAGCTTCTTGTGCTGGGAGCCTAGGTCTTGGTCACTGGTTTTGTGTGCTGGGGCCTCTTATTTTGGCAATTGGAAGCTGTAGGGTTCTGGCAGCTTACCTTGTGTTGGGCTGGAATCAGCAAGGCTGGAACTTTCAGGCAATTCTAGGTTGCCTGCTTTTCCTTTCCTTTAGCTTTCTTCAGATCCTTTTAGATGGGTGCTGCAGGGTGTTTATCTGCCTAGGGACCCTTGTAGTGCTGTCTCCCTCATTTCTGCTAATGTACTGGGAGATTCCTTTGTGTTAGAGTGCCGAGGCACCTGGTGGTTTTCTGAGCTGGTTTCCACCGGTCCCGCGCCCCCCCCCCCCATTGAGGCACTTGGAGATCCAGGTGTTGGTGTTTGCCTGCTCTACCACCTGGGCTTCAGGATCTCTTCCTGGGGTTCTGACAGCTTACCTGGTGTTGGGTTGGAATCAGCAAGGCTGGAGCTTTAGGAAGACTTTAGTTTGCTTTCTTTGGCTCCTTTCAGATGAATGCTGCAGGGTGCTTATCTGCCTGGGGCCCTTTGTAGTGCTGTTTCCCTTATTTTTTGCTGAGGCACTGGGAGACCCGTTTTCTGTGCTGCTGCATTGCTGCTCCCCATCTTTCTTCTAGTTCAGCTGTTCCAGGGTTTTTTTTTTCTGGGGTGATATTTTCTGGGTTTTCAGAGGTTGATGGGGGGAGGGTGAGAGTGACTACCTTTTTACTCTGCCATCTTGGTTCCCAGAAGTGGAAGTCTCCTAAGTTCACTTTCATGACACTACCTATCCATCTCATCTTCTGCTGTCTTCTTTTTGACTTCAATCTTTCCCAACATCAGGGTCTTTTCCAATGAGTTCTGTCTTCTCATTATATGATCAAAGCATCACACACACACACGTGTTGGAAAAACAAGGATGTTTATCATCTCTGCTAAACTTTGTCAAAGAGGAGCCAAATATATTTTCATATCCAGTTAATATGATGATTTACTTTAAAAAACCCTACAGAATCCACAAAAATAATTAATGTTACTAATAGCTTCTAAAACCCAGCAAGATTCAAAATAAACAAACAAAATCATTAGCATTTCTCTATATTATTAACATAACCAAGAGGAAGAGAGGAAAAAAAAGTAATTCCAATTAAAATAATAAAATGCAAAAAGACTGGGAGTTCATGTACTAAGATACACATGACTTCTACAAATAAAACTCTCACCCAGCCTTCCCAGAACTTAGGGAAGACCTAATTAATGGGAGTGACAGTTAACATTAGTCCTTTTAAGACGATCTTAGAGGCCATCTAGTCCACTTCTCTGCTCCTCTGGTTTTGAATCCCACATCATGGCTGTTACTTATGTGACACTGGGCAAATTTCCTAAACTTCTGGATCTCAATTTCCTCATCTACAAAATGAAAAAATTGTACTAGCTGTCTTCTAAGGTACCTTTTAGCTCTCATCTGTAATACCATGATCCAAATATACACAGTAATTGAATATTTAACAAATTCAAAACCACAAACTTCCTGGGAAGGCACTATTTTTTCAGCCATCCCAATACTTTAATCTATATTGGGCAAATGAAAAACAAAAACTGGTGGAGTATATTGGTAAAAGAAATTTAGACCCAAATCCTATATATACAGTGAATTTTAAATGGATGTAAAGATTATGAAAATAAAGAGCATATTATAAATATTCTAGAATAACAAAAGTGTATGAATTCCTGAATTGTGGTTAGGGGCAAGAAATTGTACTTAAGCATAGAAAAATTATAAATGCAAAATAGATAATTTTATTATATGAAATTTATTTTTTCCATAAATATAATCCACATGCCTCAAATTAAAACAAAATACATTGACTAGGAAAATTTGTGTTAACTAACTCTGAAAAATGTGGATATCAAAAATCTATTAGAGACAATCTCTAATATTCAGAGCTATTCCCGTTTCTGCCCAAGGATAAAAAACAGAAATGAAATTCAGATCATCAAAAGACTTTTGGAAAAAAAAGAAATCTTCCAATCACTAATAGAGATATCACTTCACACTCATAAAATAGGGGGAAATAGTTTAAAAAAATACTTGTTGACTTAACTAAACGCAGTGATTCTATGATTGTGTCTCTTACTTATGGGGATTAATTAATGACAAGTAAAGGCCCATTTTTACACACACACACACACACACACACATATACACACACAATCATGGTGGAGATATATGTAAGACAAAAAATTAGAAAAAAAATACACATCCAGTGATAAATGGCGGAACAAATTGCCATGTTATAGAATGCTATTGTACTGTAAGAAAAGACAAATGTGGAGAATTCAAGGAACTATGGAAAGAATTCTATGAAATTACGTAGCATCAAAAAAAGACGGAAGAATAATATACCAGCTGACCATAAAGATATAAATGAAAACATTCAAAGGGAACAAAACCCTGACAAAATATAAAACACGTTAGTATCATATGATTGAAGACGGCATGTGTCTTCTTTTTGTTAATAAATTGTAAGTTCAAAAGGAAGTTGATGAAACAGAGCTTGCATTAATGATCACTTAGGTGGCTTTGTCTGTTTTTGTAGGGAAGATATTCTTTGTTTGGAGATTTTATTTTTCCTGGGAAATGTTTGCTGAATCAAAGTTAAATGTAACAATAAATATGTAAAGGATTTGTGATTTCATGCTTTGGGGACTCAAATTATGAATACAGACAGCAAGCTATCTGCATGTAGACCTACATGTCTATTTCAGACTGGGACAATACCATATACCTAATTTAATAGGTCAAACCTTAAAGTTGCTGAAGGTTCAGAAATATTAAGTGACTTATTCACAGACACACAGTTAGTATGTGTCAAGAGGCAAGAGGCAAGATTTGGACTGGGTCCTCCTGATATCAAGTTCATCAATTTATCCATAAAACCACATTTCCCCTCTACAAACAAAATAAAGTCATAAAAAATGAAGGATCATGGGATTATGAATTTAGAACTGGAAGGCATCTAAAAGATCATTTAGTGTGATCCTTTTATTTCCCTGGGGAGGAAACTGAAGCTAGAGGGATGATGTGACTTCTTCCAAGTCACATAAGTAATTAAGTTGTGAAGACAAGATTTGGTATAAATGATCACTAAGTCTCCTAATAGTTCTACATCCAAAGCTCCTACAAGAAAGAGAAATAGCCTCTAGTTACAGTGGATGTGCTTATTGGATGGTAGACAGCCTGAAATGGTGGGATACTGAATTTTCTGAGCACTGTTTTTTACCTCTTACCTAATCAGTCCACATCTGGGTTATTGTGTTTAGTTCTGGTCTAGGGTGGAATACCTATTGTGGGGCAACCAAGATGTTGAAGGGGGAGAAAATAAAAATTAATTAAGCACCTATTATATGTCAGGTGTTATGCTTAATGCTTAAAAATATTATCTCTTGATCCTCACAAGAACCCTGAGAGGTAGGTGCTATTATACCAATTTTACCATTTATGAAACTGAGGTGAACAAAGGTTAAGTGACTTGTCCAAGATCACACAGATATTAAGTGTCTGAGACTAGATTTGGACTCAAGTGTTCCTGACTCCAGGCTCAGCATTCCATTCAGTGAATCACTTGACTTCATGACATATGAGAATGACATGAAAGAAATGGAGATTGTTTGGCTTAGAGAAGATTCTAGTGAATATGACAGTTATCTTCCAGTATTCAAAAGGCAGCCACCTCAAAGAGAGATTAGACTTATTCTGCCTAGCTCCATAAATAATGGGTTTAAATTGTAAAGGAGGCAAATCAAAGCTTGATATTGGGGGGAATAAGATAGAAAAATAATCTTAGCGATTAGAACTTACCAAGGTGGGAATGGACTACCTAACAAAGTAGTGGGTTCCCCATCATAGAAAATCTTCAAGATTACCACTTGTTACCTATATTGTAGCAGTATATTATGGGAGCTTAATAAAGGCTTGTTGATTAATTGGTTGCTACTGAGGATTCACTTTGGGATGGGTTACATTGGTTGGTCACTAAGGCCACTAAGTTCTGTGAAGTCTGTGATATTGGCCAGCCACGGCCCACAGCTTTGGAAATCATCTGTCCTAAAAAGAAGTTGTGACTCAGAGATATAAAGAATACCTACCCTGGTACTATTTTCAGCATCTGTTCCTAAAATACAGATGGGCTGGGTCATACTGACAATCGGAAGCCAGACAGACACTAGCAAAAGGAATGGGATTCTGAAAACTACAGAGCAGTTAAATATTTGAGATGTTTTCTGATTTATTCAAGCTAGGGAGAAGAGGAACATAAGAAGGGTCTAGCTAATGGTAGACCCTTGTTAAGTGTCCATGATTTGGCTATGACATTTTACTTAGAAAAAAAAATTCCTGGAGTACCTAGTAAAGAATCAATTTGGAATCCTGATTCCATCATTTATTACCTGTGTGGCCTTGGGCAAGTCATACCATCTTGTTGGGGATCAGTTTCCTCATGTGTAAACATGAGGGTTTAGATCAGATGCTAAAAATGTGGCCAAATTGAATATTGAAAAGATAATTTTAAATATTTTCCCAATTGCATGTAAAAAAACAAACATTGCTTTTTTTTAATTTTGAGTTCAAAATTTTCTCCCTTCTTCTACCCCTCCCCAGACAATAAGTAAATATAGGTTATATATGTATAATCAAGCAAAGCATATTTCCATATTAACCATGTTGTGAAAGAAAATAGACAATTTTTTTTAATTAAGAAAGTAAAAAGTATTGTGCTTTGGTTTGTTTTCAGATTCCATCAGTTCTTTCTCTGGAGGTGAGTATTATTTTTCATCTGAGTTTTTGGAATTGTCTTGGATCATTGTATTGCCAAAAATAGCTGTCATTCACAGTTGATCATTGCATGAGGTTGCTGTGTACAGTGTTCTCCTAGTTCTGCTCACTTCACTTTGCATCAGTTCTTGTATGTCTTTACAGGTTTTTTTTTTTCTGAAAGCATACTACTCATCATTTCTTATAGCACAATAATATTCCATTACAATCATATGCCACAACTTTCTTAGCCATTCCCCAACTGATGAGCATCCCTTCAATTTCCAATTCTTTAACACCACTAAAATAGCTGCTATAAATATTTTTGTAATATAGGTCCATTTTTTCCCCCTTTTGATGTCTTTGGGTTACAGACCAAGTAGTGGTGTTGCTGTGTCAAAGGGTATACACTGTTTTCTAGCCCTTTGGGCATAGTTCCAAGGGGCTCCCCAGATTGGTTGGATCAGTTCACAACTTCACCAAAAGTGCATTTGTGTCCCAATTTGTTTACACCCCCTCTGACATTTATCTTTTCCTTTTCTAATATATTAGTCAATCTGAAAGGTGTAAGGTGGTACTTCAGAGTTGTTTTAATTTATATTTCTCTAATCAATAGTGATTTAGAGCATTTTTTTTCATAATTATAGATAGCTTTGATTTCTTTGTCTTAAAATTGCCTATATATGCCTTGACCATTTATAATTTGAGGAATGAATTGTTTTCTTATAAATTTGACTCATTTCTCCATGTATTTGAGAAGTGAAACTTTTATTAAGAGACATTTGTAAAAACAAATTCCTTAGTTTTCTGCTTTCCTTCTAATTTTGTTATATTGATTTTGTTTGTGCAAAAATCTTTTAATACAATGTAATCAAAATTATCCACTTTATATCTTGTAGTGTTCTCTGTCTTCTGTTTAATCATAAATTCTTCCTTTAGCCACAGATCTGACAGGTTAACTATTCCATCTTCCCCTAATTTGCCCATGATATCATCTTTTATGTCTAAATCATGTACCCATTGTGACCTTGTCTTGGTATATGGTGTGAGATGTTGATCTATGCCTGCTTTCTGCCAAACTGTTTTCTAGCTTTCCCAGCAGTTTTTGTCAAATAGTGAGCCCATGTCCCAAAAGTTAGGATTTTCTGGTTTATTATAGATTATTATAGTCCTTTCCTACTGTATATTTTGAGCCTAATCTACTTCACTAATCCACCACTTTTTCCTCTTAATCAGTACCAGATTAACCACCTTATAATATAGTTTAAAATCTGGTACTTCTAGGCTGCCTTCCTTCATATTTTTCCCATTAATTCCTTTGATATTCTTAACCTTTTGTTCTCGATGAAAAAGAATTCTTAAAAAAAAAAAAGGCTCATGACCATACAATCTCATGGAGTGGTTATGATGAGATGATGAAGATGAGGAGGAAAATATAGCACAAATGCATAATTATCTTGGTTACCATGGAGGCAGTGTACCATACAGTGTAGCGAGTTGGCCTTGCAGTCAGGAAGACCTTGGTGTAAGTTCTCTCTCTGACAAATAGTGACTGCGTCCCTGGGCAAGTCATTTCATTTCTCAGTATCCTAGGCAATTTTCTAAGACCATGAGCTTCAAAGAAGGTGCTGAGTTCAATTGGAACAGGGAGTTTCCTTATTTAAGAGATCCCTATACAAATGAAATACCAGGACCAATCCTTATCCTTCATCCTTTTTAGTTTACCATCATTTTTATATACTCTACTTTAAGGGATTCTCACAAGAATTCATTGAGAAAGGCATAGAATGGGTCACTTTTCTCATTTTATTGACAAGACTACCTAAGTAAGGCTCAGAGGTTCAGTTCAGGTTACAAAGCTAATCAGTTCTCTTAACTTGATTCTAGGTTATCTGACTTCAGTTAGCCCTGGATTTAGAGTAAGAAGACCTTGCTTTGGACCTCATTTCTCTTTTTTCCACATGTTCAATCTACGCAAGACACTTCTTTTCTCTGGGTCTTGGTTTACTCTTATGTAAAATGAGAAGATGATTTAGATAAACTCTAAAGTCTTTTTCCATTGAAAGTTTGATGATTCTAGTAGCACAGGGGAGTAACTGAATGATGTGACTTGACCAGTATGCAGTCTGGGAATTACATTCACCAGTCGTGACCCTGTATAACTTAGTGGATATCACATGATTACAAATTCAGCATTGGAAGAAATCATTGAAGCCATATATACCAACTTCCTCATTTCACAGATGGGGAAACTGAGGGCCACATAGGTTAAGTGACTTGCTGAAGGTCACACAGGTAGTAAAGAACAGAAGTCACATGACTTCAAATCTAGTGTTCTTTGAATTTGTACCATTCTGTATTGAGGGATTATGTGAGTTACACAGAGGATAAGTATGTTTTCCATAGTCAAAACATAGTAATGACAAGAGGCTGGATTTGGACCAGTATCTTCCTGACTTTCAGCTCAGTATTTCTTCTGCCACACGTTTCCTTTCTCTCCAGCAACACATGCATCTCTGCAAATGCTCAATAAATACCTGTGCTAAGTGTTCAGCATCTAGTTAGATATCCAGGCTAACACACTTTAAAGTGAATAATTAATAGGTGTCAATTTGATCTACTCAGGTCAACTGTTACCTAGTTTCCTCCACTTGTAAACTCTGATCTAATTGGTTCCTCCCCATGGGGCTTTGGAAAAACCTTTGAGTTACCACTTCTTGAAGACCTGCCTTAAAAAAAAAAATGCCTTTCCCCTGCTCAGGTTGTCCAAAGACTGGCTGAGGCAGGGGCTGCTAGTAGCCTGGAATCTCTTTTCAAATTAAATATTATGTGAGACCTTTTTTGCCTCAGTGGGCAATTTGTAACTATAAAGTGAACTCAGCATCCCACCCCATTACTGTTATTCATGTCTTACTTAGGGGTTGTTGTGAAAGGAGGTCTGGGGAAGATAATCCAGGTTCTCAGAATGCTGGGCATTTGGAATTCAGACTCACAAAGAGGCATTAAAGCTTTTCATTTATCATTTAAATACCATCCACCACAGGTGGGGGTTTGAACCTCAGCTAAAGTTTGGCCTAGATGGAGAGACTCCCTGCCTGTAAGGAGAAAGAAGAAAGGAGCAAATCATGGCTACCTAGCCCTTATCAGATATGGGCAATGGGGATCTATGTAACCCAAGGGCTTGGATAAAAAGGACCTTAAATGATAATACAACC
Organism: Phascolarctos cinereus; assembly: GCF_003287225.1. NCBI lineage: Eukaryota > Metazoa > Chordata > Mammalia > Diprotodontia > Phascolarctidae > Phascolarctos > Phascolarctos cinereus. The sequence continues at coordinate 397,615,898 of NW_027556098.1, forward strand.
TCTGTCTCTCTGTCTGTCTCTGTCTGTCTCTATCTGTCTGTCTCTGTCTCTGTCTCTATCTCTCTCTTTCTCTTCCTCCTCCCCTATTTTTTCTTATTCTCTTCTTTCCTCTTTTTCCTCCTCTCTTCTCCTCCACTTTATTTCCCTCTCTCCCTTCCTTTCCCCTTTTCTTTGTTGCTTTAAATTTCAGTGTGTCTCAATTCAATTCAATTCAAAAGGCATTTATTAAGTGACTCCTTACTAAACACAGTAAGATAATTGCTGGGGATATAAAGACAAAATGAAAGACAAGACCTGACCTCAAGGAAGTGACACTCTATAGTGAGTGTGTAAAGATAAGTCAACAAAACAATGTACAAAGGTGACACAAAGCATTATTGTGGTGGGGAGGCAGGCAGGATCACTTCTAGAAGATAGCACCTGAGAGGGGAGTTGAGGATTCTAAGAGAAAGAAATGAGGAAAGAGAACATTTTATGTGTGGTTATGGTCTAAATATAGGGGCAGGGTTTTGGATACTGAACAATAAATAGGCTAGTTTTCCTAGAATACTAAATGTACAAAAGGGAATAATGTGAAATAAGTGAGGAAAAATAAGTGGGAGCTAGGTTGTGAAGCATTTCTAATGAAAACAGAGGAGTTACTATTGGGTCCTATTATTTCTACTGTTATTCTTACCTCTTTACTTCTACCTTGTCCCAATACTATCACCCTACTGAGCTCAGGCCAGATTTTTGTCTTTTGACCTTTCAGAGTGGAGGTGGGCTGGGGACCCTGCTGAGACCAGGACATAGTGGTAGGTAGGAGCTTGCTAGACCTTACTAGACCACTCCTGTGCCTGATTGCTTATGATAGGTGACTTCAATATTCTTGAGAACATTTATCATAAAAGCATAGCACTAGAGCTAGAAGGAATGGCAGAGGTCACCTAGCCCAACCTCTTCATTTTATACATGAGGAAACTGAGGTTAGAAAGTTGTTCACACAGCAATTTAAGCTGTATATATCTTGTTTGTGAACAGTTGTCTACAAGTTGTTTCCCTTGACTGTGGACTCCTTGAAAGCATAGTTTGTTTTTCTGTTCTTTTCTTTGTATCTCAAATGCTTAACACATAGGAACATAGAAGGTACTTGTTGTAAATGATTATTGATTGACTAGAAAGTAGCAGAGATGACATTTGAACTCAGATCTCTGAATCCAGAACAGTGTCTTTCTGCTATTTTCTTTTCCTCAAAGTCTGCAATCATTTCTTTTGAGGTCAGATGGGTTGGGGTTATGCACATTCCATAAAGTGTTATGCAGTCCAAAATCTACTAACCTAAATACAACTGTTCCCAGAAGGTGTTGAATAGAAATCTCATAGAAAAAATTCACACTAAGTTGTGAGTTAATGGTGACTCCTTAACTCTGCTGGAGGTATTCACAATTCTGATGCTTGCTAACTTCAGAGAATTCACAAATATTATGATTTCAGGTAGTATTATAAGAAAGCATTATTATAAAATTAAGTAAGTTGCCAAAGAAATTAGAGGGGCTTTTGTACTCTGCAGGTGTTGTGTAATCATTTTAGACATATCCAACTTTGTGACCCCATCTGGAATTTTCTTGGCAAAGATACCGGGGTGGTTTGCCATTTCCTTCTCCAACTCCAACTCTGCAGGTAGGTTCTCCTTAAAGGTGAGTGGTCTCTGAAATGTTATCAGAATCACAGAATTACCAAATTTCAGTGTCTCCATTTAACATATGGGAAAACTGAGGCAAAGAGAAGTAATGATTTTCTCTTGCTTATCCAGTCAGTAAGGATCAGACATGAAAACTGAGTATTAATGTATACTGATCCCCCAAGTCCTGATCTCTGCCAACCACATTAGGCTTCCATTCATCATGGATTGCAAATTATTATGTTTTTGCTCTTTTTCACTACTTTGCATTTCCAGTACCAGAACCAAGATCATCCACTGCTGTTGAAGGCTGTCCTGACTTTAGTCTTGTCACTGGATTTCAACGTCTACAGACTTTGTGTAACTCAGCCTCACTTAAATACAATTCATGCATAAGTCAAGACATCATCTGTGATGTCTTTGGGACATCACTTGTGATATCACTGGTCTTCTTCAAAAAACAAAGGACAAATAACAACCACCAGAACAGGACACATGGTGAATGCTCAATAAATGTTTATTGAACTAAAAGCCCTTAGTCAAGTGTAATAAAGGAATATATAAGTCCTCTTTGAATCTGGTGGGGTTTTTTTTTGTTTTCAGTTTGATTTTCATCTTGTTTTAGTCAGGAACACTTTTGCATGGTGGACTTTTTTAAAATTAATTTATTTTGAGTTTTCAACATTCATTTCCACAAGATTTTGAATTCTAAATTTTCTTCCCATCTTTCCCCTCCCCCTAACCATAGACAGCATGCATTGTGATTCCCCTTTCCCCCAATCTTCCCTCCCTTCTGTAGGGTAAGATAGATTTCCATGCCCAGTTGAGTGTGCATGTTATTCACTCCTTAAGCCAAATCCTGTAACAGTAAGTTTCACCCATTCCCTCTCGCCTCCTTCCTCTTCCCCTGCACTGTAAAAAGGTTTGTGTTGCCTCTTTTATGTGAGATAATATACCCCATTCTACTCTCTCACTTTTTAATTTTATTTTTTTTAGATATCATCCATTCATATTCAACTCACCCTGTGCCCCCTCTGTGTATGTGTGTGTGTGTCTGTGTGTCTCTGTGTTTGTGTATGTATTCCCTCCAACTACCCTAATAATGAGAAAGGTCTCATGAGTTACAAATGTCATCTTTCTATGTAGTAATGTAAACAGTTCAACTTTAATGAGTCCCCTATGATTTCTCTTTCTTGTTTACCTTTTCATGCTTCTCTTGAGTCTTGTATTTAAAAGTAAATTTTTCTATTTAGATCTGGTTTCTCAAGAATGCATTAAATTCCTGTATGTCATTGAATGTCAGCTTTTCCCCTCATTGATTACACTCAGTTTTGCTTGGTAGGTGATTCTTGGTTTTAATCCTAGCTCCTTTGACTTCTAGAATATCATCTTCTAAGCCCTCCAACCGCTTAACATAGAAGCTGCTAACTCTTGTGTTATCCTCATTGTGTTTCCACAATACTTGAATTGTTTCTTTCTGGCTGCTTGCAATATCTTCTCCATGACCTGAGAGTTCTGGAATTTGGCTGTAATATTTCTGGGAGTTTTCTTTTTAGGATCTCTTTTAGGAGGTGATCAGTGGATTCTTTCAATCTCTGTTTTAACCTCTGGTTCTAGAATATCGGGTCAGTTTTCCTTGATAATTTCTTGAAAGATGATGTCTAGGCTCTTTTTCTGATCATGGCTTTCCAGTACCCCAATAATTTTTTAATTATTTCTCCTGGACAGATCATTTATTATTCCAATGAGGTATTTTACAATGTCTCCTAGTTTTTTGGGTTTTTTTTTATTCTTTTGGTTCTGTTTTATAATTTCTTGATTTCTCATTGAGTCATTAGCTTCCGTTTGCTTCATTTTAATTTTTAAGGAGTTATTTTCTTCAGTGAGTTTTTGGACCTCATTTCCCATTTGGCCAGTTCTTTTTTTAAGACATTCTTCTCCTCATTGGTTTTTTGGGCCTCTTTTGCCATTTGGTCTAGTATATTTTTTAATGTGTTATTTTCTCCAGTATTTTTTAAAATGTTCTTTAGCAGGCTGATGACTTGTTTTCCATGATTTTCTTGCGTCACTCTCATTTCTCTTCCCAGTTTTTCCTCTACTTCTCTTACTTGCTTCTCAATTTTTTTTTTTGAGCTCTTCCAAGGCCTGAGACCAATTCATATTTTTCTTGGAGGCTTTGGATGTAGGAGCTTTGACTTTACTGTCTTCTTCTGATTGTATGTGTTGATCTTCTTGTCACCAAAGTAAGATTCTATAGCCTGAGTTATTTTTCCCACTGTTTGTTTATTTTCCTAGCCAATTACTTGACTTTTTAGGTCTTTGTTAAGATAGGTTTCTGCTTCCAGTGTAGAGGGTGTACTGTCCCAAGCTTCAGGGATTTTGTCAGCTATTTTCAGAGATACTTCTAGGGACCTGTAAGTTTTGAATTCTTCCAAGGTGGTATGATCTAAGGAAAGGTGTTTACTCCTCTCCTGGACTGCACTCTGGTCTGTGAGTGATCACAAGAACTCTTTTCTTCCTTGGAACTGTGAGTAGGGTTCCCCTTTATCTCTTCCACAAACCCTGCTATGCCAGTGTTCCTCCTCACCCGAGGACTGCCACCCAAGACTGCAACTCAGATCCAAGTATGGGCAAAGCAACAGAATCCTGCCTCAGTGCCAGCAAAGAGATCCCTGTAATCTCCTTCTAATCAGTTGTTCGATCCCCTTACTGACTGTGGTCTGAGAGCTTCATATGTTGGACTTCTTTTGCTAATAAGTGCCTAGTGAGTTCTAGAATAATGTAGCCATCAACAAGAGTGTTCCCTGATAGCTGAATAGAGAAAAAAAAAGGCCACAGCGCAGAATACAAAAAAAAAAATGGAAGAGACTTCAAACAATTAATTAGCATTCATTAAGTGCCTACTACGTAGCAAGAACTTTGCTAGGTCTTGCAAACCTCAAAACATACTGTAAGATAGGGAATTAAAAGATGCTGGGAATTTGGACATTCTCTGATTCAAATCTTTGCTTTATTCAGGAGGAAAATGAAGTCTCAAAAAGGAACTGACTTACCAAGGAACTGTGGGTATCAATTTTCAAGATATGCATTATATTCTCAAGAGAATATTAGCTCCATGAGGTCAGGGACTATTCATAGGATCACAGCCCTTGAGTTGGAAGGAACCTGAGAGGACATGTCATCGAAACTGTCATTTTACAGATAAAGAAACTGAGGCCCAAGGAAATTAAATAATGTGCCCAAGCCTACACAGGTAGGAAGAATCAGAAGTGAGATTTTAACCCTGGGCTTCTAACTCTAGAGTCCTTGCTCTTTTGCCTTTTGTATATGTGGCCTTGAAGAGTAATGATTATTACTTAAATGATTATTAGATGAATTGAATTGAATTGAATTATATTTAACCAGGATTGGAACTCTGGTATTCTGACTCATCTCTTTTTCAACTCCAAAGAACATTGCTTTGGAGCAACTTCTAAATTCACAATGTACATATCACTCAGGAAGTATTTTTTAAACTTTCTTTTTTTCTTTGTGTTGTTATTTATTTTTCCAACCATGTGAAAAACAGTGTTGATTTAATAATGAGCAAGCCTTTCATATACTCCCTCCCCATCCCTTTCATTCCAGCAATGCATTAAGAAATCAAATTCTCAAATAGCCAGGCTGAATCCAGCAGAATAGGCCTCTGGGAAGGTGACTGTTGTTGGAGGTGGGAGGGAATTTCTTCAAATATTCCTCACTCTTCCACAATACTGACCCTGGGCAGAGCTTTAATTTTTTAAATTTTTATTATAAAATTAAATTATCCCTTAAGGGAAGTCTTTATCCAACACTCAGCTTTTGCAGTAAAATGGCAATTATTATCCAGATGCAGAAATAAAAGCCCAGGGTAACCCATGTAATCAGGAACAATTCTCCTGTAAGCCCATTATCAGCATTTTCCCACGCCACAATCCATAACTTTATAGAGGTAATTTTTCCCCCTTTGATTTCCAGGTTTGTGTATAATACCCAGAATGCAACCCAATAAAACTCCTGATCTGTGATATTAAGTAGGTCATAAAGATGTCAGTGGGAATAACTTATTTTTTTAAACTGTCATTAAACATGATCTACAATTAAGACAGGCCATAAAAGATGATTAAAATTGTGGCCTTCCATAAACTAGAGAAGGATTGTTTTTGCTATTGTATGCAAGAGGACAACTTGCAGGTCCGTGTTTCAAGAAGAATTGTTTCTAAGGGGACAAGTCAGAAACGTGCCAGGCAATTCCCCATGAATCATTTGTTGCTGTTTTTGTTTATTTCTGTTAACAACCAGCAAATGTCATTCATGAATGCTTTGGATCCGTATTCTTGATCTCTGATTTTGTCAGTACAGAGAGCTCCTTCTGAGGCAACTCCCCCCTCCTAATGGGAACTGCAGCTCCCTATGCTTTAAGAGATAAGTCCAATGGCAGCAGCTGAAGGCATCAGATCCTAGGACCATATTGAAAGAGAAGAAAGAGATCACCCAGTTCAATTCCCCCATTTTATAGATGAGGGGGCTCAGGCCTAGAGAGTGTCCAGGGTGACACAGTTACAAGTTATCAGAGGCAGGATTTGAACCCCAGTTCCCTTTCTCAGCAGTGGCAGCATGTAATACTGGATGGGGACCTAGCCTCCAAATGGGTTCAGGTCCTGCCTCAGGTGCATACTCAACACATCTAAAACAGAACTCATTATCTATTGTCTTAACCTTCCCTGCCTATAAAACCTATTTCTTTTACGGCACTATTATTCTTCTAGTATCCCAGATTTTTAACCTCAGCTTTACTCTCAATTCCTGACTCCCTCATCCCACATATCCTATCAGTAGGCAAATCTTGCCAGAATCTCTAGGACTGATGCCATTTACTCAACTCACATTGACACCCTGCCATGCTTTGGTCAACATCGCATCCTTTGTAGACTATGGAATGGCCTCCTAATTGATCTTCCCACTTCAATTCTCTCCCTGACTTCAATCCATCCTGTACTCTGTTGCCAAAAGAGTTTTCCTCAAGTGCAGATTTGACCATATCATTCCTTGATTCAATTAACTCTGATACCTTCCGATTGCCTCTAAAATCACATATAAACTCTGTTGCTTAGGTTTTAACATTCTTCAAAACCTGACCTCAGCCAACCATATCAGCCTCTTTATACATTACTCCTCCTTTCACTCACTCTACTCTGAATGTTTCCTTGTTTCTCACACATGGCAGTCCATTTTCCATCTCTGTGTTTTTGTACTTCTTGACCCTTATTCCCAGAATCCTCTCCTTCCTCACCCTTCATCCATATTTTTCAAGATACGGCTCAAAGAGCATCTTTGAGAGCAGTGCTATCAAACTCAGACAGAAATAGAGGCAAACAAATTGTACATAAGGATCCCTGTGGTCCTCATATTGACTTGGAAAACCACATATGTTTATGTATTTTTTATTAATACATCGACTCACTAACATCAAATAGGAACTACATTTTAATCCACCTCAGGAAGTTCTTGGGAGTGTTATTGGTTAGAATGTTTGACATCTCTATTCTAGAAGAAATCTTACCTGAATTCCCCTCCCCCTGACCATTGCTAGTGCCCTCTCTCCCTAATGACCTTGTAATTAAATGCCTTGTATTTATTTTGTATTCATCCTGTATATATTTATTCTGCATTAGTATGTGTATATATGGGTATGCATATATGTGTGTGTGTACTGTGTGTGCACATGTCTCTTGAAATAGAATATAAGCTCTTTGAAAATAAGGTCTTTTTTAAATCCTTTTAATTCTACAGAGTCTAACACAATGGCCAGTACATATTAAATGCTTAAGTAATGCTTAACCATTGATTGATACTGCATAAGCATATACACATCTCCATGCCCTACACAACTGTCTTCAAGTTACACCCCAGATGACAATGGAGGGAAGCTCTACTTTGAGTTTTCATTAGCAGTACAAATGTAATATACATTCAGACCGAAAGTGAAAATAGTATTAGTTTTACAAAGAAAATAAGTAATCTTTACTACTTTTCTTTTTAAGCAGTAGGATGATAATGGGACAATAGGGATGATATCAGAGTCTGAGTTAAGCTGCTACAGTAAACATGATACCCATCATATCGTTTACAATTCCTTTAGAAATCAAGGAACACATGTCACATTTTCTGTATTTCCATAGTACCAGCTTCTATGGAGAGGCTGGATTGAATAGGAGAGGCAGTGGAGTGTGGAAAAGATTGCTGGACTGGCTTCAGTTGAGAAGTTTTAGAACTGGAAGGGACCATAGACAACAGTGTTATCATTCCTCATCCCTTTTTCCTTTAACAGATGAGGAGGCTCAGAGGAAGATCAAGGTCACCTAGAAAATTGGTTAAGACTCCATTTCTAGTTACCCAGTATCTATTCTAATGTTCCGCCTTCTTTTGCTGCCACTAATTTGAAGTGTGCTCTAGATGTCTCTGGGAATAAGCTTTAACCTCTGTACGATGAACAACTTGGATTTGATGGTCTTTGAGATTGTCGTTACCTCAAATGTTCTTTGATTTACTAAGTTACACATTTTCCAAGTCCTAAGACACTGTTGTCTATATGCAGCTAGGTGGTACATTGGATAGATCACTGGGCCTCGAGTCAGGGAGACCTGAGTTCAAATCTGACCTCAGACACTTACTGGTTGTATGGCCCTGGGCAAATCAATTAACTTCTGTATTTTTCAGTTTCCTCATCTGTAAAATGTGGATAATAATAGCACTTACTTGCAGAGTTGTTTCAAGAATCGGATGAGTTAATGATTGTAAAGTGTTTAGCATAGTGCTTGACACATAGCAAATGCTACATAAATATAAGCTATTATGATTATCACTACTATTGCTAGCTGTGCTAGTTGGCAGTCTTGGACAAATCCACATGTCTTTTTCTGTTCAATTTCCTCACCTGTAAAATGGGGAAAATAACATCTCCTCCACAGGATTATTTTGAGGGTAAAATGGGATATTTGGAAAGTGCTTTGCAAATCTTAAAGAACTATATAAAGGCTAATTGTTGTTGTTGTTACCTTTCCTCTAAAACTCTTTAAACTCTCATTCACACCATGGGACCCTGGAATGTAAAATAGAACAAGAGACAATATGGGATATTAATTTAAGTGAGAGAAGGATCAAGAAATAAAGATTTCACTAAGAATGCTTCCAGGAACTGTCTTCTGTCTTCAGAAAAGAATCTTGTAGTAGTTATTCAGTTGCTCAGTGGTATCTGGCTCTTTATGACCCCATGGACCATAGGCTTATCCTCCTGCCTAAAAAAATAAAAACAAAAAACAAACAAACAAAACCCTGAACTTTCCTTGAGGCTATGACCATTTCATAAAAGAATAGCTGTTAGGCCCTTCTATCTTCCACTGTCTCCAGAAATCTGTCCTAGTTCATGTTCTTTGTTTCCATGACACGATGTGTCAATCTCATCCCCTGAAATCCCCTTCTCCTTTTGCCCTCAATCTTTCCCAGTATCAGGGTCTTTTCCAATGAGTCCTGTCTTCTCACTGTGTGGCCAAAGTATTTAAGCTTCAATTTTGCTATTAGACCTTCTGGTGAATAGTCTCAAATAATTTCTTTAAACATTGACTGATTTGATCTCCTTGCTGTCCAAGAAACTCTTAAAAGTCTTCTTCAGCACCACAATTCAAAAGCATCAATTCTGTGCCACTCAGCTTTCCTTAGAGTCCGACTCTCACAGCCATACATTGCTAGTGGAAAAAACACAGCTTTGACTAACTATTAATTAACTAATAAAAAATTAACTAAGCTGGAGAAAATCTCAGCAAGCATAGCTTGTAGTCAAATTGTACCCTACATCAACACCTCCCCCAGATTCCATCCTTTTTCCCTCCCTCTTTCTTGCACTCTACTTTTTCCTTATTACCTAACAGCTATTCTTTTATGAAATGGTCATAGCCTCAAGGAAAGTTCAGGGTTTTGTTTGTTTGTTTGTTTGTTTTTATTTTTTTAGGCAGGAAGATAAGCCCATAGCTAAACCAATCCCAGCCAGCTCAGCAAGAATTCCACATATCAAATCAATCTTTTTGGTGACTTTTCTTCCCCTTGTGTGCCACCTCCTCCAAAGCTACCTGCTGTCTAGGTTGGCATGAATAAATTTCTTAGGGAAGATATGGAAAGGGAATATATAAGAGGATATGGGAGAAAAGATGCTGTGTAGGATGAACAGGTATAGATGGATTGCAATCTTAATGAATGTTCACTTTGATGGGAGCATAGATTGAACTTTTAAAAATTAAACTCATATTTCAACATTGGATAGCACAATTCCCCAAACGGCTCTTTTGTCTTCCTTTGCTTGACTTGGCCAGGCTAGGCTTTCACAATCATGTCTAATGGGAGAGATGGCAACCAGTGTAAAGGGAAAGAGCACAAACTTCAGAGTTGGAAGACCTAGCTTCAAATCCCTTCTCTGACACTGCTTAGGTGACCTCGGAAAAATCATTTCACTTCTGTGGGCCTCAGTTTCCTTAACTGTAAAATAAAAAGGTTGTACTGGATGAGTCTCTGAGGCACTTTCCAGCTCTAGATCTATGATTATCAGATTCTATGACTCTTTGACTCTTTACAAGTTTCTTCAATTCTTCAAGACCCAATTTCCTCATATATAAAATGAGGGCACTGAATGAGATAGGTCTCTGAGGTTCCTTCCAGTTCCAGATCTATCAGAGTTAACAAATATTTATTAAGTGCCTTCAGTGGGCAGTCACTGTGCTGAACAATGGGGCTAAAAGATAGCATGACAGTCTTTGCCCTAGAGGAGCTCACAATCTAATGGGGGAGTAACACATTATTATAACACATTGTGGTTCAGGATAGATTACTGGGCCTGGAGTGAGGAAGACTCATCTGCCTGAGTTCAAATCTCACCTCAGACACTTACTAGTTGGGTGACCCTGGGTAAGTCACTTCATCCTGTTTACCTCACTTTCCTCATCTGTAAAAGGGGCCAGAAAAGAAAATGGCAAATCATCCCAGTATCTTTGGCAGGAAAACCCTAAATGGGGTAACAGCAGTGGACACAAATGAAAAATAGTAGAACAGCAAAAACACATTAAAAAAAAGTGGGTGGGTGGACATGATGAAGTCATGCAACTGGGTTGAGAAATTATGTGAGGACATGTGAGGTTCTGAGTTGATTTCATCCTGCAAAATGATAAGTTTCTGAAGATGATTTAATCTAGGAAAGTAGCTGGGTAGGAAATGATGAGGAGAATTCCCTGGTTGCCATCTTTAAATAATAGAGGAACTGGGAGGAGCTCTTCAATGTCTCCCCTCCACTCTGTCCAATGGTAGGACAGGACGGAACCCAAAGCCCAATGGCTCTAAGATCCTCCGATTCTTGTGTGACTCAAGAGTGTTTATCTCCTATCCTGACTGTTTGATGTCTCTACTTTCTCTTGGAATTTCACGTATTATTTAATGTCTTTGAAAGATTGAAATTTGGACCAATTTAAGACTCTGCCTCTAATCCCTTGTGTCCTGAAGATACTTCGTTAATGTCAGCTCCTTCCATCTACCCTAGAATTTAGATAAACACCCAAGTGGATGTGGAAGAGAAATTGTCTGTTTGTACCAGCAACACAGCATGTTACTTCTGCCCCCTCATAACCCTCCCAACAGGCATGATTTGGGTAGAGAAAATAAATCCCTCCTTTTAGAGGGGGAAGGAGGTGATGCTCTTTGAAGGAAGTGACTATTTTGCCATTGGCATCTACATGGCACACTGGATAGAAAGCTGGACCTGGAGTCAGAAAGACCTGAGTTCAAATCTAGCCTCAGAACACTGATTAACTGTGTGACCTGGGTAGGTCACTTCCATTTGCCTGACTCAGATTCCTCATCTTCAAAATGGAGATAATAATTACACCCACCTCCCAGGTCTGGGGGTGCTAGGTGGTGGCACAATGGGTTTGAAATTATGAAAACTCATCTTCCTGAGTTCAAATTTGGCCTCAGACACTTACTAGGTATATGAACCTGGGAAAATCACTTAACCTTGTTTGACTCAGTTCCTCATCTGTAAAAAATGAACTGGAGAATGAAATGGCAAACTACTCCAGTATCTTTGCCAATAAAACCCCAAATGGGGTCATGAAGAATCAGACATGATGGAAATAACATAACAACAAAAAGCTCCCTGGGTAATTGGGAGCAGAAAAACGAGGTAATATGTGTGATGTGCTTAGCACAATGCTTAATATAGTAGGTGCTTAATAAATGCTTCCTTCCTTCCTTTGTATCCCTAGCATCTATCATACCCTCTAGCACATAGTAGATTCTTAATAAATATTTGGTTCATTTATGTGAATTTGGAAAGAGAGACTCAACAAAAAGATCTACAAATATATAATAATAATATAATAGTAGTAGTAGTAGTAGTAGTAGTAGTAGTAGTAGTAGTAGTAGTAGTAGTATTTACATAATGTTTTAACGTTTGCAAAGCATTTTATAAATATTATTTCATTTAGTTGTCACTACAAGCTTAGGAGGTAGGTGCTATTATTATCTCCATTTTACCGATAAGGAAACTGAGTCAGTCATGCAGTCAACTAGTGTTTATTAAGAGCCTGCTATGTGTCAGGCCCTATAGTAAGTGATGACAGACAGAGGTTAAGTGACTTCCCAGGGTCACACAACTGGAGAGATCAAGTATTTGTGAAGTTGGACGATGATATGGTAATACTATAGATTTGGAGCTGGAAGGGACTTTGAGGTCATCAGGCAGCCCCCCTCATCTTATTTATACTTTTTATACTTATTTATACTATTCCTGTAATTGCATTTTTTCCTTCAGTATTTTATTTTTCCCCAATTACATATGAAAACAACTTTTAACATTCATTTTTAAAATTTTGAGTTCCAAATTCTCTCCCCTGCTCCCTGCCTGCCTCATTGACAGAATTGCATGTGTACAGGAAATGTCCTTCCCATTAGGAAATTCCCTCCACCAATGCTGATCTGCTGCTCCTTTGCAATTTGTGCTCTTGGAGAGTTGCCTGGAATCATAGAAAGATTAAGTGATTCAAACCCATGTCTTTCTGCCCCCAAGACCAGCTATTGACTATGCTGCATTGCTTTTCTTAACCCTCCCATTTTACATGTCAGAGATGGTGGAATTTTAGAGAGCTTCCTGAGACACTAAGAGCTTTAAAGACTTGATTAAATTCACATGGTGGTAAAGGACAGAGCTGGGATTTGAACCTGGGACCGATGGCTCCAAATCCAATATACTTCTCCCTGAGGAGGTTAGGGAGGGATTTTAGGATTCTATGGGAAAAGCTGGGCCCAAGAAGAAGCCACGTTTCCCTTTGCCTCTGAGCCCATGAGTCTCATCACTTTAGGTATCAGAAGAAGGGGAAGTTTGAGGGCAGGGAGAATACAGTCCCATTAATGACTTGGCCAACCCTATAATTTCCTTGTCTGCCAGATGTTCTGGTCTGATAGTGGAGAAAAGAGAAAAAAAAAAGTCAGGTGGGATACTTATGGCTGGCAGAGCTCCACCAAATCTGAGGACACCCTGGTCAAAGGGGGTTTATAGGGATCAGCTCCAAGTAACCATCAGAGCTCACCTTTCGTGGGCTGCTTTAAGCCTGCAAAACACTTTCATATCGATTCTGAAACATCAGTGAACATCAATGAGCTCGTGAATGGAGGAGCCACCCCCCACAAGGCATCCCATTCCACCATGGGACAGTTCTAATCATTGACATCATCAAACTTAAATTTGGATCTGCTGTTCCCAGTTCTTCCTTGGGGGGATGGGGAGGACGTACAGCAGAATGAAGCTAATCGCCTCCCTATTGACAGCCTTAACAATATTTAAAGGAAGTGATCGTGACCTCTTGAAAGCTTCCCCAAAATCTGGTAAGGATGGGGAAGAGGGAGGCATGAAAGAAGGGAAGCAAGGAGGAGAAAAGATAGAAAGAGCTGGGTGACTGAAGTCAGATGGAAAGGGAGACTCAAATACAAAACAGGGATTTGAAGCAAAGTCTTTAGTATTTGAGGAAGGGACTCTCTTTGGGGCTTATAGGAATCAGACATGGTTAAGTGTTTTTGAGGAGTAGGTTCTTACAGAGGTAAACAAATTGAACTATGGTTATCCTTAGAGTAGCTGCAGCTAGCATAATGCCTTGCATGTAGTAGGCATTTACTGAATTTACTTGTTGCTGACTTTATGACCTTGGGCTAGTCATGACACTTCCCTGGACCTTAGTTTCCCATGCTATAAACTGACAGTTAGATTAAATGGCCTTTCCAGTTCCTTTCATCTTTATACTGATTCTATAAACTAAACTGACTTGATCAAAGAGCTTTGAATGCTAGGTTGACTAGGTTAGATTCAGTTCAAGGCAGCGGATCCTTGGACAGTATTAGTATAGTACCTATGTTTAACTAGGTACATTGGGGATAGGCAAAGCGGCTGATCACTTATAAAATTTCATACAGAAGGTAGCATGGAATAATGATGGAAACATGCTATATCTTTAGACAAAGGACCTATATGACAGTACTGGCTCTACTCCAACTACCCATCTGACCTTGGACAATGCACTTAACTACAATAGGCCTCAGTTTCTTCATTTTGTGAAATAAGAGGTTTGGGTTTGATGACCCCATTCAACTCTAAACCTGTGTGGTGATGAAGGTCTGGCCCATTCTAATTTTTATATGAAGACTCAGTGTTTAGCTCTGTCTCTGCTTTCTCTCTCTGTCTCTCCTTTCCCCTACACTTTTTGTCTCTTTCTCTGTCTTTACCTTGGAATTGCCACTAGAGCCTTCCTTGTAGCTAATCCCCAGGGCTCCTCTCTGCCCAGAACTGAGTATGAGCAATAGAGTTGCCAATTATCACCAGCTGCACCCAGTGCCAGAAAGGGGTCCCCTGTAATCTCTTTCTGACAAATCGTCTGACCTTCCTTATGGTCTCTGGGCTGAGAGCTCCTGAAGCTGCTGCTGATGCTATGACAGCCATAGCTGCCGCCACATGCATGGGCTCTGGAAAGCCTCCCCCTGATGTCACAGACTTCTCCTGCCAACCCCTTAAGGTTTTTTTTTTAGTACAGAAAAATGTCTTATCCCAAATTTTGTTGGCTCTGTTGTTCTAAAATTTGATTTAAGGAGTAATTTCAAAATTATTTGGAGAGAAATATTGAGAAAATTCAGCTGGGCTGCCACTAATCCATCATCTTGGCTCTGCCTCACTCCTCTCCCCCCACCCCCCTTTAACAACAAATGGATATTTGCTCAGGTGGAGGTTCAGGACCCGAGATCCAGACTCTACCATTCATCCCAAGTCGGTCTACTTGCTATCCCTTCCAAAGTACATTCCACCCCCTGCTTTCAGAGCCTGATCACAGGCCAGGATGCCCCACCACCACTGCCCTTTTGAATCCCAGGTTTTTTCCAAGGTCAGATCATATTACTTCCTAAAAAAGACTCTTTCTGATCTCCCCAGTTTCAAAGGCCTTCCTCCTTCCTCTCCAATGCCTTATTTTCTTGTTTTTTATGTTGTGTGCATGTGTCTGTATTTCTATGTAGTTATATGTTTGTACATTGTTACCCTCAGTAGACTGTAAGCTCCTTGAGGGCAGTGACTTTGATATTTTAATCTTCAGATCCCCAACACTTAGTCTGGTATATAGCAGGTTCTCAATAAATGCTTATTGGTTGATTGATTGATTGATTAAGGTCCCTTTCAACTTTTTTTCTGTCATTCCATTGGGTCACTGCTTGTGATTAACCAGCTGGTAGTTTGGGTTGTAGGTAGCAAATGAGGAGAGAGAGGATGAAAAGTAGAGGTAAAGACATATGGCTAGGTAGAGCAGTGAATAGAGTACCGGGCCAGGAGTGAGGAAGACTCATCTTCCTGAGTTCAAATCTAGCTTCAGATGCGTCCTGGGTGTGAGATGCTAGATAAGTTACTGAAGTTTATTTGCCACAGTTTCCTCATAGGTAAAACTGAGCTGGAGAAAGAAATGGAAAACCACTCCAGCATCATTACCAAGAAAACACCCAAAGGAGTCACCAAGTGTCAGATACAACTGAAAAGCAACAAAACAGAAAAGGAGTTATATTGATTTTGGAATCTGAGGGCCTGGGTTTGAATTCTGGTTTTGTCATTTACTCTCTGTATGACCTTGGCAAGTTAGTTCAATTCTTTGACCTCAGTTCCCTCATCTGTAAAATGAGGGATTAAATTACATACCCTCTTAATTTGCTTATGGCTCTAGCTCTATGATTTTAATTGGAAAGGGAATCCATCTATTAGGAAGCAAGCATTTTCTAGGAGATATTAAAAGAAAAGAAAAGAATATGCAGTTATTTAGAGATGGAAAAGTGAGATGAGGAAGTTAGGAGGCAGCCAGCCACATCAGTTAATATATTTAATAAGGTGGTATTACCGCATCCAGCTCTTAAAAATGTTACCTATGTCAGCCCTCTGCAGTTACTGGCTAATGAATACCTCAGCATTCCTTCCTCCCAAGTTACAATGTCACTCAACAGTCCCTGGTCCCTCTCACTTGAAGAAGGAAGTGGCAACATTTGTCTGAAATCCAGCTTCTTGCAAAGATTTTGAGGACCTCCTTTGCATGTGCTGAAAGAGAATAAGATCCCATTTATTCTGATTTCCCCTAGGAAAGTGCTTGCATCTCCTAACAAAGCTTCACTCCAGTGGCAACTTAAACACAGGGCTGTCACTCATGGCCAGGAGTTGTCCTGGAATTTCTCTCTGTCTCTCTCTCTCTTCTCTCTCTCTCTCTCTCTCTCTCTCTCTCTCTCTCTGTCTGTCTCTGTCTCTCTCTCCCACCTCCTCCTTCCTCCCTGTCTCTTGCCTCTGTCTCTATTTCTCTTTTTCTCTCCATCTCTCTCTGTCCCTCCCTCCTTCATTATCTCTCTCCCTCCACCTCTCTGTCTCTCTGTCTCTGTCTCTGCCTGTCTCTGTCTCTCTGTCTCAGTCTCACTCTCTCTCTCTTTCTCTCTTTTACTCTCTCTCAAAACTCGCACTTCATTAGCCTCTGAAGGAGGGGAGATAGAAGGAAGTTCACTTACGTCCCTACTTTCTTGGCTTCCTTTATCCAAAATGAGACAAGATTCCAGAGAGCTGGATACAGACTTGTAAGACATTAGAAGGAAAGATTGGGCCCAGCTCAGTCAGACCAGTGGAAAGAATTCTCCAGCATTGTTATTGCTAATGAGGAATGGTAGATGAACTAGATGGCAGTGGATTGAAATCTGTATAAAAAGTTTTGACAGAAAAGGCAAATAATATAGGTTGGGTGACAAAAGCCATCTTTATGAATAAATGGTTCCTAAACTCAGGATGACGTAAGGCCACATATGCCTATAATCTAGGTAATGACATCAGAGCTCCGAGCCCTGAGAGGGCAAAGTAAAACCTTAGAGTAGGGTAAAATATTAAAAAACAATATACGGAGATATATTGATTTTATATGTATATACATAAATAGGCACTTATTCTAAATGTTTGTATATACATTTCTAAACACTTAGATACGGATATAGATATATAGATCTCTCTCTAAATACATGCATATATACATAATACCCCCTTCTCTTTCTCTTTCCCTGTCTCCATCACTCTGTCTCTATATCTATCTATCTATCTATGCACAGTGATTCTGTTTCTATACAAATTATACACAGACTACTTCTATATATCGTATATAGTACATAAGTAAATATGTGATACACTCATATTTTTGTGGTGGTTCTTTCGTTGCTTAACTTCTTGCTTAGTTGTTCAGACAGTTGTGTATGACGCTATGGGACGCCATGGACATTGTCCATGGGGTTTTCTTGGCAAAGATGCTAGACTGGTTGGCCATTTTTTCCAGTGTGTTTCCATTTTACAGATGAGGAAATGAGGCAAACGGGGCTTACGTGACTTGCCAGAGTCACACAGCTAATAAGTTTCTAAGGCCAGATTTGAACTCAGATCTTCCTGATTGCAGGTCCAGTGTTCTATGTTCCGTCCAATGTGTCATTTAGCTGTGCCCCTGTGTGTGTGTGTGTGTGTGTGTGTGTGTTGTGTGTGTGTGGTGTGTATGTGTACTGTATGCATACATAAGGAATATTGCAAAAACAGAATAATAGAATATTCTAAGAAATCTTTTTTTCCTAGGAGGAAAGCTGCTCTGATCATAAAATTTGGAACTGGAAGGACCCTTAAAAATCATCTTCTTCCATCTCCTCATTTTCCAGATGAGAAAACTGAGGTCCAGTGAAGATGACTTGATAAAAGTAACATAGATAGAAAGGCACATAGCTCACCTAGTCATCAGTCCTTATGCCTACATTTATGATTATGATTACAGTTCTCTCTAGCTCAACACGTCTCCAGCAAGTCTGCAATTATTCTTCACGTAAATGATCTTGTTTTAGACCTGCCTTTCACTACCTGGGGGATGTTGGATAAATAATTTATCCTCTCTGAGCTTTAGTTTCTGTGCCTATAAAATAATAGGCAGAGGTGGACCACACAGCCTCTGGCATCCTTTCTAGGTCAGAATCTGTGATTCTATGAAAATGAAATAGAAGACCCATGGCCCTAGGGACCACCCATGTTAATCAATGACAGACAAACCCACATCTCTTGCTAGTCAAAGTCAAACCCTAGACAAATAGGCTCAAGGGTTCACATTCCTTTATGCTACAGAATGGGAAAACTGAGACATAATCTATTTTTCTAGGAGAATAAGAAATGTTCTTTGTACCTTTTTGGCATACACACACACACACACACACACATACATATGTGTGTGTGTGTGTATACATTTTATATATATATATATATATATGTATATTTATAGTACTTTATCTACTAAGCCTCATTGTCTCTCTCTAGTCTAAATATGTCAATATTTTCATAAAATTTCCTTCCCCATTTTAGTCTCGACTTTAAACTTCATTGGTGAAAGGGAATTCTAGAAATAAAATTCTACCAATACAAATCTTCAGTTTACAGAGTTGTCTTTGGGACTGAGAGATAAAGTACCTAAAAAGAAGACCTCAGAAGCCCTCCAGTCTAAATCCCTGACTATATAGCTGAGGAAACTGAAGCCTAGAGAGGTTAAATGACTCAACTGCTGAAGGTCATATAGTTGCCTTGCATAGATTCATGAAGCCAGTTTAAGTCAGAGGTTGGACTTAGAGGGATCTAGAGTGCAAGGCATCTTAAAGGTCTTCAAGGTGAGCTCTCTCAACTTACAGATGAGTAAATCAAGGTCCATTGCCACACAGCTGGTGCTTAAGGTGGGATTTGAACCCAGGTTTTCCTGACTTTTCAACATGTTCTTTATTCACATACTCATCTGCCACTTACACCATAATTAAAGTTACTGAGCCTAAAAATCAGGACAGTCAAGGATCAGGAAACTTTTGGATTCATATTTCAGACTCCAAAGCAAATGCTTCTTACATTGTACTACGATTTCTCTCTGGGGCAGGTGGATGCAGGTGGATAGAACACCAGCTCTGGAGTTAAGAAAATTCATCTTACTGAGTTCAAATCTGGCCTCAGACACTTCTATATGTGTGACCCTAGGCAAGTCACTTAACCCTGTTTGCCTCAGTTTGCTGGACTATAAAATGGGTTGGAGAAGGAAATGGCAAATCACTCCAGTATTTTTGCCAAGAAAACCCCAAATGGGGTCAATGAAGAGTCTGAAACAACTGAACAATAACATGATTTCTTTCAATAGTGTATATAGTTTAGAACTGATAAGACTTAGTAAGTGATCAGATATGGTGGGTAAAGTTAAGGAAAAGGATGTAGGATAGTTCTGAGCTAATGAATATGAATGTTGACAAAAGCAGACAAAGTTGGAAGAGGTTTGGGTTTAGGGGGAAAAAAATGAACTTCCTTGTGAACATTTCAAATATGTAATGTTTGGAAGAGGTAATTGGTGATGAGGGATTAATATTTAGCAAGAGGCTAATGTGAATATGTAGATATGAGAATCATCTGCATAAGAATGACAACTGTATCCATTTGGAGCTTGGAGAGAGTGTAGAGAGAAAAGAAGGCCTAAGGCTGAGATTTCAGGTATACTCACCATTAATGGATGGGAAAGAATAATCATAACCAATATTTATAAAGTATTTTAATGTATACTAAATACTTTACACACATTATCTCATGCAAATTAGAATATCATAACCTTATCGGTATCATTGCCCCAATTTACAGATGAAGAAAATGAGACTCCAAAAGGTTAAATAACTTGCCCATGACTGTATATTCAGTAATTATGAGAAGCGTGATTAAATCAAACATTCTTATTCACTTGCCCAGGCGTCGGGAACTGCAACTTTGAGGACGTATGTGGCCCATTTTTTCTGGGAAATTTGGATTCAGCCAAAGAGCTGCACTTGAGAACGTAGAGGGCCACATGCGGCCTCTGGGTCACAGGTTCCCCACCCCTGCACTAGGCCATGGATGATGATCCAGCTGAGGAGATTGAAAAGAATTAATCAGATAAATATGAGAAATACTAAATCTTTGGAAGAGAAGGAGGAAGGAATACTTAAAATATTTCTGCCCTTGTAGGTTGCTGAGTGGATTCTGAGGAGGGAAGAGGTACTTAAAGTCGAGGAGGTTCACAGAGTAAAAGGTCAAAGTATTTGAGAAGATTTTTACATCTTTTCAATTCAATTCATTAAGCATTTATTAAGCACTTACTGTGTGCCAGGCTTTGCCAAGAAAACCCCATGGAAAGTATGGCCCATGGGGTCAAAAGAGTCAGACATGGCTGAATGATTGAACAGCAGCAACATGCACTGGGCACTCTGCTGAGCACAAAAAGAGATAAAAGCCAATCCCTGCCCTCAAGGAGTTTATAATCTAAGGTGAGAGACAACTGGCAAATGAATAGATACAAAGCAGGGCAAGTAGGAAATAATTAAAAGAGCCAAGGCGTGAGAATTAAGATGGGTTAGAGAAGGCTTTCTACAGGAGGTGGGTTTTAGTTGGGACTTGAGGAAAACCAAGGAGATAAGTAGTCAGAGAAGAGAAGGGAGAACGTTCTAGGCGTGGGGGACAGCCAGAGAAAATCAAACCTCAGGGCAGCTAGGTGGCACAGCGGATAAAGCAGCGGCCCTGAAGTCAGGAGGACCTGAGTTCAAATTCGGACTCAGACCAAATGCTTGACATTTGCTAGCTGTGTGACCCTGGGCAAGTCACTTAACTCCAATTGCCTAAAAAGAAAAAGAAAATTAAATCTCTAATGAAGTCTCCAATGAGTGGAGGTACAGAACAAGACTTTGTACCATGTACCAAATTTCATGAAAAGGAGGGAAAGGGGAGTCTTGGTGTGGGTAGGTGAGTGGGTGGAGGAGAGAAACTGGTAAGATTATAATAATCTTCAAGTACTTGAAGGTATGTGATGAGGAAACCTTCTGGTTTGCCCCAGAGGCAAGAACTAGCCCCAAAGGGTAGAAGTTGAAAGGAGGAGAATGGGGGTTTGTGATAAAAGGAAAATTAAAAAAAATACTGAATGAACAACACAGCACACACCTAAATATTAGACCTATCCCAAAGTGGATAAGTCTAGGCTATTTGGAGAGAGGTAAGGTTAGTAAGTTCTACCTCATTGGTGGTATACAATTTGGGTACAGGTTAGATCAGAAGTCCACTAAAATCCCTTCTAACATGAAAGTGCTGAGATTCTGTGAAAAATTTGTCCAATAGAACCAAAATAACTAGTGTGTGAAATGGTCTGTCCAGCTATTACCTTAACAACCAATCTGGAGAGCTCCACAGTAGGTCTGGCTGTCATCTTTCAGTTGGAAAGAGGAAAGAAAAAGGGAATATTGCCAAATTGAAATAACAATTGTTTTTTGTAGAGTAAATATAAAGCATGCAAAGCACTCCACCTACATTAATTCATTTGAAAGTCATGATAACCCAAGGAGGTAAGTATGTGAGACCTTATTTTACTGATTTTACATAGGTGGAAACTGAGGCACAGAGGGGTCAAGTGAATTGCTCATATTTGCATGGCTTGTAAACATCAGCAGGGCAGCTAGATGGTGCCATAGTGCACTGAAAGATGGGCCTGGAGTCAGGAAAACTCATCTTCATGAGTTCAAATCTGTCCTGGGACACTTACTTGCTGTATGACCCTGATCAAGTTATGTAACCTGCTTTGCCTCAGTTTCCCCATCTGTAAAATAAGTTGGAGAAGGAAATGACAAGCCCAGTATCTTTCCAAGAAAACCCCCTATGGTTCACAAAGAATCGGACACAATTCAAAATGACTGAACAACAGCAAACAGAGGTGGGTCCAACATATCAATCAACAATGTTACACTGTCCCACAGTGATTGACTAAAGGGCCTTGGCTAGATGCAGCCCCAGCTAAATTTAGATGAAGCCATATCATGTGGCCCAAGTCTAATTGTATACTTCACTCTGCCCTTATTCAAACTTAAGGAACATTTAAGTTGTCAGAACACAATTACTGATGTGGGAAGCCAGATGAGTTTCACTCCCAAGGTAAGAGTCTTTGGTAATTTCCTAAGTGAAAATGGTCAAAATTTCAGCTTTTTGCCTCATTCAGGTGCCTGATGGAATCCGCTTTTTGTATTGGAGGAAACTGAGCTTCACATTTAAAAGCTATAGTCATTATTTTTGAGTCATCCAGATGGGGGGAAAAACCCAACACTTCTTTGGGTAATGGAGGAATTGCCAGTGTTCTCCCAAAAAGAAGAGGCAGTAGCTGTGAAATAGACAGGCATCCCCTTGCTTTGGCTGGCATATTCATCCCAGCAAAATTGACTGGAAGGCAGATTGTAATCATGTGAAATGAATGCATTAACCAACAGTCATATGCAAAAAAAAGCATTGACTATAGAGTCAAGGGACCTGAGTCCAAATTCTATTTCTGATATAATTCTACTTCAGTGGCCTTGAGCAAATCGCTTAAATTACTTGAGTCTCAGTGTCCTCATCTGTGAAATGAGGAGGATGCATTCAATGACCTATGAGGTCCCTTCCAGCTCTGAGTCTAGGTTGCTTTAGAGTGGCTACTCCCTCTACTGATACTGACTGAAGCCCCTTGATAGCTTAGAAGGTTGTTTTCTAAAACTCATCTACCATCTTCCCTTCCCCCCTTTACCCAACTTAATTCACCTTTCTGAAGCTGACTAGGCCTGCCTGCAGGCAACAGACTTGTGGTCCAGCCCCAAATTCTGTACTCAAAAACCTGGAGGGTGGCTATTTTGGATAAGATGGCCAAACTAGACTTCCTCTATCTATGCTTCAAAAATAGTGAGAAATGCATCCAATGAAACAAGGCATGTATAACAAAGGGAAAAAAGCCTCTCTACAAAAAGAATTAATAATGGGTTATAACTAGGGGTTGCATTGTACTATCTTTACCTCCCCATCCTCCGTATCCATACCTGAAGGCCTAGAGCCTCTGAGGCCTAAGTAAGGGTAGAGCATTCTTCTGTGTTGAGGATTTTAGCAAAGGCTGAGAAACTCAACAGGCCCCAATCCATGTCACCCTGGACCTGAGGTCATCTATTTCAATGCCTTCATTTTACAGAAGCATAACTGAGGCTTAAGGAGAAATGACACACCCAAGGTCATGTAGTTAAGTGAATGTGACAGCATCATGCAACAATTTTTCACTGTTGTTGTTTTGATTTGATTTTTTCTTTTTAATTCCACTTTGACAGAGTCTGTTAGAATTAGTACCCTGTTGGCAAAGTCTTCAAGAATCTAAAGTCCCCTCTAAGGAACCCTGAAGCATCAAAGAAGGACTTTAATCATGCAAGTTTCTGCGAAACAAAGGGTTAGATTAGCTGATCCCTCAGGACATCCTGTGACCTCCCCAGTTTAGACCAAAAGCTCAACTCTTTCTCTTTAGTTTTCTTTCCCCAGTCTTAGAGTGTTACAGTGGAGAGAGTGCTAATCTTGCAATTAGGAAGAGATATATTCCAATGCCTTCTCTCCCACTTACTACCTGAGTGACTACAGGCAAGGTAGCTTCGTTTTTCTCAGCTCCAAATTGGAGCTCATTATGATTCCATAGAAGGCATACTTAATTTGTAATAAGAAAGTGTGAGTTCAAATATTGTTTCTGATGCTTACTAGTCATATGACCTTGGGCAAGTCACTTTAACCTCTATCATTTCCTCCTTTTGAAATGAAGTGACTGACCTAGATAGTGTCTGAGGTCACTTTCAGCTCTAAGAATTGGGCCCTAGTACCTAACTCAGAGATTTATTGTGGGGCCCAAATAAGACAATATGTATAAGGCATTTTGTAAATTTTTGAATACCACAAAGGTTCCAGTTATTATTATTTCCCCCCAGACTTTCCAGATTCTTACTTTAGGATAAAAACCTGTGTTTTATCCCTGTGATTTTTTTTTTTAAATTTCTCTCTGCCAAACTTTGGTGGGAAGCAGGGAGGAAACTTGGCCAGGGCAATTTGGAGCAGGAAGCACCGAATACTGAGATTCTGCTCATTAACAAGTTGTTAAATAATTAATAAGTTTGTATTTAATTGCTTCTGTGTATATATTCTTGCTTTTTCTGAAAACCATCATTAATTTTCAGTTAGTTCCACTTGAAGTAACAAGGCCTAATGCTTCCAGTTGGAAAGATTAATATTTATGAGTTCCTTATTCTATGTAGTGCTGGGGAAGAAAAAAATGGATTATTCAGCTCCTTAATGTTTTAAAGAGGGGCAGGAGAGGGAACATGTCCATTTTAGTATCCGGCAATGTGTTTATTTGGCAAGTTTAGATCTCTGACCTCAGCTAATTTCTCTAGAGAGCTTATTAAATTTTATTTTAAACTCGAAGTTTTGCCCTTGGTTATTCCACATCTTCTGGAGACCCTGGGCATGTGCAGTGGTCCATACTCACATGTGGAAAGGCAACTGAGTGTCTGCAGAATAATCCATCTGACTCCATTTGACAGGATCTCGCTAGAGATAGCTAAAAGTCTCTTTGCAGGTCTCTTGCTATGTGACCTTGGGCAATTCACTTTCTGTCTCTGGACCTCAGTTTCTTCATCTTTCCAATGACAGAAACACTTTTGCACAGGTTGTTACTTATGACTTGAACATCCTCCTTCATAGGATCATAAAAGGGCCAAGTAAATAAGTATCTGAGGTGGGATTCAAACCCTGGTCCTCCTGATGTCAAGCCCCATGTTTTATCACAATACCACGGTTCCCCTAAAGGAACTGTGAGGCTCAATATGGGGAAATCCCATTGCGTCAACTCCCTTGACCATTGTGGATGGCAATCTGTTTTTGATCATTGAGTCTAGATTTAGAGCTGGATGGGATGAGGATGGGAATCTTGCATCAGAACCTCAGATTTTTCATTTTAAAAATAAATAGTTTGAGCTAGATGGCTCCTGTGGTCTGTTCCTGCTGTAACTGTAATATCCAACCTAGAACTCTGACTCTAAGTATAGTCTGCTTTCCAATGTACCAAACTACCTCCATACTGTCATACAAATACAGATGTCGAGACAGACCCTATCCTCAAAAAGGTTATATTCTGACAGAGACCATACAGATTGGGCAGTGGTGTCCAGGATGGGTTATTTTGGTAGGAAAAATATTTGGTTATATTTGGTAGGAAAAAAAAACCCATAAAGGGATAGACTGACATATTCTTTCCAGTAGCTATGGTAGTATTGCAAACCTCTTTAACTAACATTTAAATAGAGCTTTGAGGTTTGCAAAAGGCTCTCCTCACAACAATGGTGGGGCATATGTATTATTAAGCCTATTTTCCAAAAAGGGAGTTGGACTAGATTATCCCTAAGGTTTCTTTCTTCCTCTGACACTGTTCTCAATTTCTCTTTACAAAGGAAATTTAGGAGTCCTTGATCAGAACACAGAGCCAAGTATCTGAGGCTTTGCAGTGCTCCTGCCTAGGTCAACAAAAGATACTTTTTCTGATTCTTTTCAAGTCAGCTCAGTTCCCAAGCTCACCAATGATTCACACTATGGTAGAACTGGAGGACACCCTAGAGCTCACCTAATTCATCCTCATGCATTTTATAGTTGAAGAAACTGAGACAAGAGAGGTGGAGTGACTCAGGTCTTTTCAAGATGAACTCTTGTAAGCCTTCCCAATCTCTTGCATTTGTGAAGCTGATATATCTGTATCTATCTGTGCACACACACACACACACACACAGCACACACACATACATGTATATATACATGCATGTTTATTTGTATATATGTATGTGTGTTTCTGTGTGTCTATATTAAACATTAAGAGTCACCTTTATCCCTAGTTATCCCAAAGGCCTGCTTGTAGGTATTCTGTTGTTTGTTGTTTTAGTCCTTTTTCACTTGTTTTTGTTTTTATTTTGTTTTGGTAGGCCATTACAAGAGTTGGAGGTAATCCAGAGGTCTTGCTTGGGGTTAAAAAATCAAAAGCATTCTTGGGTGGACTTGACTAGAGATATGAGTTTGAGAAAGAGAGTTCCAGACAGTGTAATGTGATGGTAAGAACCCTAGACCGGGGTCTAGAGAAGCAGGTCAAAAATGTAGGAATCCAAGGATTGAGAGCAGGAAGCTACCTTAGAGATCATCCTTATCATCTTGGCTGTAAATCTGGAACTCTGCCCTTTCCTAACCAATGAAACAACAAAGTAAACTAGCTATTATGGAATTTTCTATAACTGCATAAATACACACATAACATATATGGCTATATACACAAAAATGTATGTATATAAATATAAGTAAATACGTATGTATGTATGTCTATCTATCTATCTACATTTGTATGTATATAGGTTTTTCTCTCATAACTGTTCATATGGATAAGCTTTTTATCATTTCAAATGGATCCTAGGACTTTTGCCCATTGGATGAAAGGCAGAAGGTGCTACATAGGAAATATCTTATGATTATGATGAGGTCCTAGGTAATTCCTAGTCTACTCTGTTGATTTATTAATTACTGGGAAAGGTGTGGAATCCTTATTCTAACATAGTCTACCATGCTCATTTTATAGATGGTAAAATTGAGGCCCAGAAAATTGAAGTGACTTCTCCATGGTCATACAGGAAATAAACAGCAGGGTCAGTACTAGGACCCAAGTCTTCTGATTCTAAAGTCGAGAGCAAGTTAGTCCGGGCTTTCTTTTTAGCCTCATGTCTTTATCTGTGGGAAGGTGGTGGAAAGATCAGTGACCAACTCCCACCAGGTACAACATCTTATTTGTAACTAGAGTTTAGTAGACAACCCAAACCAACCAACTCCAGATACTGATAATAATTAATACAATTAGCAATTATTTACTAATGGCTTATAAACACTACTAATTATCATTCCTTAAAATCATCTCCACCTTCATCATCACTACCACCATCATCATCATCACCATTACCACCACCATCGTCATCACCATCAGTGATCAAAAATATGTAGAACTTTAAGTTTTCAAAGTGTTTCACATACATGATTTCATTTAGTCCCCACAAAATCCTGTGAGATTGGTGATATTATTATACCCATTTTAGAAATAAGGATATCAGAGCTCTTGAGAGGTGAGGGGACTTGTCCAGGGTCATGCAGCTAAGGAAACAGAAGCATTACTCCAAAGTACAGGCCAGCATTGTAATATCAGGCACTGTGTTTGATGTTGTGCCATAGAGAAGGACCTATGTTCTTCTCCTTTTTTAAGTCTTTAAGGAAGTAGGGATTCATTTGGTATATGGGTAGTGGGAGGAGGGAGAAGTGAATGGACACAAACAATACTTATTCTTAAGTGGGTAACACACATTCTCCTGATTGTTGATTGTAGAAAGATCACAGAATTAGAAACATAAAGGACCACAGAATCCATCTAGTCTAATCCTTTCTATTTACAGATGAGGAAACTGAAAACCTGATGAGAAACTGATGAGGAAGCTGGGACTTGTCCCAGGCATACAGGTAGTAAGTAAGAGTTAGGCTTTATTTATTTTTTAACACCTGGGCTGGAAGCACAGAGGTTACTCACAGGCTTGATTTCACTACTGGTCCTTTCACTTACTCTTGGGCTGGTTATCCCCCTTGGTATCCACCTTCTCACAGGGGCTTACCACATTGATGCCGTACCGTGAGGACGCCTGATTGACTTAGCCCACTGCCTCTCAGAACACCCAAAGTCAAGAAATCCAGCAGCCTGGAAAATGCTATCCACATCTGAAGAAAGAACCATGGAGTTTGAATGCAGATCAAAGCATAGCATTTGTGATTTTTTTTCTTCTGTTGTGTTTTGCTTCCTCTTTGTGGTGGTTCCTCCTATTGGTTCTAATTCTTACTTACAACATCACTAATGTGAAAATACATTTAATAGGAATGTATATGTATAGCTTATATCAGATTGCATGCCATCTTAGGGAGTGAGATGGGAAGGGAGGGGGAGAAAAATTTAAAACTCAAAAGCTTATGGAAGTGATTGTTGATAATTCAAAATAAATAAATTAAAAAAAAAAAAGAAATCCAGCAGCCTCAGCCTCCCTTTCACTGGGATTACAGCTGTGTTCCACTACACACAACCAGAGCTGCTTTTGAAACCAAGCCCTCTGGCCACAAATCTGGCATTCTTTTCTATTATACAACTTGGCCTTAATCAATAGCTCAATTTATTAAGCACCAGCCATGTGCTGGACACTCTTCAAAGCATTGAGGATATAGTAAAAAATGAAACAGTCAGGTCAATTGTGCCTCAAAAATAGCAGGTCATATCATCTCAATTTCTCAGTCTGTAATTTCTCCATCAACCTGCAATTTCTCAATCCTCAATTTTTCGATCTGTAAAATGGACACAAGTGCTACTGACCTCACGGGACT
The DNA here is from genome assembly GCF_003287225.1 of Phascolarctos cinereus. NCBI lineage: Eukaryota > Metazoa > Chordata > Mammalia > Diprotodontia > Phascolarctidae > Phascolarctos > Phascolarctos cinereus. The sequence goes on from NW_027556098.1 coordinate 397,644,481, forward strand.
GTTAAATCAGTCAGTCAGTCAACAAGCTGTATATTATGTCCTTACTATGTGTCAGGCACTGTGGTAAGCAGTGGGGAAACAAAGAGAGAACAAATACAGCCCTTGCCTTCAGACAGCTTACATTCTTATAGGATCATTGATTTACAGCTGGACATTGGAGGACAACATGTCTAACTCCTTCATTTTATAAATGAAGAAACTCATATCTAGAGAGGTAAAGTGAACTTACTCAGGATTACACATCTTTCTAATAAGTGCCTTAAGTGGGATTTGAACTCAGGTATTATTGATGGCAAGTCCAAGGCCCTAAGCACTATACCAGGCAGCCTCCTCATTCCAATTTAAACATGAATAGACATAATCATCATCATCATCATCATCATCATCAAAAGCTAACATTTATATAATACCTACTTTTGCCAAGCAGGTGCTATGTGGTTTACAATTGTTATGTGGATTACAATTTTAATCCCCCAACAACCCTGAGAGAGGGCCTAATTTTGTCCCCATTTTACAGATGGGGGAAACTGAGGTAAAGAAGAGTGAAGGACTTGTCTACAACTATTAAGTGTCTGGGGCAGGAGCTGAACTCAAGTCTTTTTTACTCCAGGTCCCAAACTCTACCCACTGTGTTCCACCAGCTCCTAAGAAGCTTTTTGTAAGCCATAGCTAGACATATGTGTTAATATTTGTGTTGTACCTGTTGCTGTATGTTCCTGGGCAGATGGCTGGGAGTGAGGAGGATGATTTCGGCTAAGATTTCCTCAGGTAAAGCTCTCGGTCAGGGAGGCAGACAATCATTCAGGCTAGATTTCCTCTGCCAGGCAGCTCTCTCTCAGTCAGTCAGGTGAGCTTTGGTCTCTGTCTTTGCCTGGACTAAAGAACATAGCTGCTTTGTCCTCTGCTGGTCTCCTCTGTGGCTGTCTCTGAAAGCCCCTCCTTCCTGTCTCTACCTCCCTCCTTCCCCCTCCCACCTCTCCACCCCCAGTCTCTCCTTGCTCCAGCCAGCATCCCTTCTGAAGCCTTCACTTCAGTCCTTTCTGATGCTCCCTGATCTCACGCTCCTCTCTGCTGTTCTTGTCAGTGTCTGGTTTTAGGCCAATGCCCTTCTGCTCGTTCCCCACCCCTGAGTTCATTTCCTCGGCTCTAACACATTTTTCTTTGTCAGTTGGTATATCCCCCTTTCCATTCAAAGTGCTTCCTTCCCCACATCCCGTGTTAGCTCAAGTTTGTTCTCACCTTCTGTCCCTCTGCTTTGATTCCCAAGGGCTTTCTCTCGCCTTTTTTTGGCTCTGTGTCTTGGTGTTATAGAACTGCATTATTCTCCTTTCTATAGGACAGCTTGCCTCTCTGTTTCTAAAGAATTTAAAACTCTACAATGTGTTTTCTTCAAAACAAACCCATTATGAGGTAGCATAACAATCTTGCCATTATACAAATGAGGAGACTGAGGTTCTGAAATGTCAACTGACTTGTTTGACACAGGTCACACAGGTAACAAATCAGGGAAGCAGGATTCAAACCCAGACCTTATTGATTGTAAGTCCAGTGCTCTGACCACTGTACCATATTGCTTCTGTGTAATAAGAATAAGTCTAGAAAGTCAATAGAGGCCTTCCCTGTTCCATCTGCCTTTGGGAAGGTTGGTGAGTTCTACCAAAGATGCACAAGCCTATAAAATATGACCTGAAAGACTGACTTCACTTTTGCAGATTGGAAAATAAATGGCCCTATCCAAAAAGCCCTGTTTCCAATACTTTTACCAGTCAGTTTTCTCTAAATCTTTCCAAGGCAAACTTAGAAGCAAAGTCTTGGGGGCAGAGAACAATCCTCAGAGCAGTGGGGAAAAGTCATGCTGAAAGATTTGCTTTAATTTAGGCCTTGTGGGTTCCCAAGGCCATTGGGTACAGTCATGTCCATGAAACCCATGATTCCTCATGGCTGCTGCCTGGACCAGGAGAGTTCCACTGCAACTGTTTTCCACATCATGGAAGTAGTCTCATTTTCTCCCAGAGAGACACCTTCTCACTTTAACAAGAGTTACCTCAATAGTTAGTGAAATAAGCAGGAGTAGGATCCACACATGTTGTTCTTTTTGACCTCTAAAGACAATTAGTGAATGCTGAGAAGACAAGGATTAAGTTTGAGGTCAGGAAAAGCTTCCTAACCATAATCCAGGACTGGGACTGATTGCTTTAGGAACTTCAATATGACCACATCAGGGATGTTATATGTGATAATCCTGTTAAAGTCAAGGGATTGGTCATGAGGTCCCATTCAACCCAAAGATTCCATGATTGGATGTGCTTCTGGGACACTCTGATTCCAGCCTATCCATGGATCTAGGATTTAAATCTTCACCTGATTCCAGACTGTCTATGGATCTGGGATTCAAATCTTGACTCTACAATTGAATGATATGACTTTGGGCAAGTCACCTCTGGAAGACTCAGGTTCTCCATGTTTAAGGTGAGTGATTTTTAAGCTTGATTTTTAAGGTGGCTTTCAGTGCTGGTACTGAATAATCTAAGATCTCTCCCAGCTGGGATATTTTAGCTTCTAGATTCCTCTGTGGTTCAGGCCAGGATACAAAGAAAACCAAAGCAATCCCTTGGTTTCAAGGAACTTAGAGATAACATTTAAACAAATTGCTGCTTGCAGGATATATACAAAGTAGGTGGAAGTAATTTTAGAAGAGAAGTCACTAGCATTTGTGTGGACTAGGAAAAGCCTTCTTTAGAAGGTGCTAATGGAGGGGAATCTTAAAGGAAACCAGAAATCTAGGAAGAAAAGGTAAGGAGAAAAAGCATTCTAGGAAGGGGGGTGGGGGAATTAGTGTGAAGACATAGAGAGAGGTGATGGGATAGCAAATAGTCCAGAAAAGCCAGAATGTGTGGAGGGGGAAATGTTCAAGAAGCCTAGAAGGATAGGTTGGGGCTAGGTTACGTAGAGTGTCAAATGCTTTCAGAGCCTTTATATTTGATCTTAAAGGTTACAGAGAGTCCTTGGAGGTTACTGAATAGGGTGGTGACGTGATTCAACCTATGGTTTACAAAAGTCATTTTGGAAGGTCTATGGAAGATGAATGGGGTGGGAAAGAGTTCAGACTTGGTCAACGATCAAGATCTTGTTTTATTACTCCAGTTGCAAGGCCCTTGGTCCAAATTCCTCTCCAGAGTTAATTTGCCAAATATCCTCACACCCTTGTGCATCTTTTAAAGACATTTTGTAAATTGCTGTAAGGTCTCTATTTTGTTTTGGTTTTCTGTGGCTTTGCTTATAGACATTTAGAACCAGGATGATTCTATCCCAACAGTGGATGCATAGACAGAGATGTGTGCTACAGTCAACAGCTGTCTTCTAATTCTGCAATATTTCCAACTGCCAGAATCCTCAAAGCCAATAAATAATAGTGCTTTCCCATTTACATAGCAATAGAGCATGCTGCATAGCAGAGAAACTTTTGTTTTCTCCCATTTCAATATTCCGTAATGCCTCCTGAATCCTCTGAATGTTTGCATATGATTCCCAGGATGCCCATGGAAACCAAATATTTAGACTACATGGATATTATTCAGTTTTAGAACATATTTTACCAGGAAAATAAATGTTACTTAAAACAGATGGTGTTACATTCTGTAATGCATCATGTGCGTGGCTCTAAAAAAAAAATCTTTACACTCCCTGTAAGATGCTATCTTTAAAACACTCCCTGATGGAAACCACAGATGTGTATTAGATATTCATCATCTTTCTCACTGATGTTCAGTTCAATTCAATTCAACAACCATTTATTTAGTGACTGCCATGTGCTAGGCACTGTGCAAAATATTTAGAGGTATGAAGATAAAAATGAAAGCAAGTCCCCGCCCTTACAGTACTTATACTTTTCCTAAGCAGATAAAAGGCAATTCCCAAACAAGTCCCAATTGTGAAGACTTTATTCCTTTAATGCTATAGCCCAGATCTCCTTGTAGTATATCCCAAAGAACTGACCTAATTCTTCATTATACCTGTCGGAGCTTTGCTGCCCAACTATGCGGTGATATGACTTGTTAATGAGGGCTAGGAGATCTTTGGGTTGTTAGGAGATTTCTGATATGGTGTCAGTGTTGAATGAATGAATGAATGAATGAATGAATGAACTGACAAATGAAGAAATGAATGAAAAGTATTAAGTGTTTTCTATGTGGAAAGAATTATGCAAATGTATTAAGTGCTAAGCACTGGGGACACACTCAAAAATTAGATAGTCATTTCTTTCAAGGAGCTTACATTTTAATGGGGGGGAAGGTGCCCACACAAATAGGAGGTTTCAACTGCATGGCAGATGGGAAGGCCCCGTGATCCTTAGGGTGCTTCACCAACCGATATACATCATGATGAAAGTCACATGCATTGATGAAATCATATCAGTTTCTAATGTTGAGTATTTTAAATTATCAAAAATTTTGGCGGAGATACCTTTCTTTTCTGGGTCTTTAATAGCTGTGGCTGCTGCACCCATAGAAGCCGGATTGCCAGATCATTTTCCCCTGGGGTTTGCTTCCAGGATGATGGGGGTGGGGCTGGAAGCAGGACCATTGGTATGGGTCAGTTGGGGTGAGGGAGGTGGTGTTGCCATCCCCAGAGCTCTCAGATTTGCCCTCCATTGGGTGGCAGTTAGGTCAGCAATTGGCAATAAGGTCAGCAATGGCATTGGTGGTTGTGAGGAAAGTAGCTCTCTTCTCCACAGTAATTTCTTCCCTCAGTCTTTTCCATTCATAAGTCTGCACCAAAATGTACGTGTCCTATTTGCCAGAGGCAATGTTAGCAGATGATTATTGGGTTCATCACCATATGGTTCTTGGCACTATATTTTAAAGAGGAAATTCATCATCTGGAGAGTGTCTGTCAAAAGGAGAGTCTCTAGAATGATGTAGGACCTGAAGCTCATGTCATTTCAATCAATAATCTATCGGTCAATCAACAAACATTTACCAGGTCATTACTATGAACTGGGCACATGAGGATAAAAGAAAGGTAAACACAGTGGAAAAGTGGTTGAGATACTTGGGCATATTTAACATGGAGAAGAGAAGATTTGGGGGAGAGGGAGACATGAGAGCTGTGACTGATTTTTAAAGAGATATAACTACGGAAGGAGGATATGACTTGTTCAGTCTTAGAGGGCAGAACCAGATGCAGTGGGTGGAAGGTGCAGAGAGGACAATAGAAACTTACTTTTTGGGAAAATTTCCCCAAAACTAGAGCTATGTGAAGTTAGAGTAGGCTAGATTACCACTTCTTGGGAATGGTATAGAGATACAGAGAAAATTCTAAAATTTTAGTATGAGTTAGTTGTGTTATCATTACTGTATGTAGATATTTTATAGAGGAGATATTGGGATGAGTTCGATTTCTAGCTGTGAAATTCTCTAACTCAAAGGAAATGCAAGAAAATAGGAGCTTCATTGGAAAGAGTCAAGACCGAAGGAAATACAGTATCTCATCTAAAGGCTTTGACTTTTCATGGACTTGATAGGAGGGCTTCAGGAATGGGGGCATGAAAGAGATGAATAGGTAGCACACTGATGTAAAACTAGTTGAAAACTTACCAAATATCCTTCAGTTACAGCAGAATAAGCAAGACACCAGTGTTAGCAGCAAACAAGTTCAATTTAATCTGATTTGATTTGACTCCCTTGATTATTGAAAAGTGGTTACAGGAAAATTAAACAACAGAAGTAATGGCATTAGCAAATAGCAAAGGGACATGGTAATCAATCAATTTCTAAGGTGCTCAGTCCCCAGGTTGCATTTTAACTTCATTATTTTTTAAATAATAATTAATACTCATAGTTGCTGCTTACCCAGAAATTATCATTTGATGATCTCCAAGCACCTTCCCCAAATTAATGTCTCCCCAATTATAATGTTCTTATAAATAACTCTTAGGAAGCCCAAAGGAAATGGGAGTAATTGAGGTCCTTACTCATTCAACAAAGACAATAAATAACTAAGGAAGATGCTCTCTAATGCCTATTAGTACTCAATGCCTTCACTCAAGTCCTGTGATGGCTGGATCATTGGAAAAGGCAATATGGTGGTGTAGTGGGGAGATTTTCAAAGTCAGAGGACCTGGGTTGAAATTGCATCTGTGCTATTTACTGTGCTATGTATGTTACCAGGTGCAAGCCATGGGCTCGGTGATCTAGAGCTGGAAGGGACCTCATAGGTCAGCTAGTCCAGTTCCATCACACACACACACACACACACACACACACACACACACACACACACACACGTATATATATATATATATATATATATATACATATATAATGTATATATATATATAGATATAGATAGAAATAGACCTCTCTCCAGATAAGGTCCAGTTCTCTAACTACTACTTTATTCTATCACTCACTATCACCATTATGGTGTGAAGAGCTCAATAATTAGATAGATAGATAGATAGATAGATAGATAGATAGATAGATAGGTAGATAGATAGGCCTATATCTATCATCATTTTCATTGGAAAAATATATTTTGGAGGAACTCACTATATAAAGTGACAGAATTCCAAAATTCAAATTACATGAAAATATACATTGCAATTTCTTTGTACATTAAATATAGAGAAATATGAAGGGCATTGGGAGAGTGCAGGCACAGTGTCTTCAATCACAAACCCAAAAGTTGTTTGTTACAAAAGCTTCCAGTTGGTCATGCTTTGTGAGTCCAATATCAACATCAGGCAGAATGAAGACAAAAGGACCCCCCCAACACCTTAGGTTAGTTCCAATCAACTGACTTTGGACTGGGAGAGTAAGCTCAAGAGCTTGATGGCTAGAAAGACAGATTATCTATCTATCTATCCATCTATCTATTTATCTATCTATCTATCTATCTATCTTATCATCACCTAATTTTTGAGCCCTTCACACCATAATGATGATTTTGAGTGATAGAATGACATAGGACTTGGAGAACTGGACCTTAAAACAAAAGGCTTGGGTTGGAAACCTCTCTTAGACACCTTACGATCTGTGTGGTCACAGGCAAGTCATTAACTTTTCTCACCCTTAGTTTCCTCATTTGTCAAATGGAGGATAAGAACACTTAAACTACTAATCTCACAGAATTGTGTTGCAAAGACTTAATAACTAGATAAATGTGAGCTATTAGTAATGGTATACAATGATTAAGAAAACGCATGATAATGAAAAGATCTAATGAAACCTCTAACACTTTCAAATTAATTTATATTTTATTAATTACAGCATTTACTCATTTTTAAAAGCTTTATGGATATGTGAATGTTTTATTATTTATTCTGTCTGCAGAAGGCATCTTTGCTTTAAAAGATTATATCAGACCACACCGAATGTTTAGTTGCTGGCAGCCAGCCATACAACATGCATTTATTAAGCTTTTACTATGTGCTGACAAATACTAGGGGGAAAAAGATAGCTCCTGGCCTCAGGGAGCTTGCATTCTAATGGGAGAACAGAACACATAAAAGGGAGCTGAAAAGTGTGTGTGTAGAGGGTGGCAACTAAGGTAATCTAGTTAGAGTGAGGAACACAGTGATGAAGTCAAAGAATTTTGAGTAGGAGAATAAAACGTGACTGCCATGGAGCTCATGATTAAATAAAGTTGCCTCAGAAGGAATTCACTAATGGGGGAATGGGGATAGCATGGTAGAAGGATATTTCAGGGTGAGGAGGCCTCATGTACTGAGGGGAGTTTCAGGGCAAGAAGACAGATGAGTCATGACAATGAAGTCCATAGAGTAGTCAGTGCAGCTGGGAGAGGAATGTAGCAAAATGAAGAAAAAAATAAAATGCCAAGTGTGCGTGTGGCTTCATGGTAATAATAACTCAGTACATTCACACTGTTGCAGGAGTCCATGGCCTATAGGAAACCACTGGTTTAAAGAATTTATTTGTCAATGAAATTTATGTAGCACTGTGTCATCTATTTTGTCTTAAGCATCATGCTTATACTATTTACCTTTTTAGTATATACATATAAATGTATATATGTATACATTTATGTATAGAGATAGATGTGTATGCACCCACATAGGTACTTATCTCACATTTACTCAGCACTTTAAGATTTCGAAAACACTCTGTATACATTATCTCATTTCCTCCTCATGTCAAGCATGTGAAGTAAATGTTGTCATTTTTCAAATTATACCGATGAGGAATCGGAGGCTCAAAGAATTTCATTGGCAAAGGGAACTCCTAGTGGGGGAACTCCATGTCCCAATACAGATTAGTACCAGCTCTGCAATTTATATCATTAGAGAATCATCTGGGGTCATTTAGAGGTTGATTTACTCAAGATCATAAAATAATCTGTATCAGAGGCAAGGATTGAACCCAAATCTACTTGACTCCAGGATTGCTTCTGTATATCTATTTATGTACCTATCTCCTTTCTATCTGTTCATCTATCTATCCACCCATTTGTCTGTGCCTATCTGTCTATTCATTCTCTCTCTCTCTCTCTCTCTCTCTCTCTCTCTCTCTCTCTCTCTATATATATATATTATATATATATATATATATATATATTATACATATTATATATTATATATGATATACATAATATACATAATATATATAATATATATTATAATATATATATATAATATATAATATATAATATATAATATAATATATAATTATATAATATATAATATATAAATATATAATATATAATATATATATAATATATAATATATAATATAATATATAATATATAATATATAATATATAATATTAATATATAATATATAATATATAATATATAATATATAATATATATATATAATATAATATATAATATATAATATATAATATATAATATATAATATATATATATAACAATAATATATATTATATATATATTATATTAATATATAATTATTATATATTATATATGTTATATGTTATATGTTATATATAATATAATATATATTATATATTATATATATTATATAATATATAATACATATATATATTCTATCATCTGTCTGCCTCTCTATTCATCACTCAGTCTCTCTGTTCATTCATCCATCCATCTATCCATCTGTCTGTCTGTCTGTCTATTCATCCTTTGATCTCTCTGTTAATTCATCCATACATCCATCTGTCTGTCCATCCATCCATTCATCAGTTCATCCATCCATCCATCCGTCTATTCATTCTTTGTTCTTTCTATTCATCCATCCATCTACCTACCTGTCTGTCTGTCTGTCTGTCGGTCTATCTATCTATCTATCTATCTATCTATCTATCTATCTAATCTAATCTATCTTTCTAGGTTTAGTGATGGTATATACTATTATCATACAGATAGTGAAGTGCTACTGTGATTTTATTAGCTTGGAAACTGAAAGATGAAGAAACTTCTTCTACCAGTGTAGATCAGCAGCTTCTGTGGATCTCGTGGTGTGAGAGGCCTGCCCAGACTACTGAGAGGTTAAGCACCTAGCCAGTCAGTGTCTGAGGTTTGACTTGAATCCAGTTCCTCCTGGCTCTGAGGCCAGCTTTCTCTACATAACATTATATTCTCTTGTCATTCATAATATAACATAACAATCCAACCCAGCAAAAACAAAGCACCATAACAATATGTATTAGGCTAGATTAGATTAAATTAGATGGCAATAGATGACTACACTAGAGATGGCTCTAATTGTTAAGAAGTTTTTTTCCTTACATCATGCCTAAGTTGGCTTCTTTTCCATCCCTCTCTTCCTCATTGCTCCTTATTCTACCCTCTGGAGCCAAGCAGAATAAGCATATTTGGAATGACTCCCCTGGCACTGGCCCCTATTGGACAGCTTGTCCAGACACAGCTAAGAATGTCTCAGCCTGCATGTACCAAGCAGCCTGGGATCAATGTAGCATCAGCTGAGAATGGGAGGGGACATGGAGTGTGATGCATTTCAGAAGGAGACAGTGGGAGAGACGTTTTCTAAATGGAAGCAGCGAAGTAGCCAATTAGCTGATGGTGTATGCAAGCTCCACTGATGGGAAAAGCTTTTCTTATACCACATCTTGTTTGATTGCATTGTTATGGTTTAGCAATTCTGACATCACTTTTTGAGTAGGATGTGTGTGTGTGTGTGTGTGTGTGTAGAGAGAGAGAGAGAAGTGAGGGATGGCAAGAGGAATCCAGACCTGTGCTTTCCTTGATGTATGGAAGAATTCCTGGTGAGGAAAATCTCTTTTGTTCAGTCCTTTCAGTCATATCTGACTCTTCATGACCTATTTGGGGTTTTCTTTGCAAAGATACTAAAGTAGTTTGCCATTTCCTTCTCCAGATCATTTTACAAATGAGGAAACTGAGAGAAACAAGATTAAGTGACTTGCCCAGGGTCACACAGCTATTAAGTGTTGGAAGCCAAAAAAACCCCAAAGGGGTCCCGAAGAGTCGAGCATGATTACAAATGATTGAAAAAAACCAACAGCAGGTTCTAGGTATTGTAATAGGGAAACAAAGAAAAACAAAAACAATCCTTGTTCTCAAGGAACTTCAATGCTATTGAGGGAGACAGTAAGTTCATGAGTAGGTTCATAGAAGATACATACAAATAGATAGGAAATATACTGAGTATATGAAAGCTAATGAACTAATGTTACATTGACAAAATAATGTATAAAGAAATTCAAAGAGATATAGAAAGTTATGGATGACATAATGCAGAAAGAAGAGAACAGTACACATCTCATAATCAGACAAATGTAAATTAAAATATCATTAAAAGACATCTGAACTCTAATCAAATTCAATCCAACAAATATCTATTAAAGACCTCTTGTGCACCAGGGCTGGATACTAATATTGCAAAGACAACATGCATATCAGCCCCTGCCCTTATGGAATTTATATTCTATGCTCTGTCTGTCTCTGTCTCTGTATAGAGTTAGATAGATAGATAGATAGATAGATAGATAGATAGATAGATAGACAGACAGACAGATAGACAGTTATAGATATAGATAAGATGTATAGATAGATATAGATATAGATATAGATATAGATATAGATATAGATACAGATACAGATATAGATATAGATATAGATATAGATATAGATATAGATATAGATATAGATATAGATATAGATATAGACATGGATATGGATATAAATATAGACATGGATATGGATATAGATATGGATATGTGTGTATGTGTGTGGCAGATAGCATGGGCATATACAACAATTCAATTCAATAAAAAAATTTTCAACACCTAATATGTGCCAGGTACTATGCTAAGCACTGGGGATGCTGAAAGAGGCAAAAGACAGTCTCTACCATCAAAGAGATTACAATCTAATGGTGGAGACAACATGTAAACAAAAACATACAAAGGAAACTCTACACAGGATAAACAAGAAGTAATTAAAAGAGGGAAGGCATCAGAATTAAGAGGGGTTGAGGAAGGCTTCCTTTAGAAGCTAGGATTTTAGTCAGGTCTTAAAGGTAGTCAGTGGATGAGGGACAGCATTCCAGGCATAGGGGACAATCAGAGATGAGGCCAGTGTCCCTGGATCAAAGAGTATGTGTCAGTGAGTGAGTTGTAAAAAGATTAGAAAAGTAAGGAGGGTGAGGGGTGAGGGGCTAGCTGTGAAGGGCTTTGAATGTCAAATGGAACATTTTTTATTTGCTCCTGGAGGCAATAGCAAGCCACTGAATTTTAAGGGAGGAAGGGAGTGTGTGAAATGATCAGACCTGCATTTTAGGAAAATCACGTTAGTGACTAAAAGGAGAATGGATTGGTGTAGGGGGAAGACCTGGTACAGGAGGACCTGATGGGTTGCTTGGATGCCTGTACTCGGGCCCCATTTCTAATATCATATTTCTCTCTATCCTTAAAACACTGTCCCTGATAGTTTTCTCCCTAGCACGAAGACTCTATCTCTGGCAATAACTCATGAGTGTGTAAACAGTGAGGTAAACTATCTCACTATCTCTCCTACAAGAACAAGCTTACCTCTTGTAGAATTGCCCTAGTATGAATGAGACTATTTTATATCCATGGAACTATCGTGTATTGATTCCCACAATTATTGTATATGATCCAGAGTTCAAGTTATAGACATCAACTCCTGAAGATATTTTGTTACAGACGTAATAGACCAAAAATACACCCCTGCACCTCTTTTTTTTTTTTTTTGGCTAGGCAGTAGGGTTAAGTGACTTTCCCAGGGTCACACAGCTAGTAAGTGTTATGTCTCTGAGGCTGGATTTGAACTCAGGTCCCCCTGAATTGAGGGCCGATGCTCTATCCACTGCACCACCTAGCTTCCCCACCCCTGTGCCTCTTAAGAAACACCCTACCTGACTTCCTGTAGTGAATGACACCTGTGAAAAAATTTGTTTGTTATCACCAAATTAGCATACTTGCTACTTAATCTGCTACTTTTCCTATGTAAGCTTTAGAATTATTCCTGTTGGACAGCAAGTTCCCCAAGGAGCTCTGCCCACCATGGCAAGTTCCCAGAAGAGCTCCACCCACTCTGGCAGAATCCCTTAAGGAGCTCTGCCTACCATATTAACGTTATAATAAACTTTTTTTGCCATCTTACTGGAAGACTACTTGAGTCTGTGAATTCTTTCCAGATGACTCCACTCTGTACCTCAATATTTTGGGGTTCTTATACCCCTAAATCACATCAGACCCACCAACAGACTATTGCCACAAGGCATGAGATAAGGAGGGCCTGCAGTAGAGTAGTGCCAATGTCAGAAAAGGGAAGGCAGCATAATTGAGAGATTTAACAAAGATGAAGTTGACAGACCTTGATAACAGCTTGGATATGATGGGGAGGGTGGTGGTGGTGATAAGAGATAGTAAGGAATCCAGAATGATACCTAGATTGCAAACCTGGGGGACTGATTGGGAGGATGATGTTGTCCTCTACAGTAATAGGGAATGTGGCATTTTAAAGGTTTGATTGACATAGTTTCTGGGTAATTTAATCATAACAATCTCAGCATGTTTATTAATAAAAGGGTGGTCATTTGGACATCTCTCTTAGACCAAAGACCCTCATGGTGGTGGACTCACAGTTTACATATCCTTGGAAGAATGGGTGTTCCTGTGGGTAAAAATCAGCTCTGGTGAACAATTAAAGTGAAAATGAATATTATAGTGAGGGAGTGGGCTATATTTCAATGAGGTTCTTGGAGTGTCTGACTTGGATCTCTCAAATCCTGGTCAAAAAGACTTATAAATTTCCACATCACCTGTCTTACAAGATAGAGAATCAACATTTTCCCCAGACCTGTCTGAGTAAACACAATGAGCAGGAATGCACCCATTAGCTTAAACTTATTTTTTTTTTACTGTCTTTGATTAAATCTCAGCCATTCTGACTGGATAAGTCTTTGAGCAAGATTCCCCACAATGGTTGATTTCTGAATTGAGGAAGTGAAAAAACCTTAGTTCTGATTCAATAATTAGTTATTAATACAAGAGAGAAATAATCATTTCTCTCAGGAAGATACTGGGGTGGGGTAGGGTTTTCGGGAGTGAGAAACCTGCAGCCTTAAGGCCACATGTGGCCCTCTAGGTCCTCAAGTGTGACCTTTCACTGAATCCAAACTTTACAGAACAAATCCTTTATATTAAGCAAATTTGTTCTGTGAAGTTTGGATTCAGTCAAAAGGCCCCACTTGAGGACCTAGAGGGCTCCATGTGGCTTTGAGGCCACAGGTTCCTCACTCTGATAGGTACAAAGCTAAAGAGTTCTGTTTTGTATATATTTAATTTATATATTTAATTTATGTATTTCATTTAAGATGTCTACTAGATATCTAGCTTGAGATGTCTGAAAGAAAATTAAAGACCCAAGATTAGAGGTCAGCAGAGTGATTGGGGCAGGAAAGGTAGATTTGAGAATCATCAGTATAAAAATGGTAATTAAATCCATGAGGGCTTTGTATATGTATATACATGTATATGTATATATACACCCATATATACATATACATATATGTGCGTATACCCATGTGCATGCATGCATACCTGTGTGTACATATGCCCTTGTGTTTGTATGTATATAGATAGGTGTATATATGTGATATATGTGTGTATATATATCAACAGATCATTTGATGGGGAGGTAGACAGTACTAGTAACTGAATACATTGGTAAAGGTATCCAACAGGAGGTGGTGCAGGAACAGAGTCTCTTTTCCAAAGCAGCTGGATGGCATAGTGGATTCAGCATTTAATATCATGAAGTATACTTTTCTCAGCAGTAAAGCAAAGGATTACGGTTGTGGAATGTTGCACACACTGTCAGAAGGTGTTGATCGATCACTTTATTTTCATTGTTACGTGGGAGAGTTCAGGGGATGGGGCTTGGATACATGTGTGTACATATGCATACGCATAGTGTCAAAGTAAAAGGCACCAATAAAATATAAAACTTTTAAAAAGTAAATCATTAAATGAGAGGGTTGGAATAGATGTTCCCAAAGTTATCTTCTATCTCTAAACACTATGATCTTTAAACTCTCTCCAGCCTCTGCCCTTTGGTCATATTTCATCTTCCTAGCACCTCCACCCAAGGGCATACATGGGAACAAGGAGAAGAATTGCAATTCTAAGCTACTGATGTGTTCTCCACTAGCGTTACTGCTCCACAACTTGGCAGGAAGGAGGAGGTTGACACTCAGTGCAAATGAGATTGTTTGAATTATATGTTGCTGTCTATTAACCATGCGATCCCCATCCCCAATCACTGTACGTAATTGCATTTTAGGACAGACTTTACACAGGCTGGTTATTTAAATTTGTGATTCTGCTCTTCTCAAATAGTATGGGGAGAATATTCATGGATTTTCTGCCTCTTATTGATCCAAGCGATCTGGAATCCATTATAATAGCTCACCAGTCACATTATAATGCCATTCAAGGCGAGAGGCACTGGAGTTATTAGTGTATAAACCCTGAAAGGCTTGCCATTCTGGGCAAGTTCCACAGCATTAGGCCAAAGCTATTTACTTTGCATATTAATAATCAAGGGAGTATTTGGAGAAGATGAGGCGGAGTGTATGTTTGATGAGGCCGCAATCTCATACGCAGGGAGCAACACAGCACTGGCTATCGTTCCCCAAATTGCCTTGTCAAATGGGTTCTGATAATACCCGTTGTGGAAGTGGGTAAACAGTCAAGCTTTCGGAAGGGGTGGGAGTGGTGATGGGAAGGGGAGTTAGATGAGATGAATCTTAGCAACTCAGGAAATTAACACAACATGGAGGTGATGTGTCCCCCTGTGAGATGATATGTAGGAGCTCATGGGGAGAGCATGACACAGAGATCTGCTGTCCTCTATGACCTTGGAACAAAGGGGAAGCTTGATTTGCCCCCAGAAGGGCTTGGAGATGTTGTGTGTGTGTGTGTGTGTGTGTGTGTGTGTGTGTGCTCACGCACCCGCACTCAACACATACCAGGGAATATGTGTTCATTGACTTGGCCAGAACTGCCAGAATGAAAAATCCTCATTCTGAAATATTTTGCTATGTTAACCAATTTTCAGAATCTTAGCACTGTTGCCATAATTGACCAACTACCACTTAAGTTGTTTCTTTTCAAAAGTCCTATATTCATGTAGCAGAAATTTAGAGTTGGAAAGTATAATCAAGATGATCTCATCCAACTCCTTTCTTTTGTAGATGGGGAAACTGAGGTCCAGAGAGAAGTGATTTGCCAAAGATTGATTAATGAACAAGAATTGATTAAAATATACTATGTGGTATATAAAATATACTATGTGGTAGGCAACTGTGTTAGGTACAAGAGATGCAAAACTCGAGAACAAGGTAGTCTCTGCCTTCAAGGAAGCTAGAATTTTATAGATAACTACATATATATATGTATACATATATATATATATATAATATATATATATATATAATATATATATATATATACATATATCTATGTGTGTGTGTGTGTGTATTCACACACACACACACAGAGTAATTGCAAGGGGAGTGCTATTCACTGTATGAATCAGGAAAGGTAGAGGAGTTGATACTCAAGGTGAACCTTGAAGGGAGATAGGCATCCCAATAGGTAAAGATGTGGAGGGAGATATTTCAAGCTTCAAGGGCAGCCTGTACATTGTTGGTGAAAGGGGGATAGAAGGTGGTGTAAGGAAACCATAGGGACAATTTGGCTGGGGTAAGGAGTTCACAGAGAATAATGTGTAACCAGTCTGGGAAGATTGCTTGGATCCACATCATGCAAGGCTTTAAATGCCAGAGAGGTAGTGGGTTTTAGGGGTTTTGTTGTTTGTTTGTTTGTTTTTTTCCTGGCATCTTTGGAGTGCCACTGAAACTTATTGAGCAGAGGAATAATACACCATAATCTGTGAATGTTCAGTGTCCTCACTTTTTCCTCTCTTTCTTTGTCTCTCTGTCTCTGTCTTTCTCTGCATTTCCATCTCCTTCTCTGTGTTCCTATAATTATCTCTTTCTGTCTCTGTCTTTGTCTCGCTGGTTGGAACATATTACTTCATTCATGTTGAAAATTTCTTTAAGGAAATTTCCTCTACTTAGGTGCATCAGCAACTCATCTCTGACTTATAGACTTGAAAAATTACTTGGAGTATTAATTTAAAAAACAAACAACTTGCCCATGGTCTCATATCTTATATGTGTTAAAGGTAGAAGCTAAATCCAGATTTTTCCTCAATCTAAGAGTGGTCCTTTAGCCACTAACTGCATTGTGATTTCTCTCTGTAATCAATATAGCTTAGCTCTTGGATACATGCGTGTTCAGTATGGGTACTCTCTTGACTGTTATAGATCACCATCCGCCCACCCTTACCTATTCATCCTTGGAGAATTTCATCTATTCATTACCTACTAGTCCTTTACTTTTGAAATTACTTTTCCTTTACAGTGTTTCTATCTTCTACACATAATTATTTGTACGGTATCTTTCCTATTATATGTGAGTGACTTTCTTGGTGTTCCCCAATGTCTGGAGACATAGTGTGCTTAACCAATGCTTCTTGACTGACTATATATAGATTCTGCCAGGAAGTTCTTCCTCTGGGACTTTCAATGTGTTGTGAGTTACCAGTATATAACACAGGTTGCCAACCTACCATCCCACATCATTGTTGCATGTTCAATTCAGAAAGCATTTGCTGAATAGCTACTATTTCCAAGACTCAAGCTTAGACACCGAGGAACCAAAGACAACAATGAAACAGGAGGCATTGTGATGCCATGGGAACACCATACTGTTTATACTCAGAAAATGCGTTCAAACTCTGACTTACTACTGACTATGTGTATACCTAGAATGAGTCAATTACCGTCTCTAGGCCTCGGTTTCCTCATCTGCTTAATAAGGAGGTCAGACTTGATGACCTTTTAGTTTTTCTTCTTATTTAAATCTATGATACTATAAAGCACATTGTATCCTCAAAGAGCCTAAGGATCTTCTATTTAGCTCACACATGTCCTGGATAATATCTCTTCCCTTTTATATCTCTTTTTTCAAAGTCCTTTCTTTTCCGTAAGCCACATTTGGAGATATGCTTATAGACAGTTTGTGCCCATTATGTGCCTTTACTTGTTTCGTGGATCACCTGAAATGTGTATTCTTCTCAGATTTGGGGGGATTTATACGAAAGCATTAGCAGCAATATAATTTAATAAGAATCATAGTCTTTGTTCACTCACATGTTGATTTCAATGCCACCTTACTATGTGGCTTTAAGCTTCTGTGTCATTATATTCACCCAAATTCCACTTGTCATGAAAAATGTGGTTTGATGTCACCTCCTCTCCCCATCCCCCATTAACTAATGATACCTCTTCCCCTGACCATGAGCTCTCTTCTACTCACACTGTTCTTGGTCATGGATGACAAGATACATTAGTCCATTGTTGTGGTGGAGTTGTTTCAGTCATGTCTAACCCTTTGTGACCCTATTTGGGCTTTTCTTGGTAAAGATATTGAAGTAGTTTGCATTTCCTGTCTAGCTCATTTTACAAGGAAGGGAACTGAGACAAATAGGGCTAAGTGACTTGCCCAGGGTCACACAGCTAGTAAGTGTCTGAGGCTGAATTTTAACTCAAGAAGATGAGTCTTCCTGATTCTAAGTCCACTGCTGTATCCACTGTGTCACCTAACTGCTAGACCAGTCCATTACCAGGATCCTACTGGAAGTTTTCCCACTTTGGCATTATCTCCTATCATTTCCTCTGTCATATATTTCATACGTGTCAGAAAAATGGCAACTGGAAAGCAAAACTATATTTAATAAACAGTGGCTCTCTAGTGCTTCTAGGATAAAATGAAAGGTTTTCCACCTAGTACTCCAAGCACTCACAAATCTGACTGCCACCTACCTCCTCAATCTTCATATTAAATGAAATAATGTTTGTAAAACATTTAGGTAAAAAAAAAAACATTTATCACAGTGTCTGGTATACAGTAGGCTCTTACTAAATCCTTCTCTATTTCAGTTAAACTGACCCATTTCCTATTCTCTTTCTGGAAATTAATTTATATTATTATGAATGTATATTGCATTCCCTTATCATTATGGAGATCATATTCTGTTATGAAAACATAAGGGACATTATGAAGGGAGGCATTGCTTTATTTTTCTACCAATAAGTTAATCAACAAACATCTGTTCAAAGATTTTTATGTGACAGATACTGTACTAGGTTTTGAAGATATAAAGTTATTATCATTTATCCTTCATGCACAAAATAACATGACGGTGTCAGGGTCATTGCACAGTATACATGACTATGACTGATCAGACCAATACAAAAGCTTGGAAGGCTCAACCACAGCTCGGGTGCAAATAATTTGTATGACTCTTGTGCAGTGAGGAGTCTCTAAATTTGTGAATCACAGGTCTCTTTTGAGCTATGAGGTAAAGGCAAAAATGAAATAGTTATTGAACTTTTAAAACCACCAATATCTAACAAGAAAACTCTGTGTGTGTGTGTATGTATGTGTGTAAGATACTCTTTGATTTCATCAGTATGGGAAACTTCGTGGGTGGAACTTTCCTTCACTGACATTGATGAGCAACCTTGAGTGTTAAATAATGGCCTTGGGGTACCGATAGGGTAAGGAACTTTCCCAAGATCCGATATGTGGTAGAGGCAGAAGATAAACCCAGATCTTCCTGATTCTACATCCAGCTCTCTGTCCACCACAGCAAACTGCTTCAATTTTGTACACAGCAGACATTTAATCAACATTTATCGACTTATTTTGACTAAAACATGGTACATATGAGTTTCTTTACCTGTAAAATGGGAACAATAATACTTACACTTACTTACAGGGTTAGGGAAAATGATTTGAAAATTCTAAATCACCAGACAAATGTCAATGATTATTATTACTGGGAAGATAATTTTTTAATGTTGGTTTTGCTTTTCTAATATCTATTCTATTTAGAATGACTTCTACCTCTAAATCACATTGTTAGTAGGATACCCTCTTGGGGGAGGGTAGTATTTGACTGCATTTAAGATTAAATTAACAGATATTATTAGAAAATTATGGACATGATTCACAACTAGAGGTCCCCCGCAGGCTGTTGGAGATGGGAGAAGTCATGTGACCCAATTTTCTTATGACAGAAACATTAACATTCAAGAGGCCTCCAAGAGCCACGGCTTGCAATTTCAAAAGAAAATAACTTTGAAATCAGTGGATAGAAAATTAAAACTCCCTGGAGAAGTTAAGCAAATCTTTAACCACATGCTCCACAGGAGGTGGGTGACAGAAAAACCAAATAAAAATTTAAAAAGCAACAACAGCACATTTTTCACCTCTGCTCTGGAGACTCAAATCCATTTTCTTGGACAGATGTGTCCTCACATTAAAGAAAAAAATATCTCTGGGTCCAGTTTTGGGTAGGTGTCCTTGCATGCCACTGATTCATGCTGCTTTAAATGAGAATGAAATCTTTCTTTGTTTGCAAATGCTTGTTACCTGAGAACATCCCATCAGATGCGTTAGACTCCAAATTTCAGAACCATTTAGAACTGCAGGATATAGGATAGCTAGGCAGTCTATCCATTACTTGTACTTTGCTGCTAAGAGGTTATGGTACATGTCAGATCCACACATCTTTGGAGCCCAAAAGACTGTTAGGAAAATGAAATGAACCAATTACTTTATGTCTTCCAGACAGTGCAGAGGAGTGGAATGAACATTGAATGTAGTTGGAGGACCTGGGGTCAATCAATCAATCAGTAATTTTATTAAGCACCTTCTCTATTCCAGGCACTATTCTAGGTACTGGGAATAAACATATAAAGAACGAAATAACTTTTTTTTTATAGGGAACTTTCCTTCTAATTGGAGAGGCAATGAATACATATATACATACATACATACATACATACATACATACATACATATATATATATATATATATATACAGAGAGAGAGAGAGAGAAAGAGAGAGAGAGAGAGAGAGAGAGAGAGAGAGAGAGAGAGAGAGAGAGAGAGAGAGAGAGAGAGAGAGAGAATATAAGTTCATGGCTAATAAATGCATTTTTTTCAAAGTAGTTCATTGCAAGGTAGTTTGAGAGGGAGGTCACCAGCATGTGAAGGATTAGGAAAGGTTTTATTCAGAAGATGAAGCCTGAGGTGCATCTTAAAGAAACAGAAGAAGTCTAAGGTGGAAGTAAGAAGGGAATGCAAAGGTATGGGAATGAGAAATGGAATGCCTTGTATGTTCTGAACTCATCTATTTCCCTATGACTCTGGAAAAGTCATTATCACTTCTGGGTCTCAGTTTCTTCAATTCTTAAATGAGGGGATATACAACATGATCCCTAAAGTATCTCTGAGTATGTTCCTTTTGGAAGGATGGAGTGAATCCCAGCTTCCTAAAGGCTACACTAATATTCTAAGAGCTTCAGCAAGTCCTAATAGCTAGAAAGGTTTTCAGTGATGGCCCACTAAATGTATTGATGTCTGAGGACCAGCCTGGGCTAAGTTCACAGAGGCTCAGCATAAGAATGAAGGCCACTGATGTTTTTTGGGGGAGGATGTATTATGATAGCAACTCACAAAGACCATCTGATGAGGATGAGGATGACGCTAATATTACTGGTGATGATGATGATGCTAGTAGCACTACTACTAATGCTGCTAATAATACTAGTACTACTACTAGTGTTAAAGCTACTAATACTAGTACTACCATTACTAGTACTAGTGCCACTATTAGCTGACCTGTTTGTGATACTTCATTTAAGTTTTGCAAAGCACTATATCATCTACTATCTATCTATCTATCTACCTATCTATCTATTGATCTGTTGATCTATTTGTCTGTCTGTCTATCACCTCACTGGATCTTTGCCACAACCCTGTAAAGCATGTGCTATAATCACACCCTTTTACCTATAAGTGATGCCAAGAGCAGTGCAGTGGTTTGTGCAGCCCCACCTTCATGGTAAGTGTCTATATCTGATTTGTTTCCAGGTTTTCCTGGCAACAAGGCCCAAACATTATTCATCACACCACACTGTCTCACAGATTTAGCAAGATAAGGGAGAGTTGTCATCTCTTTCCATGGAGAGAAAGATAGATTCATAATTCTTTTTAGTTTGCTTTTTAAGGCCTGTTTCTCAAAGTGAGTAGCAAATTTACAGAGATTTTTCTTTTAAAGCCCACAAGCTGGTCAAGGCTGTGGGTGTAAATGACACTACAAAGTTAAACACCATGGGCAAAAGGTAAATTAGACATAGTCTACGGCTTCAAGGAGGTTGCATTCCAGGGAGGAGGCAAAAGAAATACTATCTGATGCTCAGTAAGAAATGTTAAAATAATCAGGAGAAAAATAAAACAAATAGTTCAAGACAATAATAGACAGGATGTCACAAGGCAGAATATGATTAATTACCAAGTGAATTCATAAAAAAATTGCTCTTGTAATTCAGGAAAAAGAGAGATCATTTCAGGCAGAGAAGGTCAGAGAAGTATCAATGGAAAAGCACATAATCTCTGAGTGGGAAAGGGCCTGAAAAGCCTTCCAATCCAACCCATAACTACACTAGAAATCCTACTTAAAAACAACCAAAGACAGTACCGCCATAAATGGTTATCCAACTCATACCTCACCAATTCAGAGCTGAGAGAAACCTTAGAAATAGTCTACTACAACTCTCTTATTTTCTGGATGAGTAAACCGAGGCGTATAGAACTTATATAATTTTCCTAGAGACATATCTCTAATGTCAGTGGTAGGATTTGAACCTATCTTCATCATTCCAACTCACAACATCCTATCTCTTGAAGGAAAACCCTTCCAACTCCAAAGTGAGAAAGGAACTGCTACCTTTTGAGGCAACTGTTTTACTTTGAGATGCATCTAACTACTAGAAAGTCACTACAACCCCCTCTCCCCCATCCCCAACACACATATACTGTTTTTAGCATTAGCCTTTCTTTGATCATTACCACAAAACTAGCTACAAGGCTCCTTCATCCACAAGACATATGCTGGGGGAAAACTGCCATGTGCCTACTAGGGCTTCTCTTTTCTGGGCTAAATATTCCCAATTCCTTCAACCTTTTATGGGGCAGCTAGGTGGCACAGTGGATAAAGTGTTATCCCTGGAGTCAGGAAGACTCATCTTCCTGAGTTCAAAGTTGGCCTCAGACCCTAGCTGTGTGATCCTGGGCAAGTCACTTCACCCTGCTTGCCTCAGTTCTCTCATCTGTAAATGAGCTGGAGAAAGAAATGGAAAACCATTTCTTTGTCAAATAAACCCCAGATGGAGTCATGAAGAGTTGGACACAACTGAAAAAATGGTTGAAGAATGTTTTTATGCCCTGTTTTTCATTCTTTCTACCATCCTGGCCAACTTCCTCAGAACACTCTCCAGAATAAAAATATGTAGAGGTAAAAGGACCATGGAAAACTACAGTGGAAAGAGCATGAGGTCTGGAATTAAAAGGCCTAAGTTCTAATCATGCCTGAGACACTTATATTTTGGACAAATCACTTATTTTCCCTGAATTTTGTTTTCTTTTTCTATGAAATGAGAGAAAGGGAGTGGTGGGAGACTATGGCCTTAGAGTTCATTTCCAGTTCTAGATTTGTGCTCTTCTGATCATTCCTAAAATATGGCACCCATAATCAAAGACAACACTCTTGATTCAATCTGACCAGGGCAGAATGCAGAAGGGCTATGACCTTCTTTGTTCTAGCTTACCTTCTATGTAAGAAGCCACATAAAAAAGGATGGATTTGAGCTGGGCTTTTACTTGAGTACATTTTGTGTTGTTATTTGCTGTATGTGCTGATGCTTAGAGTTAAGTTAAGTTGCATTTTATATATAGCCCTATTGATAGTGCTACTGTTGCAGCTAGCAGCTTTTGCTTTGTTAGCTGTGCCTATTGATTTTGACTGATTGCTATGTGCTATGGATATTCATACACTTTTGAAATGTTTGTGTGTTATATGTGTTGTGGTGTATGGCGTGTTCAGGGAGGACTAGTGCTTCTGGCATAAGGGCTTCCCTTTTCAGGGCTGCTTATCCACTTTTGGTGTCTACCTAATCCACCCAGCTCTCACCTGTGGCTCCAAGAAGCTATAGCATGTGCAGTGGCCACATCCCATGAAACCATCTCAGTAGGCAGACTAACCTAGGTTTAAGGTAACCAACAGACCTTAAACTTGTTGGTGAGTTAGGGAGATGTCTGCCCCAAGCATATAAAGACTTCCCGTGGTGGAATGGGTAGATGAGAACAATTTGTTTCAAAGGCCATGAAGGCAACTAAAGCAGGTGCTGTGAAGTGAAGCTTTGTCAAACATTTAAGATGCCAAGGTCAGCCACTTCATCCTAGGCCATCACCAGTTATCTTGACTTTTGCCTTGCCATTGGACTTTTATGACTCTGGAAGAGAAAATGAGACTGTCCACTTTGTGCAATTCTGCCTTACTTTAAGCTAATTCATGCAAAAGTCAAGACATCACCCGTCATCCACTATTATATCCCAACATCATGATGTCATTAGTCTCCTTCAAAAATGAAAGATAAACAACAAAGGTTAGCTATTATTTAGATGTCAGCAAAGAGGCAAAGAATATATTTAAATCATTGATTCTTAATGTTTTTTATGGTTTGGACAGCCTTTGAGAGTCCAGTGAAGCACATAGACCAAATTCTCAGAATAAATTGTTAAGTACATAAAATAAAATAAATAGCTTTGCAAGGGAAACCAGTTATGTTGAAATACCCTAATCAAAATATTTGACAAGTTCACAGACTCCAGCTTTAAGATTCCCAGATGCTTAATAAACAAACAAACAAACAAAAAAACCCTTAGCAATATTGTAGCAGTAGGACAGTCCAAGATGCATAAGATGCATTTGATATCTATTAAGTAATGATTCATGATTTTGAAATTAGAAAATACAATCATTTGATTCAATGTACATATTTTACATGAGACATTTTATTTGTGTTGGAGTTACAAAGCTGAAAAACGATAAGCCTTGACCTCAAGAATTGCTGATCCAACTATAGAAATGAAAGAGACCTCAGAGGACATGATGTGCAACCCCCTAATTTTACAGATGAAGAAACTGAGGCTCAGAATGGTTCAACAGACTGTCTGAGTTCACGGAGGCAGTGTGCCAGAGGCAGAATTTGAAGACAGGTCATTTTATTCCAGGGCAGTGAAGAGAAGGGGTGGTTAGAGCGCTGGGCCTGGAGTTAAGGAAGACCTGAGTTCAAATCCCCTCTAAGATAGTTACTAGCTTTGTGACCCTGGGCAAATTTAACCTCTGTTTATCTCAGTTTCTTAATCTGCAAAATAAATAAAATAATAACAACTACCTCGCAAGGTTGTTGTGAGGACCAAATGATATAATAAATTGTGCAGTATTTAGTATAGTGACTAGCACATAATACATGCTATATAAATGTTAGTGATGATGATGATGATGAGTGCAAAAAGAGATATCTAGATTAAGTGCATGAGAAAAATGAAGAACAAGGGAAACACACACACACACACACACACACACACACACACACACACACAAACCCTACTTCTTGCTTGAGGAATTGTCCAAAGCCCCATGGAGGTCATAATATTTGGGCTGAATCTTCAGGAAGACAAAGATTTCAAAAGTGGAGATCAAGTTATGAGGAGTGACTCACATGAATGAATGGAGATGATATAGAAGAATAGCTAGTAATCTAGGTTAGTTGGAGTGTAGGAAGAGAGGATGATATCTGGTAAACTTTATTGTGAAGTTAAACTAGAATCACTTTAAGAGTCAGGCTTTTTTTTTCCCCCCTGATTTACTGTCTTTTTTGAAGTATTTTGTTTTCTGGAGTTAAATGGTTGTGGGTGGTCCTGTGTGGCTCCTCTGATTAGGAGAGATTATAATTGAGGTGCAGCCAGTGGGGAACTTTCAGATTTCAGCACTCTGGATAGTGTCATTGAAAGGTAAGCTTCTCTCAAGTGATTTGGCCTTGGCGGTTAAACATTCAGGGAGAATGATCTCTTCAACCCTCCCTTAGAGCCGGCGTGAAAGGATTGCTGCTTGGAAACCGTGCACCACTTTTCGATGAGTGATTGAAAAAAATCTCAGCTTAAGGGCTTAAGGTATCTATGGGAAATGGAAATATTTAGAACTGAATTACCCAGGAAAACAACTTTCCATTCATTGGTAAATTTCTCACTTGACATGCCTTTTTCATCGACTATAATTTTCACTTCTCTAGAAAGTTTTAAATTTTGGTGGCAATGAGAAAAACACTCCTGATTTTATTGTTATGGGACATGCCACACATGTATTGCTCCTCTGCTATTTGCCCTTTATTACATCTTTTGTGCAGATCTTTCTAAAATCTTCCTTGGTTAAAATAAAATATTGGCTAAATCAATATAATTTTCTATATCACATAAATGTATCATTTATTAACTTTATATTTATACTTTATTTATTTTTATTTGGAGTTATTGTCTCCTCTATCAGAATGTGAGCTTATCTCTAGTAGAGATTATTTTAATCTTTGCTCTTCTATTTGCCATGACCTAGTACAATGCATTGCACACAGAAGGTAATAAATGTTTCTTGATTGATTGATTGACATAGCACCAATCTAATAATGAAAAAGTTAACTAATAACACTGCACAAAATAATTCCAGGCAGATAAATTCAGATGAAGTGCAATTGGCAATATTAGTATCAGATGATAGATCATTAAACACATCTCCTTCTCTTGGTTAAGAGGAAGGGGACTGCAGATATTAAAGAAATGTTTTCTCCTAGTTTAGATAGTAAACAAGTACTGACAGGGGTATCCCTTCATTTATCTTATGTAACAGACAAACTGGACAAATTGATTTTGCCTGAACTAGACATTCTATTTCCTAACTTTGTGCCTTTGCATGGGAATTCACCTTTATCTCTTAGAATCACAAGTTTTCTTTAAGGTTCAGCTTATACATCCCTACCTATAGGAAATTTTCCTAATTTCCCTAGTTGCTAGTGTTCTTTCCCACCTCAGATGATCATGGGAAAAAAAATGTTCTCCTATTATTTCCCTCCTGTAGAATTTAATGGTTTAAAAGACTATGTTGGCTTTCCTAACATGTAGCATAGTACCTTGCATTATTTCATATTTAATAAATGCATATTGGATTTAAATGAGATTAGAGTATTAGATTAGTAAATGTTATTTGTATTGCATTGGATTGAAGTATTGACTTCAGATTTTCAAAGAACATTTGCCTTTTGGAAATGTATTTAGGTTACAATGTAGGTTTAGTAGTGTTAAAGCTCTGACAATACAAAGAAATAAAAAAGAAAAAAAAAGAACACTCCCTGATCTTGAGAAGTTTATATTCTAATGGAGTAGACACCTTTAAAAAAATACTTATTTCAGCTCAAGCCTTGGAGTCAGGAGGATCTGAGTTTAAATCTGGCCTTAGACACAAAACACTTACTAGCTGTGTGACTTTGGGCAAGTCACTTAACCCCATGGTCTAACCAAAAAACAACAACAACAAAACAAAAACCCAACCTAACAACAACAAAACAAGTAAAAAAAGAGTTAAAAAGAAAAAAAAATATTTCATTAAATATTTCCAAATTAAATTTATTTTTAAATTTGTTTTTGTTTATTTCACTAAATATTTCCTAGTTACATTTATTTTAAATATATTTTATTTATTAAATATTACCCAATTATATGTAAAAAAAATTAACAATCTTTGTTTAAATTTTGAGTTCCAAAATCTCTCCCTGCCCCTCATCCTCTCCCCTTCTTGTGAAGGCAAGAAATTTTGATATCTATTACACATATGAAGTCATGCAAAACATATTTCCATATTAGCCACATTATAAAATAAAACACAGACAAAAAAAGAAAGAAAAAATTTTTAAAAGTGAGAAAAGATATGCTTCAGTCTGCATTCAGTGTTCATTATTTCTCTCCCTAGAGATGGATGACATTTTTCATCATGGTGTCCTTGAAATTGTCTTGGATCATTGTCTTGATCAAAGCAGCTAAGTCTTTCACAGTTAATCATCATTAAAATATTGCTATTATTGTGTACAATTTTTCCCCCAGTTCTGCTCAATTCATTTTGCATCAGTTCCTGTAAGTCCTCCCAGGTTTTTCTGAAACCATCTGGCTTGTCATTTCTTATATTACAATAGTATTCTATCATAATCATATATCACACCTTGTTTAGCAACTCCCCAATTAATGGGCATCCAAATTTCCAGGTTTTTTTTTCTTTTGCCACCATAAAAAGAGCTGCTATAAAATATTTTATACAAATAAGTCTTTTCCCTTTTCTTTGATCTTTTTGCAATACACAGCTAGTAGTAGTTGGGTCAAAGGGTACACATAGTACTAGAGATCTCTGGTCAGAATTCCAAATTTTTCTCCAGAATGGTTGGCCTAGTTCACAACTTCACTAGCATTGCTTTAGTGTCCCGATTTTTCCACATGCTCTCCAGCATTTGTCATTTTTCTTTTCTTTCATGTTAGCCATTCTGATAGATATGAGATGATATCTCAGAATTGTTTTAATTTACATTTCTGTAATCAATGGTGGTTTAGAGAATTTTTTGCATGAATATTTATAACTTTTGATTTCTTTTTCTGGAAACTATCTGTTCATATCGTTTAACTATTTACAACTGGACAATGGTTCTTCTTGTAAATTTGATTTGGTTCCCTAAATATTTGAAAATTGATGGCTTTATCAGAGAAATTTGCTGTAAAATTTTTCCCAGTTTCCTATTTTTCTCTAATTTTGTCTTCATTAGTTTTGTTTATGCAAAATTTTTTAAAATTTTATATAAGCAAAATTATTTATTTTACTTCTGATGATGTTCTCCATCTCTTGTTTAGTCATAGACTCTTCCATTATCCATAGCTCTGATAAGCATATTTTCCTATGCCCCCCTTATTACTTATGCTGTCTCCCTTTATCTCAAAATCTATTATTCATTTTGACCTTTTTTTTTGGTGTACAGTTTGAGATATTGGTCTGTGCCTAGTTTCTGCCAAAGTATTTTCCAGTTTTCCTAGCAATTTTTGTCAAATAGTGACTTTTTGTCCCAAAAACTTGCGTTGTTGGGTTTATCAAACATGAGATTAGTATGGTCATTTACTACTGTGTATTGTGTATCTAACATGTTCCACGCATCCTCCATTCTATTTCTTAGCCAGTACCAGGGTGTCTTGATGATTTTTGTAATAAAGTTTGAAATCTGGAACTTCTAGGACACCTTCCTTCACATTTTTCATTGATTTCCTTGAT
This sequence comes from Phascolarctos cinereus, assembly GCF_003287225.1. Lineage (NCBI taxonomy): Eukaryota > Metazoa > Chordata > Mammalia > Diprotodontia > Phascolarctidae > Phascolarctos > Phascolarctos cinereus. Next base: position 397,673,320 of record NW_027556098.1, read on the forward strand.
ATTCTTAATCTTTTGTTCTTCCAGATGAATTTTGTAATTTTGTTATTTTTTTCTAGCTCTATAAGATAATTATTTTATAGTTTGGTTGGTATATCCCTGAATGAGAAAATTAACTTAGGTAAAATTGTAATGTTATTATATTGGCTTGGTCTACCAATGCACCATTAATATTTCTCCAATTTTTTTTAGATGTCTTTATTAGTGTGAAAAGTGTTTGTAATTATGTTCATGTAATCCCTGGGTTTGTTTTGGCAGGTAAATTCCTAAGTATTTTACATCATCTGAAATTACTTTAAGTGGAATTTCTCTTTCTTTCTCTTACTTCTGGGTTTTGTTAGTAGTATATAGAAATACTGAGGATTTGTGTTGGTTTATTTTACATCCTGCCACTTTGCTAAAGTTTCTCATTATTTCTAGTATTTTTTTTAGTTGAATCACTAAGATAATCTAATTATATCATCTGCAAAAAGTGATTAGTTTTGTTTCCTCTTTGCCTGTGTTTGTTCCTTCAATTTTGTTTTCTTCTCTTATTGCTGTAGCTAACATTTCTAGTACAACATTAAATAATAGTGGTGATAATGGCCAGCCTCCACCCTCATGTCACAGGTCTCTCCAACTTCCTAAGTTTTCTTTGGTAAAATGATGTTTCACTCTGACCTTTTGTTGGCTCTGCCACTCCAGAATTTGATTTGAAGTGTTACTTTCAAGTTGTTTAGAGGGGAATGTTGAGAGAGTTAGGCTGACATCTTGGCTCTGCTCCTGAAACACCCCAATTACATTTTAGAAAATAATAATATTAATTTTTAAATGTTGAGTTCCAAAATCTCTCCTTCCCTCTTACTCCTTGAGAAGTCAAGCAATATAATGTAGATTATATATGTGAAATCATACATAACCTATTTTCATATTGGCTATGTTGCAAAAGAAAACAGGAAGAAAAAAAAGAAGAACATTTTTCACAAGTGAAAAAAGTTTACTTCAATCTGCTCTTAGAGTTTATCAGCTCTCATTCTGGAGATGGATAATATTTTTCATCATGGGTCATTTGGGATTGTCTTGGGTCATTGTCTTGATCAAAGTAATGAAGTCATTCACAGTTGATCATTGTACAACATTGCTTTTATTGGGGATGACGTTCTGATCACTTCCCTTTTCATCAGTTCGTATAAGACTTCCCAGGTCTTTCTGAAACCATTCTGCTTGTCATTTCTTATAGCACAATAATATTCCATCACATTTATAAACCACAACTTATTCATACATTCCTTAATTGATGGGCATCCTCTCAACATCTGATTCTTTTCATGGAAACAATTTTTAAATAATGGATAAATACATGATTTGTAGGCAGCAGATAGAAAGATTTTTAATAGGGAGAAGACACCAAGATGGGTGTAGGGGGACTAGGTAAGACCATTGGTGACAGGTGGTACTTCATGTGAGTCTTTCTGGGAAATTAAGAGGTGGAATTGAGGAGGAAGACCATTCCAGGCATGAGAGACAGCCAATTCAAAGGTATTGAGTTGGGGGAATGGAGGTTTGTGTTCAAGGAACATCATCTAAGCCAGTGTATCTAGATCATAGAACGTATGAAGGTGAATAAGATGTAAGATGATGGTAATGATGGCAAGGAGCCAGGTTATGAAGAACAGAGGGGTCTATTGTTGATCCTGGAGGTAACAGGCAGCCCCTGGAGATCATTGAGTAATAGTAGTGGGCAGGGCAGTGAGATATGATTGGAGGATGGCCAAAAGTATAGCAGAAGCAGCATAAAGAAGCTCTCACCAACATGTGCTGGGTTGTTGTCAGTGACAGGAGAAAACTTCAATTTTAAATTAAGAAGCTGTATTCATTTATTTATGAAAAACTGAAATTAAATATCATTATCATCTCATTGCAGCATAGAAATAATCCTTGGTTCTTGAAGGCTATGCAAATGATGATGATGATGATGATGATGATGACAATGATGATAATGATAAATAATAATAATTGATATTTACACAGTGCTTTGAGCTTTACAAAATACCATGCCTATATTATTTCACTTACTCTACAAGATAATACTGTGAAATTATTATTCTATACTAGGTATTATCCTTCCTATTTTGTAGAAGAGGAAAGTGAGGGTCAGGAAATTTAATGACTTGTCCAAGGTAATACATTCACTATCAGAGATTGGGCCCAATCACAAGTCTCTTCCACATCCAAGTAGAGCTCTCTTCCCAATCGAGGAGCCTGCCTCTGGCCAGCTCTGTTTAGCTGGAATAGCCCAGAAGTGAACTGCATACCTCTCATCTAAAGATCTATCTAAGGAAGTATTGAGAGGATCAGCTTCCAGGTGATGAAGTCTTTTTTATTTTTATTTAATTTCTTTTTCCAGCCAGAACAGCTCATGAAGGTTGTCTACTTAAGGCATGAAGGGGCTGTGATCCATGGTGGAGAAGCGATTACCTATGCTGATGAAATCATAATCCTTGAAGTACCGAAATATTAAAAAGACTGCCTTTTGTTAGTTTTATAAATGAGGTTCAGTGAGAAAACCTGTGTCTAAGAGGTCACATAGCATGGTGGATAGAGTGGTAGTTTGAGAAACTGGAAGGTCTAGGTTTGAATCCTACCTCCTACTTGTTAGTTGTGTAACCATGGGAAGGCACACAATCTCTGAGCCTTAATTCTCACATCAGTAAAGTAGGGTAAGGATATTATATATATATATATATATATATATATATATATATATTATATATATATATTATATATATATATATATATATGTATATGTATATGTATATTATATAATGTATATGTATATATATATATATATGTATATATATATATATATATATATAATATATATATATATGTACCTCACAAGGTTGCTGCAAGACTCAAATGAATTATTTTACATTATGTGCTTTGCTTTGGAGACCTAGAAGAGCAATAAAAATATAAATTATTATGAGAAGGAATAAGCACCCATACAAACAGTTCAGAGAGTGATAAAGACCATTATGACTGTCAAAATTAAAGTCTTCAGAACTTTAGTTAAAAATTCAATGATTCCTGATTTTTTTTAAATTTATACTTTAGTATTTTAACTTTTGAGTATCAAGAATTAGCCAGATGGTTTGATGGGCTAGAGATATAAATGCAGCATTCAGGGAAAAAAAAAAGAGGGTTATTAATATTAAATGCAAATAAAAATAAATAATAATAACAATAGCTCTCAGTTATATGGTGCTTACTATGTGCCAGGCACTGTGCTAAGTGTTTTATAATGATCTCATTTGATTATCACAACAAATCTTGATGAAGAAACTGAGGCAAATGTAAGTTAAGTGACTTACCCAGGGTCACAAAACTAGTAAGTGTCAGAGGCTATGTTTGAACTCAAGCATTCCTGACTCCAAGCCCAGTGCATTTGCCAATGCATCACCTAGCTGTCCCCAAAATATTAACATGATTTACCACTTTTGGAAGATCTGGTCAATATTTCTCAGAACGTTAATGGGTGAGGGAGCACAAGGCGTGGTGGTGAGTGGCTGGCATTTTACTTGATGGTGACTGCTTCACATAGTGTTGAGAAAGCAATCCTTGTTTGTCCCCTGATAGAAGCCCTAGAAACCTAATTGACTTAATTACATGATGGCAAGAGGGGAATTACAGTGTACATGCCAAGAGGGACACAGATGTCACTTTGAATCATTTTGCCTGGTAGTAACTGTTTTCAAGTAGGGAAAAAATAAATAAGAACATCTCATCTGGAAACAAAAGTGTTCTACTGATACCCTAGCAGCATGTGTGTGAAATGACAATCAGCCACTGCACTGGGACTTGTATCCCTGACTATCCTAGATTCAAGGTCAAGTTAACTGTGAAAAGCAGTTCTCATCGTGTATGTTGACAAAGAGTGACAGGAAGAGAGGGGATGGAGGACATAGTTACAGCTTCTACTCATGAGCAATTAAAAGGGGATTAATGGATTTCAATTCTGGTTTTAACTTATATTGAAAGTATACTATCTGGAAGAGAATAGGTTGGGTGCTATGATAGATATTTGTTCCAAATGGGAAGAAAACTTAGTTAAACCTTCACATGTCAGGATTTTCAGAGTGTTGAAAAGGATAGGAGATAGAAAATAAAATTATTTAAATAAAACCAAATGACTTCTTAGGGGCTCCTTAAAGTGATATATAATAACAGCATTTGTGAGGCAAGTGCAGGAAGCATGAACAATGAGAGTAGAATGCTAGGGCTTAGCGTCAGGAAAAAAATGGGTTTAAATATTTCCTCTGACACTTATAAGCTGTCTAATCCTAGGCATGTCACTTAATTTCTATACACCTCTGGTTATTCTCAAGGATTTATCTTTTACATAAATGGAACCTGTGTTGGTGAAGGGAATTTCCACACTGGGATTTTGTGGCACTGATGAGCAGTTATCTCCCACATTTACATATATACTAAAAATAACGTGGACTATTTATTGACAAGCATTCTGCTCTATCACTTCCTGTTTAGCAGTGTTAAAACTGAGACATTGCTAGTATTAATCATTTTTATCAGGATAGCTTTCCTACTCTCTAACCACCATCTTAGTAAGTGATAATTATTTTCCTTGGATCTCACAAAAACAAACAAACAAAAAACTTGCTTTGCACCTTCCTAATGTCTTCATTCTGTAGAATTCCCTGTTAGAGCTACCTAGGGTTTTTGTAAGCTTTGTGAAGGCAGGAGCTTGAGTTACCTATTCAGTTCTGGCCATCATCATTCAGGAAGGACATTGATAAACTGGAAAGTACCCAGAGGAGACTGAGTCTGGAGGCATTGTGGATATTTAACCTGGGGAAGAGAAGACTTCAGGAGTATTTCTCCCCATTAGAAGATAAACTACTTGAGATCAGGGTAGGCATTATTGTTTTTAATAACTCAATTGTAACAACTTTTATTTTTATTTTCATTTAAATTATAGCACTTATTGTTTATACTGTTCTTTTGATTCTGCTTAGCTCTCTCTGAATCAATTTGCCTATCTTCCATGTTCGTCAGAATTCCTCATAATTGTCATTTCTTACAGCACAAAAAATACTTTATCGCATTCATATACCAGTTCATTTAGCTGATTCCCCAATGGGTTCTTTCTTTCTCTTTCTTTCTTTCCTTCCTCCCTTCTGTCCTTCTGTCCTGCCTTCCTTTCTTTTTTTCTTTCTTTCTCTCATTTTCTTGCTTTCTTTCTTCCTTTATGTCTTTCTTTCTCCCTGTATTTCTTCCTTTCTGTCTTTTTTTCTTTGTGCCTGTCTTCCTTCCTTTACATCTTCTTCTCTTCCCTTCCCTTCTTTCCTTCCTTCCTTTCTTCTCTTTCTTTCTTTTTTTCTTTCTTTCTTTCTTTCTTTCTTTCTTTCTTTCTTTTCTTTCTTTCTTTCTTTTTCTCTCTTATTTTCTTTCTTTCTTTCTTTATGTCTTTCTTTCTGCCTATATTTCTTTCTTCCTTTATGTCTTTTTTTGCCTGTCTTCCTTCCTTTACATCTTCCTCTCTTTCCTTCCCTTCCTTCCTTCCTCCCTCCCTCCCTCCCTCCCTTCCTTCCTTCCTCTTTCTTTCTTTCTTTCTTCTTTTTTTTTTTTTCCTACAAGCCGCTAGGAATATTTCTTGTTGTCTTTGCCCTCCTTGGGGTTATATACTGAGGACTGAGATTTCTGGGTCAAAGAGTTTGGTCAGTTAAATAAATTTCTTGGGAAATTCCAAGTTGTTTTCTAGAGGCGACAGATTGAAGACAGATGTTCTGAACCATTAACCCAGTTTCTTGACTTGCCATGAACAAGTTTTAAAATAGCTTGTTAAAGATAAGACAACAACTTGACTTGAAAGTATATGAAACTTATCTCATCTGTAACAATCTGTTTTGTTATATTTTATGTAGAAAGCAAAGTGGATGGAAAGAAAATTATTTGTGCCCAAGTAACTCAATCCTATCTAAAATGTTTGCATCTTACAGCAAGGGGCAATAGGCATCAAGGTTCTGTCTAAATAATTGATACCTTCATCTATCAGTACAGAGAACAGTAATAGACAAGAACCAGACAGCAGAGCCTACTTAATCCAAACCTACTCCCTCAGCTTTATGAGCAGCAATTCTGATACATCGTAGTTCACTTAATTGCTTAAGGGTTCCAATAAATGACCCCTCCATTGGTACTGGCAAATTATGTTTTCATGCTTGGAGATCATGCTTTCTTCCATCACCTGTTAAATGAATATTCATTATTAGACATTTGCTTCTGTGAGACATATTTTCTGGCAAACTGCTGGAGTCTGAGTCTAGATGTTACTTAATGAGACTGGCAGTTGGAAGCTCAAATCATCTTTATGACTTCTGTGGATTTTACCAGCTGCCAGTGAATGATATTACTTTCCCATGATTAGCCAATGAGAAATGACTCTTCTCTTTTTCAGCCCTTTTCCCCAAAGTGGTATTGATGCAGCAGAGAAAGAAAAATTCCAGAAAAAAAATATCGTATCCTCGGCCATACTTGTAAAAGATCAACCTATTAATAATAATAATAATAAAAAAGATTGATCTATAAAGGCAAAAGGCCTGAGCAAGACAGAAAGAGTTATTGGGTTAGAATACAGTTGGCTTCATTATGGGCAACAGAGTGTCACAAAAAACCAATATATCCTTTTAGAATCAAGATCATGGCAAGAGCCGCTTCATCACCAGTGGGATTCTTGACTCTTCTCAGGTATTGATATAGGGCAAGGCTAAGAACAGTTTGGTTTAGACAGCTTGACCTGCTTCTGATAGAAAAAAAAAAAATTGGCTATGGAACAAATAATCGATATAGACTTACCATGTATACAGAAGAAGTATCATTGGTAGAACTGGATTCTGTCAGAACAGTATTTTCCAAATCCATTCTAGGCTTTCTGCTAAATTTGAACAAAAACGATATCAATAATTAGGAAAAGAAAATCAAACAGTTTATATACAGATAGCACAAAGCTGGAGTGGTTAGCTAGCCCACTGAATGATAGTCAGAATCTACAAAGATCGTGATGGATTAGAATGTTCGGCTAAATTTTACGAGATGAAATTTATTACAGATAAATAAAAGTCTTATGCGTTGTTTAAAAGAATATTCATTTCAGAAAAGCACAAGATTGATTGTTAAGGCATAACTGCAGGGTAGTTTCACAAGGAGGAAAAAACTATCTGAGGGTTTTGGTGAACAGCAAGCTCAGTATGAATACCTGAATTATAGGGTAGCCAATAATTAAAAAAAAAAAGGCAATGTGACTTTAGACTGAGTTGAGATGATTGGACCATAGATTGCAAGCTGGAAGAAATTTCAGCAGCCTTGTAGTCTGATCCCTTCATTATATAGTTGAGGAGACTGAAGCCAGGGAGAGTTAAGTAACTTACCTAAAATCCCGCCAGTAGTAGTAGCTGTTGTTGTTAGGCCTTCAATTTCAAAAGGGACTAATGACACCATGGAGTGTTGTTTTAGCTTGCACGTGACTTGGATTTAAGTAAGGCAGAGTTGCACAAAATGGTCAGCCTCACTCTGTCTTTCAGAGTCAGCAAAGTCCAGTGGCAAGACAAAAATCTAAATGACTGCTGATGGCCTGGATGCAGCGAATGACCTTGGCACCGTCCATGTCTGACCAACCTCTAAGCTCTCAGCGGTCCCTAGTTCAGCCACCTTTGTGGACATTGGAACAAGTTGTCCTGACCTACCCACTCCACTGAGGAAAGTCTTCACGTGCTTGGGGATAGACATCCCCCTAATTCACCTATGGATGTGAGGCCTGTCGGTTACCAGCAACCTGGTTCAGCCTGTCTGTTGAGATGGCTTCACCAGAGTGTTGAAGCTGCACATGCTACAAGTAGTGGCAATAATAATATTAGTAGCTAACATTTCTATACTGCTTACTGTATTCCACACACTGTACTAAGTTCTTTATAATTATCTCATTTGATCATCACAGCAACCTTGGAAGGGGGGTGCTTTATTATCCCCATTTCACAAATGAAGAATCTGAGGCAGAGATTATTAATTGCTTAGGGTCACATAGCCAGGAAGTATCTGAGGCAGAATTTGAACTCAGGTCTTCCTGATTTCAGGCTCAGCACTTTATCTACAGTACCACCTAGCTGCCTACTAAATGACAAAAGTTGGGTTTGAATTCAGGTTTTCTGAATTCAGAATCTATGTGATTTCTATTATGCCACACCCTTTAGGATGATGGATTTGATTGTCTCTACCCTTTCATACTGGGTGCGAATTCTTTGGAAGAACATAGATAAGCTAGAATGCACCCAGTGAAGTATCATTAGGAAGGTGAAAGGACTGGAGACTATGCCATAAAAAAATTGGTTAAAAAATTGAGGAAGTTAATGTGAAGAAAAGAAGACTCAGAGCGGGGAGTATGATTTTAAAGAACCGTCAGGTTGGGGCAGCTAGGTGGTGCAGTAGATAGAATACTGGCCTTGGAGTGAGGCGGACCTGAGTTCAAATCCGTCCTCAGACACATAACACACACTAGCTGTGTGACTCTGGGCAAGTCACTTAACCCCAATTGCCTCACCAAAAAACAAACAAACAAAACAAACAAAAAAAACCAAACAAGCAAAAATCTCTCAGGTCAACAAGGAGTGACATTTCTTCTGCTTGGCCCAAGAAGCCAACCTAGAATCAATATAGTAGGAGTATATTGAATAGAAGAACTAAATTTAATGGAAGGAAAGTCTTCTTCATAATTAGATCTATTCAAAGGCTCTTCAAAAGGTAGTGGGTTTTTGTATCCTCACATAGACATAATGAGTATTTATTAGAATATTTGCTGGAGAGTTCCTTTTTGCTTCTTCTTCCTCTTCAGAGATAGGATGAGTAAAAGGATTCCAAAGTCCCTTCCAATTACTTGACCTTGTGAAGAAAAGAATCTACTGAAATTTTACAAAGCTATTCAGACTTTCTCTTGGAGCTAAATACGATCTTAGCTCTAAAATTCATGAGACTGAAACAAGTATTTAAGGATGACATCCAAAAGCTATTGGAGAGACCAGTAGTCAACGGTCTCAGAATTGGAAGGGACCTCAGATGTCACATAATGCAACTGCCATTTGAACCTCTATTCTGACAGCTAAGTCCCCACAATCTGCAGTGAGATCCTCCCAATGTTTTCATCTTCTGAATGCTCTCTACTTGTCTGTTAGAACCTACACAGGACACATAATTTAATTTACCCCTCATGTAATTCTCTATTCATGATGAAGAGTCATTATTCTAGTAACATTTTCAATTCTATTCATTCATTACTGAAGGATTGATTAGGAGTAAGTCTTCGGTATTTGACAAGGCTTTAATATTCTTGTCTGCCCTCCTCTGAGACTGCCTGAGTGTAAACAAGTTAAATAAGAATATTTCACACAGGAATGAGCTGAAACTCAGAGCCTTTTTGCCATTTTTACTATTTGAATGCACACCTCACAGAGCCAGTTGCCAAGGTGAGATTTTTCCAAATGCTGTCTGAGATATTTTGCACCACTTCTGATGAGAAATCTCTATCCCTTCCACTCAATCTTTCTTACAGTGGGGATAATAAGGAAAAAACAAAAACAAAACAAAACAAAAAAACAAAAAAGAAGAGAACATAATAGTGAATATGAATGTTTGAAGGAAGAGGTTAGAATCACTGACGTGGAAGTCAAAGAAGAACAATTCAACTTCCATCTCTGTGCCTTTGCATTAGCTGCTCCCCTCACCACCTTCCTAGAATACTCTTTTCCCTTCCTTCCGTCTCTTAGAATCTCTTTATTTCAAGAATCAACTCAAGCATCATTTTCTACATGAAATCATTCTGAGTCATCCCAACTCTTACCATCCTTCCTCTTCAGATGATCTTGTCCCTTTTTGCCTATTCTTTGTATCTCCAGTGTCTGGCATATACACAATTAGTAAGTATTTGTTGACTGACTGACTCCTTGAGCACAGAGAACTTATTTGTGCATTACTTTATATCTCCAGTGCCTAGCATAGCTCCTGCACATGTTAGACATTGAATAAGTGTTTGAATTTTGGTTGACTTATACTATTTTCATTGAATGAATTTCCAGATGATTTCAGAGAGTTTCCTTTGTAAAAACTTTTTATTTGTGCTTTTTCATTTTTATTTTTCATTTATTTCTAAGTATACCCCCTCAATACACATACACATAGTGAATCATACCTTATAATGATGATTTTTATTAAAAGAAAGAAAAGTTCATCAAAATTAACCAAAACATTAACTGTGCCTTTAAGTCTACATCACATACATATGCAGACACATACACATAACATAGATCCATATTCCCTGTGCAAGTGCCTGTTTTATTTTGTTTGCCTAGGCACATGCCAGGCAAGAAAATTCACAGGTAATTGAATTTTTAGTTATAACTCTGGGTAGTGAGCTCTCCCCAGAATAAGACACAAAGAAGTGGAAGTGATTTGAAAATCATATGAACCTCTGGATTTTCATTATTGAGGAAATTGAGCACCTAACAATGTCCTAAGCTTCCCCCCAAAAAAAAAATGGAAGAGATGTAGCTAAAGAATGTTCTTATTCTAGACCTCAGGAGATATGGGACTTACCTGCTGCCTGTAGGAAAAGCTGCAGCATTATGAAATTATATTATTAGATGTGTCCTCCACATTAGGACTTGGTTCTGGTGAAGCTTGGGACCCACACCCCTGATGACTTCTCCAACTCATCAAGGACAGGCAGGTTTAGAAATGAGAAGCTTGACCCAATGCTTTCCCTAAGGGAAACTCATTTGTATTCCATGTCATTGAGGACCTCCAAGTGTGGCTAGGTCATTCCACCCCTTCATTCTCTCCTGGAGCCCATCAAAAGTTTGCTGTCCATATTTCATAACTTGTACAATTTGTTAAGCCCTGGTGCCTCACAGTGAACTGCCTGCCTGCCAAGCTGATTTATTACCACTCAAGACTACGGTAGATGCTGCAGATAACTTCAAATCCAAATCATCCCTGACACCATCTGCAAGAAGAAATGACAAGGATGTGGGGAGGCTGAGGCCCAGAGCAGGAAAGGAGCCTTCCTATCAATGTACAGAGAGGCTATCACTGACCTGAAAATAGATCCCTAAGGGGATATTCTATACTTCAGTCAACTCAAAACTTCAAGATGAATCATAGCTGCTAAACTGAGACTAGTAGTGCTCTGAGGAGGATGGTTCAGGGAAAAGGCATTGGATATGCAGTTAGGTCAATCAGGGTTCAAATCCTGACTCCAATACTTACTAGTTGTGTGGGAAAGCACCCAACTTTTCTTTATTTCACTTCATCTATAAATTAAGGGAACTGGACTTCATAGCCTCTAACGTCTTTTGTGGCTCTAAATCTAAGAACCAGGGATTTTAGTTTTTCTGAGAAACTGAAAGACTTTTCTCCCTGTTAAAACTTAATTTCAAGCTCCCCCTGTCAAGCCACATCTACACTGCATCAGCCTTTGTCCATTCAATACGTTTCTCAGCCTTTGCCTATGTGGTGCTACCTTCCAGGCAGTCCTTCCTCATTCAGCCTTTCAGAATCCCGACTTCCTTCAAAGATAGGCTTATGTTCCACTTGCTAGGGGAAGCACTTCCTGATTCCTCAATTGTTAATTATTTCTCTGTCTCAAAATATCACACAAAGGCACATTCCTGTGTACAGTATTTACTGGGTTGAATGGCACCTCTCTGAGAGGAAGGAATAGGCACTCTTTTACCTTTATGTCACCAGGGCCTTGCAAAGATCCTTGACCTTGTTAGGTGCCTAATGAAGACCTGTATTGTGTTGTATTGTATTGTGCTGTTCTCCCCTATGTTACGCTGAGTTGGGTTGCATAGGCTTGGCTTGGCTCTGAATTAGTCAAATTGATTGTTCTTTTATGATATGTGTAAGGCAATGATAGGGAAAATATGAGCCATACTTTTCTGTTTATCCAGTGTATGAATTTATTATTTAACATGCACACACACAAACTCAGCCAGCAGTTATCAAAAGCTTCCTGGCAGCACATGCACACCCGGAACCTTAGAGTTCAGCCTGCACCTGAGCAGAAACCTCTGCAATAACGTACCTGGCAAGATAAGGGGTCATTGCACTTCACTTGAAGACATACAGGGAGAGGAACCTTGTTCCTTCCAGGGAAGTCCATCACCCTTTGGCACGTCTCTTTGGGAGGTTAGGCAGGTTTTCTCTCTCTCTCATATCAAGGCACAAACTTACTCTTTTCAGCTTTCTACTCATTGCCTCTAGTTCTTACTGCTGAGTCCAAATAGAATAAGCCAAACTCTTCTTAGACTTCTTAGCCTTTCGAATACTTGAAAATAGTTAACCCTGCCCTTTCAACAGACTTGATATTTCCAGCATCTTTCTTCAACTGGATCTCGTATTACATGATTTTGAAATATTTTACCTGTTTTTTGAGAGGAGCACATTCCTTGGGATCCTTTCCAATTCATTGATGCCCACACCCAAAATGTGGTGAACTAAACATAATATTCTTGATAAGGTCTAAGTAGGACAGAACACAGCAGAACTGTGTCCAGTTGAGCCCTGGACATTATGGCTCTCTTAACACAATCTAAGATTTCACTATCTTTCACGAATACTAAAGACTAATGATGAGGTTTCAATCCAAAACTTTCTCGAATGAACTCCTCTCCAGCTATGTCTTCCCCATTTCAAATATGTGAGATTTATTTTTTGTATCAAAGTGTAAGACTTTACATTCATCTCCATTAGTAACTAGCATCTATATACAAACTTTAAGATTGCAAAGTGTTTTGTATATGTTTTTGATTAGATTTAATTTTCATTTGATTCTTCGGCAGCTAGGTGGTGCCATAGTGCATAGAGTGCTGGGATTGGCATCAGGAGGTCTTATTTTGCTGAGTTCAAATTCGGCCTTAGACATCTACCAGGGGCAGGTCACTGAACCCCATTTGCCACCATTTCTTCATTTGTAAAATGATTTGGAGAAGGAAATGTCAAACTCCTCCAGTATCTTTGCCAAGAAAACCCCAAAAGAAGTCACAAAGAGTCAGACACAACAAAAACAAAAATTTGATCCTCACAACTATCCTGTAAGATAGGTATCATTATCACCTCCATTTTGCAAATGAGGAAACAAAGGTTAAGTAACTTCTCCTGGGTAAAACAGCTAATTAGTGTCTAAACCACGATTCAAACTCATGTCTTCCTAACTCCAAGTTCAGCTGTTCCACTTAGGTGCTATTAAATTTCATCTTATTTATTTCAGCCTACTGACTCATTCACTTAGCACATTAGCTAACCCTTAAATGAGTGTGATATATTCAGCACTTTGAATTTCTCTTGCTTAGATGTTTTAAACAGGTAACTAGCAGCTTAAGATAATTTTTTAAAGTAAATGGGGAATTTATATTGAAACTATTGAATGCATTTGAAATCTCTTCACCATTCAAAATGGTTGGAAAGGAGTTGAGCTATAGAATTAAAAGTCTGAGCCTTCAAGCTAAAAGTAATAATTAGTGTATGCACCATAAAACTAGGTTTTAATTAAATACATCCTCAAATGGGGAAATTGGAAGTTTTATGGAGTGCAGTACATATAGAATACTTTCAAAATGGTATTGATATCTAGGGAAATGTCCAAATTTAACTGGAAAGCTAACAAATGTAACTCACATATGGTATTATAAAATGAATACAACTGAGAATAATAACAGTAATAAGTAGAACTTTTTTCCCGTCCCCTAAAATTATGGCTGATAGTGAAAAAAAAAAAAGGAAAAGGATCAGCAGGTAGTTTTTCAAATAACTTATGCGAAATTACAAGAGATCATGGGATTTAGAGGTCGACTGGGCCTTGGAGGTCATTCAATCCAACCCCTCCATTTCATAGAGGTAGAAAGAGAGGGACAAAGTGATTTATCTAAGATCACACACTCAGTGGGTAGTGGAGTCAGTGTTATTTCTAGGCTGCCACATAGAAGCCAAAGTGGACCAGGAAGGGGAAAAAAAAAGTATTTTAAGGTTCTAGAATTCCTCCAGGCTAACTACACAACTGTAGAGAAAATAGGAAACCAGTGCACAATGAACCCTGGCTTCATTGCACTAAAAATGACTTTTGACTTGTGCCTACTCATTACTAAAAGAGATTGAGAGGCCAGGGTAAGGGCACACAAGGAACATTTTAGAACATAGTCAAAGCAATAGAATGTTGAAACTTGCTGAAACATGTTTAGCAACTTGCTTCCTGGACAATACTAACCTCAAGGTAGGGAAATTTGATATATCAACACTTGATTTTTTTATGAATTTACAGATAGGGTTCAGTAAATATCTGTGCCAGCTTGGGAAAAGGTGTGTGTGTGTGTGTGTGTGTGTGTGTGTGTGTGTGTGTGTGTATGTGTGTGTGTGTGTACAGTACAGGGAGCCTCTCTAGTACTACATATATACTAATACAGCTCTTGAACTTGCCTAATAAATTTATTTCAATATACTCCAATTATTTGATATTTTATTTTTCCTTATAAAAGCCTGATGAGTTGGTGGGGGTAATGTCTCCCAGAAGTGATGGCATAAATGGGAAGCACTCAGTGTAAAGGATATTGTGATGGGCTTAGAGTTCAGAAGACATGAATTCAAATTCTATCCCTCACACTTATTGCTGTTTAATAATGAACAAGTTGCTTAATTTTTTTAAGCTAGTTTCCTAATTTGTAAAAGAAATTGATAACCCTCAGTGCACCTGGCGTTACAAGACTGATATAAGAGTCAAATGAGATAAGATAGCAGAGTGGATTATTTTAGACTTTTAAATGCTATAGAAATGCCAGGCATCATTATTAAATGACTTATCTCAAGCCCATAGCAAGTCAGTAGAAGAGTACAGATTCAATTCCATTCAATGAGAATTTTTTTATAGGACCTACTATGTACTAGACAGTGGTCAAGGTTGCTAGGGAAACAAAGGCTAAGAGGACACAGTTCCTACCTTCAATGAACTTATATTCTACTGAAGGGAGCAACATATACGTAAGAGAAGGGAAATAGGAATAGAGATAACGACTACCAGGGGTGGGGAACCTGCAGCCCTGAAGCCATATGTGGCCCACATGTTCCCCACCCTTGGACGAGACCTTTGAGCTCATTTGATGTGGGAAACCCATGGATGAAGAGACTCCCTCCACCAGTACTGGTGCCATTTTCTCTACAATTTTAGTCTTATAACGCATGAGGGGACCTTATAGAACTACACTGATAATCGTGTCATCTTGCCTCCAGATATTTGTAGGTCAGTCAATTAGCATTTAAGTATCTGCTGTGTGCCCCAAATCGGGCTAATTGTTGGGGATGCAAATGAAGGTAAAAGATCATCCCTAGCTTTAAGGAGCTCACCAGTTGGTTCGTCCAGATATACCTGTTTCATTTAATCACCAAGGGTGCATTTGTTCAAAGAAAGTCAGAAAAACACTGGGAAATCAAATGTTGTAAAAAAAAAATACAATAATGATTGATGATTTCTAAACCATGACAGTATGGTACTTTTGAGAGAGTTTGGCCTTTGAAACAAGAGGACCTGAGGTGAAATCATGCCCCAGTTGCTTACTACTTATATGACCCTGGGGAATTCACTTATACTCTTTCAGTCTTTTATAAATGTTTCCTCATTTGTAAAATAAGGGGGTTGGACTAGGTGGCCCAGATGGCCCTTCTATCCAAATACATGATCCTATGAACAATTTTAGTTAATATTAGATGAGTATTTACATATATATATATATATATATATATATATACACACACACACATGTATATACAAATATATGTATCTATACATGTGTACATATGTATGTGCATATCTACATTTGTGTATATATACATATATATATAAATACACATATATACAACTTAAGTGCATACCTATATATAATATTTATACATATAAGAATATGGTATAAAATCTTCTTTTAAAAAATAATAGAAATAGGCTTCTAGGAGTCAAGATGGTGGAGTAAGCAGTAATTCACCCTAACTCTCCCATATTCATCTCTAAACAACCATAAAATAGTGCCACCAAACAAAGCCTGGAATAGCAGAACCAGTAAAAAACATGGAACAATCTTTTAGCCCAATAAACTTGCAAGACTGACGAGAAAGATCTGTCTCATTCGGGTAAAAGGAGAACACAGTCCAGGACAGGAAGCATCCCAGGAAGCCAGCAGTAAGCCCCATCTCAGCAATCCAGTAGACAATCCTGAGACGCAGTGTGAGTGGAGCAGGCAAATTCAAACACCTGTCCCCCTCCCCAGCATGTGTCTCATGAGACCAGGGGAACAGACAGATTCCAGCTGCCAGACCACCATGTGCTTCAGTGTAGCCCTGGGGTGGGAAGTTAGAAATGTTCTATATGCCTCAGCACATGGCAGACTCCAGCACTAGGACCCCAGCTCAGCACCAGGTGAGCTGCTAGACCCCTCTGGCCTTCAGGACCACTATTCACCCTTCACCCCACTCCCTTAGTGCAGCACAAGGCATGAGGGTATACCATAAGCCTCAGGGCAGTATCAGTGTAGCACCAGATAAACAACCAGGGCCTGCAGCCACTGGCAAAAGAAGCCAGAGATAGTACCCCTTCTACCCCAGGAGCACACCTCAGATTTAAAATAAAGGAGAAAGGTAAAAAAAGAAAAGATAAACAATAAAATGACAACAATAACAACAAAACAATCTGACCATAGAAAGGTATTATGGTGACAACAAAGTCAAAACACCTAGAGGTAAAACCCAAAAGAAAAATGGGAAATGGTCTCTAACTCAGAAAGAACTCATAGAAGAGCTCAAAAAAGAGTTTAACAATTATATAGGAGAGGCAGAAGAAAAAAATTTGGGAAATCAAAGAAATTTAAAAGTATGAAAAAAAAGATGAAAATGTAAAATAGCTCATTGGAAAAACAATTGACCTGGAAGATAGATCCAGGAGAAATAATGATAAAATCATTAGACTACCAGAAAGCCATAATCCAAAAGGAGAACTTGGAATGCACATTTCAAGAAATTATCAAGGAAAACCGTCCTGATATTCTGGAACCAGAAGGCAAAATGGGCAAAGAAAGAATCCACCAATCACCTCAGGAAAGAGATCCTAAAAGAAAGGCTCTGAGGAACATTATAGCCAAATTTCCAAAGTATCACGTCAGGGGAAAAATATTGCAGGTGGCCAGAAAGAAATAATTCAAATATTTGGGTACCACAGTAAGGTTCATACAGGACTTAGCAGCTGCAACACTAAAGGACTGGAAGTCATGGAACATGATATTCTGGAAGGCAAAGGAGCTAAGACCAACAATCACCTACCCATCAAAATTAAGCATAATACTTTGAGGGGAGAATAATGGTCATTCAATGAAACAGAAGGATTTCAAGCTTTCATGAGGAAAAGACCAGAATTGATAAAAGAATTTGATCTCCAATATCAAGACCCAAGAGAAGTTTAGAAAGGGGAAAAGGGAAAAGAAAACAAGAGATTCAATGGGCCTGAACTGTTTACATCCTTACATGGAAAGACAATACTTGTAATTGTTAAAAATTGTACTGCTAATAGTACAGGTAGAAGGAATACACATATATAGATGGTATTAGGTGAATTTGAGGGAAGGACATAAAAATAATTAAGGGATGAGAAAGAGGAGTACACTGGGTGCAGAAGGAAGGGAGAGGCAGAATGGAGTAAAATATTTCGCATGAAGGGGCATGAAAAACCTATTACAATGGAAGGAAAAATGAGACAGGAGTTGTGCTTGTTTCTTGATTTAAGACTTCTGCTCTTTTCATTATATTGTTTCAATGCTTAATGCAGGGGTGTCAACATAACAGGCAAAGGCTTTCAAAAATAATTTTGATAACTATATTTAAATATAGTTCTTTATAATCACTTATATTTTATTTAATTTATTAGGTCTGCCCAGATTGCCAAAGAGGTCCATCATGCTTGATAAATAAATAAAAGTTCAGAAAAAGTTCTGTTTTAAGGTGATCAGAAGATATAAGTTTGATTTTGGCTTTATCACTTGCCAGCTGGGTGACCTTGGGCAAGTCATTTCTCTGATTATTCTTCCTCATTTATAAATTATGTGCATGTGGGGCAGGGTGAGGTAGAGGTGGGGGGTATGTCCGCTATGTATCTTAGAAGGTGCATAGTGGAAGAAGTAGGGTGAGGAATCCAATCAAATATTCAGTTTGAATGTTGTAAGTGCTATCACTATGCTTATTTCAACTAAGCTCTAAGAAGGTGATTCCCATGCTAATCTCTGTAACCCTGATCTCATTCCAGGCATGAAGGCCACCATTTTTGTCTATCTTATAGATCTTTCCACCTGCAAGCAACATTAGCATCTCAGCCTTACAGTCTTTAAAAGTTAACTTCTTTCCTCTCCCTCAATTTTCCTGATCTCATCATCCCACCATATAAACTCATTCTTAAATTGAAATTGTTCCACATGTATTTTGTGTAGCCACAAGAGGCAGAATGGCTCCATGCAAGAAAGCCAGCCTCCTCGGAGTCAGGAAGGACTGGTTTCAAGTCCTGCTTCTAATTCCTATTGGCTGTGTGGCCCTGGGCAAGTCAATTAAACTCACAATGCCTTGCCTCAGGTACAGAAACAATTCAGTTTCAGAACTGCTGTAGATCTTCCTAGACAGGAGTGGAGGAAGCTTCACCACCTGGAGTTCCTCATACGAATGAAACAATAGGATAAGAGGCTTATAGGCTTGGAGCTGGAAAGGACTTGAGCCATCATTCAGTTCAGCCTTTTCATGTTGTAGAAGAGGAAACAGGCCCAGAGAAAGGAGCTCACTTGCCCAAGGTCATGTACATAGCAAGTGGTAGAGTCAGAATTGGAGCCCCTGTCCTCTGACTCTAAGCCCCACTGTATCATGGGCAAAGAAATGAATGCATGGAAAGATAATACAGAGATAGATGGATAGGTGGATAGATAGATAGATAGATAGATAGATAGATAGATAGATAGATAGGCATATAGCTAACTAGCTAGGTAGGTAGGTAGAGAGGTATAGAGGATAGGTAGATATATAAATGGGTAGATAGAAAGATAGGTAGGTAGATGAAGGACAGAGATATATAATAGGCAGATAATTGATGGAGAGAAATAGTGAGGGAAAGAGAGATAGAGAGGCAGAGAGAGACAAGAAAGAAAGAGGACTAGGTAGTTAGGTGGCCCAGTGAATAAAGAGCTGGGCCTAGAGTTAGTAATATCTGAGTTCAAATACAGCCTTAGATGCTTACTAGTTATGTGACTCTGGGGAAGTCATTTAATATCTGTTTGCCTCAGTTTCCTCAACTATAAAATGAGAATTAAAAATAGCACATATCTACCAGGGTTGTGGTGAGGATCAAATAAAATAGTAATTATAAAGTATCTGACTCAGTGCCTGGCACATAGTAAGCTCTAAATAAATGTTAGTTGTTGTGACTGTGGTTGTGGTTGTAGTGGATATTACCCTGTTTACTTGTCTGTACACAAGTTTCTTTCCCAGTATGATGTAAGCAAACTGAGGGCAGAAACTGGTTTACTTTTATCCTTGTAACTTTGCACTTCCAACCATGGGCACATAGTAGGGATTAAAAAAAAAAAAGATTGTTGAAGGTGAAATTTCTCCATTTGCTATTTGCACCACCATTTTTTTCATCATTAGACTCAAAAACTTGGAGTCAGCCATCAAGGGCTCTTTATTCTTTTTATCTTCTATGTTAACTCCACAGCTGCCACGTCTTCTTTCACCAGGTTTCTCCAATTCATTACTTCCTCTGAATTTGGTCTTCTACTGTACTTCATAGTTTTATGTCATGAGTAGTCTATTTTAATAGCTTCCTATTTGGCCTCCCAACCTTTATCTTCTCCAAATCTGAGCCATATAAGTGTGCTATCTGATTAATATCCTTAAAGAATCCTCTTATCAAGTTACCCCCAGGATGAAAAATCTTCATCCCCTCATTGCCTACAGACCGAAATCCAAATTGTTTAGCCAGGCAACTCCCTAGGGCTTTCTATGATCTTGTTCTAATTGTCCTTTTTAACCTTATTTGCCCACTTATCCCACTGGCACTATGATCTAATTATTCTATATTATTCATTATTTCCCAAGTAAACATTGCATTTTCCTACTTCTAGATCTTTGCTCATGTTGTTTCCTCTGATTTGACCTGAAACTTTGGAGCCTTCATGTACATTAATCAGCTTTGTGCCTATCCTTTAAAGTCCAACTCAATTCCAAACAAAACAAAAACACAAGCCCCCCCCAAAAAAAAACGGGCCCTAATATCTTAATACATTTCCAAAGCATCCCAGATTAGACTGACCTCTTTTCTTTTTTTTTGACAAAAGTGGTAGAACACAATTGTGAAACGCTGCAGAGTATTAGACTTAATCAGCATGTTGCTTAATGGTTCATTCTGCTGAACTCTCTCTCATTCTCTCTCTCTCTTTGACAGGAGGTACTTTTCTGGAAAGAGAAAGAGGAAGGGACATATTTGGAAATGAAGATGATTGAAAAACAGAAGATATCTACAAAAAATTCAAGAACAAAATCCTCTAACCACCCCCATCCCCACTTGAAAATGGCTAATGCGTAGAAAGTTATCTATTCTACTTTGGGACAAATCTAACTATTATCAAGTTTCATTTTTCCTTCATACTTTGAGTTAGAATCTGTTTTCCTTGTAGCTTTTACCCATTTCCAAGGAGAATAATGTTTTCCCCTCTTTTATATGATAACTTCAAGGTAGTTTTCATGTCTCCCACTAAGCTTTTGGGTCTTCAGTTTAAAAACCCCAAGTTCTTCCATATGTTACTTTCTTCCTCCTCTCTAATTCCTGAGAGCCTCTCCCAGGGCCCTGCACATAATAGGTCCTTTCATATTCCTAAATGAGCTTCACTCAGGCCCCACTCATGATAGGTCCTTCCATGTAACTAGCAGATCTTCACTCAGGCCCAGCACATGATAGGCATCCAATAAGTATTTGATGAATGATGAAGGGGATGATTGAATGAGCCTCTGGGATGTGCAGGTGCTTTAGACAAGTAGCCATTCACTGCAATTAACCCAGGGGTCACACAGGGAAAAAAAAAGTTAGCATCTGTCACTTTAATATTCATTCCAGGAAAGTACCATCTATCATCTAGGTACATCAAGGCATTATATTCTTCCTGATTAAGACAGTCCTAAATGAATATTTAATGACAGAACTCGGCATCCCTGTAGATTTCAAAACTGCAAATTAGGCTGGCCATCTCTGTCAGAAACATCTGTCTGCTTCCATATGTGTCTCTCCGAGCCTAAGAGAGGTGATCCTTCACTAGGACTTTACAGATGTGCCCAGGTGGGGGAAGAGAGCAGAGGTGCATGAGTTGCTGCTCTGCCTTTATGAATGGGGACAACTTGAGCTCCTTCTGGCTCGACAAAGATGTGCCAATGATTTGATATCCTTGTCATGGAAAACAAAGGACAGAAATGACTGTCTTTAGAGGCAGAAGAAACAGGTGCAAATCTTGACTTCAAGGCTTACTAGCTATGGGCAAACAACTTAACCCTTCTGAGTCTATGAAAGGTTCGTCACAATGCCTATGTCACTTTCCTAGAGTTTTTGTATCCAATCAGATTGTGTATACAAATGACCTTTCAAACTTTAAAATCACTATTTTAAAATGTCTGCTCTTACTGTAGTCTTAGAGCTAGGAAGATTTGCATTCAAGTCCAGCCTTTGACATATACTATGAGACTGTGGGCAAGTCACTTGACTTCTAGTGTTTCAGGCAGGTCTCTAAGGCTATGAATTTCAGAGAAGGTACTGAAGTGCTCTGGTTAAGAGGGTTTCCTCATTTATTAGCTACCTATATTATGAAACTATAGCTCCAATCTCTCTTGCGATGTGTATATGGTGTTTTAAGGCTTGTAAAAGCACTCTGCATATTTTATCCTGTTTGCTTTTCTTATAATAATTCTGTTGGGTGGGTGCTATTATTATCCCCATTTTACAGATGAAGAAACTAAGACTGAGGGATGTTTAGTGACTTGCCCAGGGTCACACAGCCACTAATTATATGAGGCCAGGGATTAGAACCCAGCTCTTCTAGACTCTAAGTCCATTGCCCTTTCCATTATAACTCCCAGTGTGATGCTAAGCAAGTCAATTAATCTCTGTGGGTCTGAGATTTCTTCCTTATCTGTAAAATGAGGAGATTGAGATAAATTTAGACTTTAAGATTCCTTCCATCCCCAGATGTATAATCTTGAAATGACTTATACAAGGCAGAGCCATCTCCATAGCTTACAATCCATTGGGAGAGAGAGTAGAACTCTAGCATAATGTGTGTTTTTTGTTGTTTTTTTTTCAAAGGAGCAAAGATTTATTGTTATGCTTTTCAGCGGGCAAGGATTCTTAAAGGATCCTGCAACCTTAGAGAGGTACAGGTAAAGTTTATATAGGATAAAATGCAATAAAACACATGTCAAATGTGCTAACTAGGGGATTCAGGGTGGGATTAGGAAGTGCTTAAGGAGTGGTCAGCTCTCAATTGAAACTCAAGATAAGAAAAGTCCCATTATTGAAGAGAGTATCTGGTCCCAGACATCCTGGGCCCAGGGATAACAAACAGGAAGAATACTGATCAGCTCTATCTGGTCCTGGAATTTGCTGACACAGAAACAGGTGTTTTTAGTTCACCCAGAGAGAAAAAGATTAATTCAGGTTTTTTGCCCATTATTGGGCCTCAATTGATCTTAAATGATTATCAAGGGACAGTGTTTCTGAGGCTAGGGAGAAATTGGGGCCCAAGTACAAACACCCAAACATAAGCACTCAAGCACCCAACATTCCCCCCTTAAACAGATGGGACCCAAAATCTTTTGGGTTAAGGGACAAAGGTCTCAACTTCTGAAATTACTTCCTGCTGGGTTTGGGCATAGAGCTGTCCCTGCCTCCTGGGGTCCCCCTGGTCAAGGAGTCGGTTCTTCAGCCAGTGTCCAGAACTTGGCCAATGCCAGATCCAATGGGTGATGGGTTGAGGTCTCAGATAGATGTTGGTACCCAATCTGAGCAGTCATCTGGAAGTGGAGGGCACTGAGCCTAGAGGGGACAAAACTTTTGGTTGTGTTCCAGTACACAAAAACTTTTCTCTTTTATGGGAGGCAGAAAAGATTGGGAAAAGATTCACCTCTTCTTTCCTCACCTTTCTCTCTTCCACATTTAACAACTTGAGTCGAAGTAGGCTTGAGACTTCAGACTAGCCCCACGTTGGGCGCCACAAATGTTGCGGGCTGAGAGGTTGAGAGGTTGTGATCCCTCAAAGGACGGGTCGTCTGGAATGAATCTGCAGACTCAAGCATTCTTTAATTCATGGTGGCAAAGATTTATTGTTACGCTTTTCAGCAGGCAAGGATTCTAAAAGGATCCTGCCCATAATGTGTTTTGTGTGTGAATTCAGACCTGCGATTTCAACAATAGAAGGGTCTTCCAGTGTGGAAAGTCCTTCTACTGCTCAGTAACTTATAATTTCAAGAGTTGTCTGAGAATATCGACAGGTTGAGTGCTTTGCTCAAGGTCACAGAGCTTGTATATGCTGGTGCTGAGACTTGCACCCAGGTCTTTTTCATCTTTAGCCTAACATGAAATCCAATCAACAAAACTTCCAGCCAACATAGTATAGAGACTATTAAATCCACCTGTATAAGAGTAAAGTCCTTAGGTGAATAGAAGCAAAAGTGAGAGTCTACATAGGCCAGGTCTTTTTCATTTCTTTTTTTTTTTTTTTTTTTTGGTCTTTGTGCCATTTTACTTTTTTTTTTCCTTCTAAGAGAAGGAGAAAGGAAAAGAAACTCCCCAGGGGAAGGAAGAAAGAGAAGCTTCAAGGAGGAACAGCCCCACGTGAGCAGTCAAATCAAATCTGGATTCCTTTTAAAATGAGCGTTTATGTTTAAATGCACTTCCTATCTGGTGAATCACTTCTGGTCCATTCACAGAGCGCACAACGTAATACAAAACACATCTATTTGATATGACAATGTCGGTGATGTACTGTCTTCAGTCATGAATAAACAGTAGCTTGCAGCCAAGATAAGGGGCTGCTTATACACTGCTAATAGGGATTGGAATTACAGTGAAATTCTAAATGGACAGTACTTATGGTAATTAGTTAAAAACCACTGACTGAAACAAAATCCTTGAGTTAAAGGCACATCACTCAGGCTTTCAGACTTCATTAGAATGAGAACTACTGATGCTTCCTCCAGGAAAACTGGCTTGCTTTACTTACCATTTTTGTACTTATCTGCAGAATCGCCCAAGGGCTTGCAGTGGATACTGTACCTGAAGATTTGGTATCCATTCTTCTTTTCTTTCTCCTGCAATGAAAGAATTTGATCAGAGGCATTGTCATTGTTCTGGCACCAAACAGCTTTCTGAAAACATGGAAATCTCTAGGGTTAGAGAAGAGATCTGATCTAATATAATTCATTGCAAGAGGGCATGGTGTAGGGGCAGCTAGGTGGTGCAGTGGATAGAGCTCTAGCCTTGGAGGCAGGAGGATCTGAGTTCATATCCGACCTCAGACACATAACACTTACTAGTTGTGTGACCTTGGGCAAGTCACTTAACCCTAATTGCCTTTAAAAAAAAAAAGACGGTATGGTGTAGAGGAATACTAATAAAACAGCAACAGTAATAATAGCTAGTATTTACATAGTGATTTTAGGTTTGCAAAGCACTTTATGTTATTTCCTTCAATTTTCACAATAAGCTTGATGTAGGTTCTGTTATCATCCACATTTTTCTAGACAAAGAAAATATAACTGAAAGAAGTGAAATGACTTGCCTAGGGTCACACAGCTAAGTGACTGAATACAGGTTTTCCTGACTCCAAGTCCAGCACTCTACCTACTTCGTCACTCATGTGTCAAAAAGAATTGCAGTTGGGTGACATTCATTCTTATCCTGCCTCTGAAACCTACCATTTGTGGGTGAGCAAGTCACTAAACTGCTTGGTATCCTCATCTGTAAGTTGAAGGGATTGGGTCAGATGCCTTTTAAGACACTTTCAGCTCCAAGTCTATAGCAATATGATCCTAATCCAAGAAATATTTATTATTAACAATGTATTAACCACTGTACTGGGCACTGAGCCCCAAACAGCACAGAGTAGGAGTCCCTGACCTCAAGAAGCTGTCATTCTCTAGGACAAGAATAGCAACAGGGCTGACATCTGTGTGTGTGTATATACATGTGTGCATATGTGTATATATGTCAGCTCTGTTTCCATCTCTCTCTCTCTCTCTCTCTCTCTCTCTCTCTCTCTCTCTCTCTCTCTTCCTATATATAACACATATACTTTACATTTCAGTATTTATTAGATATCCTATATGTATATACTATATATTCTAATACAGACTATATAATTCTATGTATTTAGAATATATATATCAGCCCTGTTGCTATTCTCTCTCTCTCTCTCTCTCTCTCTCTCTCTCTCTCTCTCTCTCTCTCTCTGTCCATATATATATATATATATATATATATATATATATATATATATATATATATATATGTATATATGTGTATATATATGAACTCGTTCATCTTGCTACTTCCATCCCCACTGGAGGTCACAACCCATCAATGCCTTCATGTCCTTTTAGATTCTTGATGATGCTTTTCTTTAAATCCTTCATAAAGAATCCTTTATTTTATTTTATTTTGCCTCTTTCAGATGGAGAAAAGGGGAAATGTGGGGAGAAAATAGAGAATGGCCAATGACTCTAAGCTCAGTATTCTTTGCCTAATGTTCTCAGCTCCTGGG
Source organism: Phascolarctos cinereus (assembly GCF_003287225.1). Classification (NCBI taxonomy): domain Eukaryota; kingdom Metazoa; phylum Chordata; class Mammalia; order Diprotodontia; family Phascolarctidae; genus Phascolarctos; species Phascolarctos cinereus. Next base: position 397,699,227 of record NW_027556098.1, read on the forward strand.
AATGGTTCTAGATAACTGATTTGGAAGGAACCATTCTCTCCAGATTTTCTATAGAGGCAGTGCTATAGAATGGCAACAACTGTAGATTGAAAGTCCAGGGATGGGGATTTAATTCTGACTCTGCTACTTACTGTGAATTAGAAACATCAGTTAACCTCAATTGTCTTTCTTTGCTGAGCTAACAAATAAGAGGAGTGGATTAGATAATCTCTTAGGTCTCCAAATTTTAATAGATAAGAAGTGATAGAACTACCTGAATTTAGAGGAAAGATCTAAAAAAAATCCATATAAAAAAAGTGGTTGGGATCTCATAGCCGGTGAGCCAATAAGCATTTGTGTTTACTATATGTCAGGCAATGTGATAGGACTGGGGAAACAAAGGGGGAAAAAATGACCCCACTTGCCTGTCCTTAAGGAGCTAACATTCCCATGGGATTGCCAACATGCAAACAACTGTGTTGATACAAAACATCCAGATTAGATAGGATTTGATGGAAGATAATAACAGAGGGAGGGCACTGGGGGAGAGGGTGAAGACAAGGAAAAGCCTCCTACAGAAGGTGGGCTTTTTGATGTCTTGAAGGAAGCCAGGAAATCCAGGAGGTGGAAATAGGAGGGAGGACATTCCACTCATGGGGTACATGCAGTAAAAAGGAATGGAGTTAGGGGATCAAGTGTATGAGGAACAATGTTGGAATGTAGAGTATGTGGAATAGTAAAGTTAGAAGACTGGAAAGGCAAGAGGGGATTACTTTGTGAAGGGCTTTGAAAGCCATGCAGACCGTTTTATATTTGGTCCTGGAAAGAATAGGAAGTCACCAGAGTTTATTGAGTAGGGCAGAGATATATTCAGATCCAAACTGAAAGATTATCACATCGACAGCTGAGTGAAGGAAGAATTATTGGAGAGGAGAAAGACTGGAGGCAAGAAAGCCACCTTGATCCTCTAAAAGGGATATCGGCTCAAGAAGGTTAGGGCAGGAGCACTTTTAAGAAGCAAATTCTGCCTAGTCAGCTGACTCTATTCAGCCTGATTAGGAGAAAATCGTGGACTTTTCTTTTCTTTAAAGTATATTTAACTTGCTCTTCTACAGAAAGAGCCCTTTTGCCATCTCACTATAGTATGCAAGAAACCCTCAAAAGTTATCCACGGAAACAAGGATTGTGGCAGGCACTGCCAAGTGTAGAAGCCTTGGACTCTGAGCCCAGGGACATTCTGAGTCTGCGTCAGAGGAGAAGTCTCTATAAGTGAAGAGGCTCTTTGCCAAAACTGGTCATTATATGCGTGGCTAACAACATGGCAATATGGGGTCTCAGAAAACATCTGTTTATTCTGCATATTTTCTAATATTATTCTGTGGGTATATGCTGTATCCCCCAATAGAAGGCAAGCTCCCTGACTTCAGGGAATTGTTTCATTTTTATTTTTACATCTTCAATCCTTGACGCAGTTGAGATACTTAACGAAAAATTGTTGATTGGTTGAATTAATACCAGAACAAAGAATCTCAACAGTAAAACACACAAGTGGTCAACGTGCTTTTATTGGAAAACATCCAGTGAGGAAGAGCTGGTTCCCTACCAAGGCATCTTGATGTACTTTTGGGTAACTTTCATAAGTCTTAGATGTCATTAAGATTTTCCTGGCATTAAACTGAAATCTTCCTCCCCACCCCTAACTTCTAGCCATTTCTCCAAGTTTTACCCACTGGAGAGGTATTTTGTACATGTTTATTGAACTGGATTGGATTATGACAATTTTGGAGTCAGTTTAGCAAATGTGTTTCAAAGTCTATTGACCAATAATGCTAATTCAACTCAACAAATGTTTGTTAAGCCATGCTATACAACAAGCATTGTACTTGCTAGAAAGACAGAAATGAAATAGACTGTGCCCACCAGGGGTTTATATTCAGTGACAAAGAAGCTGTGACAAGTGTGTGTATATATATATATGTACACACACACACACACCCAGTAGTCTTAAATAAGGATGCACAACTTTTCAAAATATTTATTTTGATAATCAGCTTCTTTTGTTATCCTATGTATTTTATTTTATGAGTTGAAAAACAAAATTCTGAGAAGGGTTCACAGTCTTCCCCAGACTGCCCAAGGAGGGGGTGCATGACAAAAAAAAGTCAAGAACCCTGACTTTGGATATAAACCTTCCACTAATAGCAAAGGGGAAGAAAGCCAGGAGAACCCCACCCCTCTTTTTTCCCCTATAAAAGTGTCATATCAAGTAACCATTATTTGTACATTTCAGTAGAACATAAGCTCCCTGAGGCTAGAGGCTGCTTCATTTTTGTTTTTGTTAACCTAGAATCTGTTATATAGTAGACACAAAAATGCTTATTAGACTGAACTGAACTGAATTCACACAAATTTCTCAGAAGTCTGCATCCTTGGGAGCCAGTCAATAAGGCATTTATCAGCAGTTATTCAAATGAATGACAGAAAGGCATCTGTCAAGGAACAGCATGACATTTGTTGTCTTTAAATAGTCATGAGAGAAAGCTTTTCATACAGAGGAATTTGTTTCCCCCATCGGAACATTAAGAAGAGCTGTGGGAACCAATTGCTTTTTTCAAAATTCTTAAGGAGACAGGAGGATAACAGTCTCATGGTGAACATGTGCTCAGGGCTGGTGCACAGGTCAAGGATCTTGGGTTGCGGGGAAAAGGGGATCTCTTCTCTCATTATTGTTAGAGTGCATTTAATAGCCAATACATACCATTGGGAATACAAGCGTTTAGTTTTCCATCCTTCCATGCTTTGCTATCACCCTAGAGAAAGTCAGGACCTTGACTGAGTCAATGCTACTCATTCTCAGAGACAGCTATTGATTTTTTTTTTCTAAATGTAGAGTAGGAGATGATTGTACAGGAAAAGAGGGGCAAGGAGGGCAGAGGTTAAAGGAAGCTTGCTCATTTCAAGACTCCTTGCCATCTGTCCTTCTAATACATTTTCCATACCCCTAGGTCTTATCATCTAAAGATCATTAGGATTTTTCATCTGCCCTAAAGCTGAACCTTTCAATATAAGTTCAAATCTCACCTCAGAAATATACTAGCTGTAAGACCCTGACAAATCACTTAACCACTCTCAGCCTTGATTTCTATATGTATGAAATGGGGATAATAGCACCTACTTCCCATGGTTTTAATGAGGATAAAATAAGATTTGCAAAGTGCTTTGTAAACCATAAAGCACCATATAAATGCTAGCAATTAGAATATGAGCCCCTTGGTAACAGGAAACGTCTTGAATTTCCATTTTTGCCCACATTATTTAGCATTGTACCTGGTACATAGTAATTACTTAATACATGTTTCTGTTCTCATTCTTCAGTTCATGCATTCATGCATGCATTCAGAATTTTGCTTAGTGCTGACCTAGGCTAGGGAAGGATTACATAGTCCCATTTCTTCATTTTACAAATGACTAAACAGTTGACTAGAGAGTTTAAAGAATTACCCCAAGGTCATATAGTAAGTAACTGGTTCAGGATTTAAACCCAAGTCCTCTCCAAATCCAATGTTCATTCCACTCTTACACCATTGGGGTGCCGTGGTGATAAGCATTTATATAGAGGCTACTACGTACCAGACACTTTGCTAACTGCTTTTTACAAACACAATCTCATTTGATTCTCACAATAATCCTGTGAGGTAGGTGCTATTATTACCTCCATTTTACAGTTGAGGAAACTGAGGCAAACAGAAGTTAAGTGACTTGCCCAAGATCACACAGCTAGTAAATTTCTGATGTTTGATTGGAACTCAAGTCTTCCTGATTCCAGGCCCAACATTCTTTCCACTGAACCACTTGCTGCCTATTTTGCTTGGAAAAGAGGGGAGACATACAGGATCTCTCCCAAATTCTCTGGGTTCAATGCCTTCTTGCTGCCTCAGATGTGCATTTGTGCTGTCATTGAAGGTGGAATATTTGTTCATCTCAGCTTTTTCAAAGTGGTGCAGTTTGGGAAGCTGTTTAACTATATCAATAAAACGTGCTCAATTTATCTGAAGTTTACTTTCAAAGAGGCTCTCAACCCAAGGGTGACCTGGCAGATGGATGTTCTGTTTCCAAATATAGAGCAGCTAAGAATATAACAGTCACCCACAAAGGATCACAGTCCCTCAGAATGAATACTTGGTCTGCTGTTTTGAATGACCTTGGAGATTGTCTAGTTGTATGAACTTGGACAAGTCCCTCCTTTGCATGAGCAACTGTTCCTCCATCTGTAAAGTGAGGACTATGGACAAAATGGAATGGAGATTTCCTCGCAGTTTGACATTCAACATTCTAAGCTCCCTCCTAGCTTGGCCATTTCTTATTTTAAGGTCTTTTTCTGATATTTTCTGTTCTTAGGCCCTTTCTAGCTCTATATTCTAAAATCCCTCCCAGCTCTGACATTCCCTGTTCTAAGGCCTCTCTCAGGTCTGACATTCCTGGTTCCTAGGCCCCTCCCAGCTCAGACATTCTCAGTTCTAAAACCCCTCCCAGCTCTGACATTGCTTGTTCTAAGGGCCCTCCCAATTTTGACATTCCCTGTTTTAAGATCCTTTGTAGCTCTGATATTTTCTGTTCTAAGGTCCCTTTTAGCTCCTCCATCCTTCATTCTAAACTCCCTCCCAGCTCTGACATTCTCTGTTCTAAGGTTTCTTTCAGCTCTGCAGTTCTATGTACTAAAGCTAATTCTAGCTGACATCCTGTTTTGTAAGATGCTTTCTAGTGCTGACATTCCATGTTCCATGGGCCCTCTCAGCAATCATTTGTTAAGTTTTTATGACCTACAATCTCTGAAACTTAAATTGCTTAAGCAGCTTAAGGTGCCCTTCCTCCTAGATGGAAAAGTCCAATACCATCACTGCAGGGGAGCAGAAAGAAG